>NW_016107325.1:4619833-4722183 GCF_001604975.1 Cebus imitator
AATCTTTTGTTTTTGTTTTTTGTTTTTGTTTTTTTACTAAAATAAACCTGTTCAGGGGAACAGCTACTAGATGAATTTAAGGGTTTTATGCACCTTATAGAACTTATAGCAAAAATAGTTTTAGTTGATTTCATTATAAATAACGTTTTCAAGAACCTGTGCAAAACTGTCAATAATTTCCTAAAGCACAATTGATCAGAAAAATCCATGATTGTTCAGCCTTCACACCCTTCTTCATGTAAGAACACCTTTCTGTACATCTGGAAGAGAAAAATAAAAGACAAATGCTTTTATAGATTTGGTATGATATACTACACAGATCTGTAATCTGTTTCTTGTTTTAAAGAGATATGTGTTTGAAAAAGGCTATGCTCATCACTTGTGGTAGACTGATAAATGCAAACTCTAGAATTGATGGTTACTTTTAATGCCTCTCACATCCAGGACTTGCAAGATATCTTCTTCTCTAATTTAGAGCCAAATTCATGTGGGTCTGTAAACAGTGACTTTATGAAGTCAGAAATACCTATGATCATCAGGGCAATCCAGAAACCAGGGTATTCTAAGTTCTTCACAGCTATTTTATGACAGACTGCATTATAAAATGAAAAGTTTTGAAATTCGAGGTTCAAGTGAGAGCTGGAAATATCTTTCAATCTAAGGATATTGACATTTATCTAAATTCATAATCAAGATGTTACTAAACTTGTAATGCCAGATTAAGCAACATCTTATGCTATAGGTCCTCCAGTTTATGATTATTAAAGCAATATAATACAGGATACTTGTATTATAGGACAATTTTGGTAACTGGTGTTCTCTGATGTCACAGATATTAATTTTTTTCTTTTTAGTGGGGAGAGTAATCATACATTTGGCTTTAATATAAAGTGTTCTCTTTGGACAAAATGATTAATTTTAAATTCATAAAATCATTGATTTAAATTTTTCAACTGGATGCCTTGGCCATGATTAAAGCAGCATGATAAAATCTGAGTTAACCCAATCACAAGTTTGATTTAAAAAAAAAAAAACCCTATAGATTGTGCTTGATTTGAGCTCCCCCAGTTGTGGAGACCTTTCCTTCATACCTCACAGTTACTTATTGGGTTGAAAGGTATATGGAGAATGGTCATTAGACGTCTCGACAGCCACCTGCTGTTGACCACTTGCCTCCTACAACAAACAAAGCAGAATGGATGAGACATGTTAGTGAAAAAACCTCAGCTCTGCTACTGAGGCCTGAGTCCAGCAGTGCCTTAAAAACAGTTACTCTTTAAAGTAAGTTTCTTCACATCATGTAGAGCTTTCAAAGTTAATCGTTTCCCTAAGCAGCTGCCATGTCTAGTAGACCCAAAGCACCTCCCATCCAAATGTTTATGACTTTCCTATTCTTATCAAGCCACAGCATATCAAACAAAGCTCTTACCCTCTTATCCCCCGGGGACAGATGTGACTTGTAATTCAGTGTTTTCAAATTTTATAATCTGAAAGATGGTATGCATATGCTGCATATAGTATGAAGCCTCCAATAGGGTCTAGGGCTGTACCTCATAATCAAACGTATGAATAGTTCTACATTGGAAGGCATGAAGCAGCACAGTTACGTGGGATCAAGATTTTGTATCATCTAAGTTCAAGTTGGGTTTTGCCATAGGTCAGGTTTTATGCTGAAGCAGTTACAAAGATAATTTTTATTTCTTTGAGTTTCAGATTGCAGATAAGGAATTGTGAGTTCTGGTAATTGTGGTTGTCAGTAATTGCACAAACAGAAGTAAAATACCACCACCACCACCACCACCAGGCCAGAGTCCTATGATCCTTTTCTGGAATCAGAACCTTTGGGATCTGCCTAGTGCGTAAGATCAGCTGGATTGACATAATTCCTTGAAATTTTAAGGATACTCTGCAGGAAAATGCTAAGCTTTCTCTCTAACCATAATTCAAATGCCAGACTTCTTTCATATCTTCCATAACAAGAACAGTTATCTAGCCATACTAACAGTCTTGTAAAAACAGGTATGGTTTCTTCCTCATCCCTGTAGCAGTTTTGAAACAGCTTCCTCTTTTCCCCTAAGTATCTTAATTACAACTGATTTCTTTTCATCATTATTATCATTGATACGATCAGTTTTTTAAAAAATTTATTTTTTTGTAGAGACGGGATCTTGCTGTGTTGCTCTGGCTGGTCTCTAACTCCTGACCACAAGCAGTCTCCCTCCTCAGCCTTCCAAAGTGTTGGATTACAGATATAAGCCAACACATCTGGCTAAACTCAATTGTTGATGCAAATATTTGATGTCTGGTAGACTTTTCTATTTAATTTACCCATTTCTAAAAGTACTTATAGCCAGAATGGTCACTGGACGGTCTCTACCAACCTCAACAGGGACCGCTGTCGTCTGCATATGTGCATACTGCGGCAAGTAGGCTCCTTGCATAGCTGACGTTGCAGGCATGTACTGGAAAAAAGGAGGAGGTCAGAATGGGCAATGGTAAACCGTGCAAAATGTGGAGAAGTTGGGGGAATTGTGAGATGTATATAAAGTATTTGTAAATCTCAAGGAAGAAATTTAAATGGGCTACCTCGAACCTCAAATATTGCATATAAATATGTCATATGGAAGGCAAACCATTTTCTCCTTTTTGAATCTGTTGAACTAAAAATCCCACACTTCTTTGGATTTACTAACAAAGTAAAGATAAAAAAGTTTATCATGGGTGAAGATAAAAAAGTTTGTCACCCTCAAGAATTCAGTGTCACTAATGTGTGATTTTAGAAGATCTCTCCTCAAAGGATCTCATTTTCTAGCAGCTCCCTAAACTAGTACCTGGTATTGTTTCTACAGGTGGAGCCTGCAGGGGTAAATGACCTATTAGACCTTTAACATGTCACTGCACATTAGGCAGCAGAGCCCTGCTTTTCTGACACCGACAGTCATCCTTTCCCAAAGGCAGGAGAAATTTCTAGTCAATCTCATTGGGTTTGTAGGACCCTGGCTTAGCCTACACGAGAAACTACTGCTGGTTTTGGGTGTATGAGGGGAAAATAGACCACCCTTTGTTCTTTTAAGCCACCAGAGCATACAGGCTAAATTAAAATCCTTTAGCTATCTTACCAGCAAAAATGCTAAGTACCAAACCTGGAAGCTGATTGGGTGCCAGCTCAGCCTCATTACCCAGAGGGGTCTTCTGGACTTTGTTGAAATATTTCAATACTAAGATCATGATTCAACGCTCCCAAACTCCATAAAAGGAGAAATAAGCAAGAAATAATTTCCTGCTTTTGCCACCTTGTATTACCTTCATCTTTTGCTTCATGACGCTGCCACAGGGACAGTGGTACTAGATATAAATGACACTAGTCATAAAAGACTAGATGTGGTCATGTGTAGGTGCTACATTCTTGTTAAGCAGAGATACCCAGAGAATACACTTTCAGTTCATCAATTAATCAAGAAATCACTGAGTATTTGCTTTATGGAAGGTTATGTGGGGGGGGGGGGGAAGACAGGGGCTTAGACATAATCTGTTTTCATAGAGTCTGTCATTTGACAGCGAAGATCCAGGCTGCATTAATTTACCCTCCTCTGTTTACAGAGACATATATTAATTTGCCACCTACTGTTCCAGTGCTGCCTAGCGACAGATGACTCATCTGCTGGGCCAGAGGGCTAATCATCGATGCGGGCTGTAGTGACATGGTGTGCTCCATTGAGGGAGTTAGCACGGCACCCTGGGGAGTTGGAGACAAGAGCAAAATTAGACAAACTGAGGCACAAGTTAAGATCCTGTAATTACTGTTGCAAAGGAAATGCCTTAGTTTGTTGAAGGATGTGAAGTAAAAACAACCTCCCTTAATCTTGCAAATGGCATCATAAACAGTTTCCTAAAAATCTTATAAATTGCTCTTCCTGAGAGTTTTGTAAGAGCATTAGGGGAAATAATATCTTAGCATTCACTTCACAACAATCCCTGTATTAAAGCCGCTGTCCCTCCTCTCCCTCCCTTTCCCTTCACTTTGTATAACTAGAAGCAAGCTAGTCCCCCAGAAGGAGCTATCACAGGAAAACCAAACTGATCATCACTGCCTGCCTAGGCTTACAAAATGCTTTTTTTAAAAAAAACTGGAAAAAAAAAAAAAGGCAGTTGATGTTTTCTCTAGTCACAAAACAATATATTATATTTAATATGATCAGTATAGTATTTTGTTTAACAATGTTCTATCCAGATAGTCGTTTGGCTCAAGATCAGGTTGTTAGGATCGATAGCACATTTCTTCATTCGCTCAGTGTTACTCAGAACTTTAAGTTACATTTTGGTGCCTGGGAGGGAAGGTAATTCAGATATGATTAATAATCTGAGTCCAGGTTCTTTCATTTCATTTGAAAAAATGTTGGTCATTAAAAAGAAGATTAAATATATTTAAGAAAATAGGAGGGAAAACAACAATCACTTCTAACTCAGCCAGTCTAATAGAACCACTGTTAGCTATGTCAGGGCACTACTGCCAGATCGTGGCCTCTGTGTGTTTCTGTACAGGTTCAATCAGAGCATAACAACAATTTCATATCCTGGGTTTTTACTCTTAACTATGTATCTATTCTAAGCACTGACCTAGCTTACTGCAAAACTATCATTATTATCATTTTTTAAATGATTACATTGATTGTATAAACCAAAATTTAATGAATTCTTTATTTTTGGACTTTTGCAATCACCTCAATATCTGAGAATGCAAGTATTCTGACATGCTTTACAAATACTAATGTATGTTTTGGTATCACTGTACCTGGCATCCCTTAAATACAATGTTATTTATTGATAATTAGACAATCTAGGACAGAGTTAGGTATGCGGGCACTTTAATTCTGATTTAAATCAGGCAATTTAAAGCTGGGTGGGGAAAGGTAATGAATCCTCAGACAGCAACCTTCTGCATACATTCCTAATGCCTCCTCAAAGATGTTAAGCTCAGATATGTGGTCTTTTTCTCAAATGTTGCCAAAAAGAAAAAAGATATAGATGTGTGTCAGAGATAATGTTTGTTGTTCACACATTTCGAAAGAAAATTTTTTCTTTTCTTTTTTAACATGCATCATCAAAAAGCATGTGGTAACACGGAAATGACTCAGAAGCCCAGAAGATGGTGAAGGAGTTTCCTGCTCCTTTTTCTCATTCACTGGCACCATCTGTAATAGGAAGTCCTCAGATTCAAAGTAGGTTGATTTCCAAGCATTCCAGAATAGGATAGCATGGACTATCAGGGACATAGATTGCTATGGGCATGTGTGGATCAGTGCATGTATATTAGGTACACATGTACAGGTAAGTGTGGATTTGAAGGTGTGTGTGTGTGTATGTGTATATGTACGTGTACATGTATAAATATATATGTATATGTATATATCACACAAAAGACATATATATATATATATATATATATCAGAGAACTCTTCTATGTTATCACCTAAACATGTTTTATCTGCTTCTTAAATGTCATCTCAGCAATTTCTCATTTGGAACCTGTATTCCTTGAATTGCTATTTCATACACAGGGTCTTACTTTGCAGTATCCACTTCAAAAGGTATCCCAAGACAAATTCCTGTCTGAACATATGGCCAAGAATAGAGTTCTTTTTCTAAGCAACCAAATCTGTTTTTATTTTACACAAATTGTGAACTGTATTGCTTATCAGGATTCCCATTTTGTATCAGCTACTAGAAAGCTTAGAGCCAAATTTGTGATCTTCTCATGTGAGCACACAGGCCATTGTGTTGTACATCCTTAGCCTTTTTGTAACTTTGTTCTCCATACAGATTTTTCAATTTTCCAACCCTTCTTTTAATTCAACAAACTAGATCTTATGTGTCTTTGAAAAACACACAAAATACAATATATAATAAGGTAAAGTATGACTCAATTAAAAAAAAATTTAACATATACAATGCTCACATGACTAAGAAATCACATTTGTTATTTACCAAATAATGTGCTACCATTTTAGTATTTATAATCTCCATAGAAAGACTAAGTAAAACTGATAAAACTCTTCATCTCAGTTTTGAACTTTATATTTGTGTTAAACAGAATGTAAAAAATGAGAGCTGTTTTATCCCAAGTACTATTAAAAATTTAGCCTCTCAATTGAATAATGTCTATAGACTGGTATGAATAAGAAAATGGTGACTGCCTCAAATATGATGTATTTTAAGTTCTTATAGAAAATTCAGTATCTTCTACCAAGTTGTTTTACAAGGATGAGAAGATTTTATAATAAATTTGTACATTCTTGTAGTCTATGTTTAAAATTTCTCAGATCCTATACCACCCTTGGCAAATGGTTTTAACCCTGAGACAACATACATACAGCTTACTTGTAAAACACAAAGTCACTAAGATGAAAAACTTACGGGGTGCTGTAGAATATATGGTTGGGGTTGCATCCAAGAAGGACTTTGCACCTAGAAAGGGGAGGATTTTGAAAGAAATATTGATTTCCATTGTAAAGCTTACCTATTTCTTTAGAACTCTTTTTAATCATGTTAAAAATCTACAGAAAGAAAACAAGGAAACAATGCTATCAATGATTAAAAAGATTAAGGCAGTTAGAATTCTTGGCAAACTGGTCACTCTGAATAGGATGAAATGATTATTTAGCAACAATTTCTATTTGCCCACTCAAGAAGTAATTATTGAGTATCAGGCAACAAAGAGAAAAAGGCAAAAAAGACATGGGCCCCACCCCCCAAGAAATTTACTATCTATGCAAGGGAGATAAACACAGAAACAACTGAGTAGTGAAAAGCATTAACAATCAAGGTACAAACTAGATGCTTTAGAAATACAGATGAATGATGATTAATTCCAGCACATCTTATAAGAAGCTAACCCTTAAAGTATGTGCTTATTTAATACAAATAACCAAATTCAATTTCTCTTTGATACCTTAGGACATTAGTTTTAGAAATCTTGTATGGTGGTCAATGATTTCTAGTTAGTGCAGAAAATAAAAATCTGAAATTCAGATTAAGGAAATTAAACTTCAGTAACTAGATTTTGACATCTACAGTCAAATGGGCATCCACACAGTAGACCCTCTTAATTGAGAAATAAGATATGAGAGTCAGGTTTTGTGGCAGGAAAGAAAGTATGTGTAGTCTGCCACTCAAGAGAAAAACATATCAGCCCATTGCTTGATGACTAGAGCTTTCCAGAGTCGATGTAATTTTATAGTAAATTTAAATTTCTAATTCTTAACAACAAAGCCCTCCTGCATTTTATCCCCTATTGTTAACTTCAGAGGTTCAACAGAGAGGATATGGGGAAGAGTCATGGGGGAAGAATGCATTGTGATTTACCTTGATAGCAGAGCCCCGATACTTGTTTTCTCTGGTTTCCTTTGCCACCTAAGGCAGACCAAAGTTAAGTGCTTCTGCCTTGTTAGCATTTCAGTTATCTGGACTGTAGCCTTTCCCCATTGGGGTATTGGTGGTTTCTTGCAGCTGCCAATTTCTCAAATTCAATTGCATAAGCTTATGGTGGTTTACTGGAGAAAGGCCCACTCCAACATGAGTGCAGGGCCTTCACTGGATAAATGATGGAAAGGCAAACAACTCCCTACAGACCCTAATTTGGGCCAGATGCCCCCATTTTTAAAATATGCTTCAGTGGTCTTAATAATCTAATAGCTTATAGCATTACGGGGTTAGGGAGCTATGACATCTAATCTAATTTTTTTCTTAAGCAGCAAATCAGCTGCTGTCCATTTCTATTCCTCAATTTTCTAATTATAAAATGGGAATAATAATGTTTTGTAAACTCTTCACTATTGGTTCTTAACCTCTTTAGGGTCATGGAGCCCTCTGAAAACCTAATTAGAGAAAAATAAAATTTCCCCCACTTAATTGCACATACACAAGCAACATTTTGCAAACAGGAGTTACATATCACTTAAAGCTCATCCACTAATCCTTCTAGGTCCCTAAAGTTATGGGGTTAAAAATCAGTCTTAGAGGCTATGGCACTGAGTGTCAGGCAATGCAGTGATATTCTGTAAGTATCTCAGAAAAATACAGAATTCCCAGGAGAGGAAATAAAGCCTTTGAAATAATATGTTGTTTCCAGTTAGCTATATCAAATTTTTACTGATACTGATCTCCTAATTTTTATTATACAAAATGATTCTGTGGCCAAAATACACACTGGTTTTATATTAAAGAGGGAAAAAGAGGTGTTGAAGCAATGTGTTAATAGCTGTAATATCTATAGCAACATAAATTCAAATTAATATTTACAATCTTTCATTTGCCTGAGAATAACTTACCCTTGCCCCTATTTTTAGTAAGATATAAATGACAGAGGTTTCCAAGTTCGGACAGTTAAGAAAGACTACCTTTTCATACCAGACACAGGAATTATTTATTAGGGAAGTACACTAGAGCAGATCTCACTATACAGGCAAGGAAAGGGTAGGAATCTTAAATCCAAAACAACTAAAGAGAGATTAAATTAGTAGATACTATGCCCAGCAGAATGAAGCACCAGAAAAAGTAACATAAGAACCCAGAGAGAATAAAGAAAAGAAACTGAGTGACATCTCAGGGAAGGGAGGCTCTAAGAGCCTAGAGGCCTAGGAGACTGTGAATGATCCTGTCAACCTTGAGTCTTAGTATATCTAATCATTTCTGTTATTCAAAGCCATTTTTATGTTTTTAGGCAGAATTAGTTTTATGGTATTACTTATTTTGGCCAATTCATTATTTAAAAGTATAACTAACATACTCATTATCAACTACCTAATCCTGCGTATTAATGATGATCAGAACAGTCATAGCTAACGTTAACTGAGTACTAATGATATGCCAGGTCCTCGGCTGGGCTCTTTTCACAGTCAGTCTCATTTGGCTTTTATAATTCTCTCAAGCCTATGAGATAAACACTATTATTATCCCCATTTTAAAGATGAGGAAACTGAGGCTTATAATGTTAAAATAACACAACTATTAGATTACATATTGTAGTCCCCTAACCCCAGAAATTAGGACTACAACATCTAATTCAATTGTTTTAAAATCAAGAATACAACAAAAATTTAGTCACACAGGATCCCGACAGTCAACGAAAGGGAACTCTGCTCCCACATGTCTTGCAATTGAACTCCATTATGAGACTCCTATCTGGGCCCAGGCAGCAACCCTGTTAGAGGTTCTCTGACACAGGAGGAGAAATGCATGTACACCACTGGGTCCATGGCAGACAGGAGCCTACCTTTGCATTAAAATCAAATCAGTATAATAACAAGTAAGCTTCATGAGTTTTTGTTTGCAAGTTGGGAATTTAAGGTAAAGCCTCCTTACACAAAAACCTAAACAGGAAGTCACGTCCTTTTTGCTTTTATATTTTTGCCTTAAATGTCAGCTGCATTGCACGCTTAATGTTACTTACTAGAGACACATCTTTGTTTATTTCTTTTATCGGTTCTTGCCGATGAATAGACAAAAGCAAGGGTACGCACCTACTCTGTATTATATCTAATGGCAATTATCTTAAGTCTCAATTTTTGGAACACATGGTGTCCAAAAGCAGGGCCCTTTGGTGAAGGAAGTGTTTGGGTTCACTCCAATGCCAAAATGCCATGATTCCAAGGACTGACCACTGACAACCATCTTCCTTTGCTTTACATTCTCCTATACATAAAAGTAAATCACTCTGCCAAATACAAAGCAGCTCATACTAAATTGGGTATCCAAGCTGCATAATATTTGACTCAAATTTCATTATAAATGCTTAAAATTTTAAGACACATAAAAGTGTAGCAGAGATTCATGGTCCGCAAGTGGTTATACTGCTGACGAATCCTACGGGTACAAACCTGGTAGGCAGATACAGGAGATGCAATATAGGGTGTAATAGAAGTTTGAGTGATCATTCGGTTTGTAGCAATACTGTATGGTGAAGGATAAAATCTAGAACAAACACAAAAGCCTTTATTAAGTAATCCTTTAAATAGAATAATTCATGGAATAAATGTCTGATATTTTCCACCTTCACATTTTCCCTCAAGCCATTATGCATTTATCTTAATGACATACCCGTTCTGTAGAGCAGCTGTAGTTGGGTCATAAGTAAGTGTCATTCCAGCCTATGGGAGAGAGAAAGAAATATAAACATTCATCTAGAAAGGCATGATTTAAAAATTATATTTCTAGCCAGGTGTGGTGGTGTGCACCTGTAGTCCCAGCTGCTGGGGAGGCTGAGGTGAGAGGATCCCTTGAAGCCCAGGAGTTTAAGGCTGCAGTTAGCTATGATTAAATCACTGCACTCTAACCTGGGCAACAGAAAGAGACCCTTGTCTCTTTAAAAAAATGTTGGGGGAGGGGTGCAGATTTGTTCTTAAGAAGGATTTAATAAAACTGGGAGTTTATGTTAGTCAAAATAAGTGTAAATATGAGAATTAATCTCTAGACTTGCCCTGACCCATGTGATAGTCATAAGCCACGTCCAACTATTTAAATCTACATGAAAAATCAATCTCTCTAGCATACTAGCTACGTTTCAAGTGCTCAGAGAGTCACTTGTGGCTGGCAGCTGTCACTGGACAGTGTAGATTCTAGAACATTTTCCCTAGACATTCTTGGATTAATATTATTGTTTTTAAAATAATAATTCATGGAAAGTCAATACAGGGAAATGGAGGTCCAACATTTTATTAGGTAATTGAGGGTTTCCAAAAAAAAAAAAAAAAAAAAAAAAAAAAAAAAATATTCAAAAGAGAGGTTAAAAAAACCCAACTCAATGATAAATACACTATTTATAAATAAATAATTATAGTAGTTCATCTTCTGCAGCCTGGGATTTGGCCTCAGTCCAGCTCCCATCACACTCCTTTGCCTTAAATGGTTCCAGCAATTCTCTTGCCTCAGCTTCCCAGGTAGCTGGGATTACAGGCATGAGCCATGATGCAGGGCAGATTTTTGTATTTTTAATAGAGATGCAGTTTCACCACGTTGGCCAGTTGGTCTCGAACTCCTGACCTCAGGTGATCTGCTCATCTCAGCCTCCAAAAGTGCTAGGATTACAGGCATGAGCCACTGTGCCCAGCCTACAGAGACCCTGTTTCTGAAAAAAAACAAAAAAAAAAACAAAAACAAACCCAAAACACTCGTGTTTTTCTTATGGCAATTTAGAATGCTCTTTTACTTCATGTGTAGCTAGCTGGTAAACACAGCTGTTTCCACCACCTATCTGTCCATCTGGAGAACGGCTCTGTTATCCCCATGTATAATGAGAAGAATTTTAATTTGACATCACTTGAATTATAATGTACCAACAGGAAGATTTAATCCTGGCACCCATTTCAGAAATGTGGTAGCCAAGATAAGATGCCTTTTATGTTACTTTTCATGTGAGCATTCAAGATCACACACGCCCCCTACTAAAGTTTCAAGAAAGGACTTACAAGTCTCACCTCTCCTTCTCTATGCCATGGTCTTCCATTAGGGATGTATTTGTTTGGGTTCTGTCTCTTTTTCTGTCCTCCATCCGCGAACTTACACAATAAAGGTTCTGTGGGGGCTAAGTAAACAGAGAAAAATAAAATGAAACCACAATTATATGTGGATGTGGATGGCAAAATGTATTTAAAAAATAGGAATAGTGTTCATATTATAAGAAAATTCAGACAACACTTTTAGGCAAAAGTAGTTTACTCAGACCCTTGTAAAATTATCCAATGGTAAAAAACAGTGCAGAAAAAAGTACTAGTTATTACTTCTGAACCAGAGTGTAATCAAAACATTTAAAGAATTAATCTGAGGAAGCAAAGGATCTTTCAATTCACTTTCATGCTTAAGAGCAGACACATTTCTTTTTGTTTTGGGCCCTCTTCAATTCTACTTCTGGACTGACACCAAAATAATCTTCAAATGTAAATAGGATTGTGCCATCCTCCCCTTTCCCAACTTATAATGGTCTCACAGCTTCCCACTATAACTCCTAAGAGAGACATTCAGTTCCCCCAGTAGAAAACAAGCTGCCCCTACACGGCTCACACCATAGTTTTATTCACAGCATTTGTAACAACTGGTGAGTACGGTTACTTGTTTGGTGTCTGTTTCCCCTTCTAGACTATAAGCCCTGGGGGGAGGTAACGTTGCCTGTTTTGTCCATCACTGTATCCCCACTGCCTAAGTGTCTGGACTTTGTAGTTGCTTATTACATCTTGGTTGCATCAACAAATGAATAGAAATAGGCCTCATTTGTTTATTTTTGGGATACATCAGTGAAGATGGCTGTTAGGAGAAAGCTAAAAATATTTGTCCACCCTATTTAAAGGTTTTTCTGTGCCTTTACTCAATTCCATTGGATACTGTTTTACTATATATCTATGTTTCACTATATATAGATGTGTATATATTACTATATTACTGTATGTATAGTAATACTTTTAGTATTATATATTATAATACATATTACTATACATATAACACATATTACTATACATTATATAATATGTAACATTACATATACAGTACTGTATAGTAAATCATTACTATACAGTACTGTATATGTAATGTTACATATTATATAATGTATAGTAATATATACACTATATTACTATATATGGTACTACACATTATATACACTATTACTATACATAGTAATGTATAGTATTATACATAGTAATATAATCTTATACATAGTAATATAATATATAACTATATATTATATATGTAGATATACAGTATATATATAGTAATATATAAGTATATATTACTGTACTACATATTATACGCTATATAATATACTTATCTACTATAGATCTATATATTTTTTAACTCTAATGAATACATATCCTTTAAAATAGCATCTACATCTTCTGCTTTTCTGTGAGGCAAACACAGAAGGCTGCAGTGAGCTATGACCACACCATGTGACCACACATCTGCTTTTCTGTGAGGCAAACACAAAAGCAGAAGATGTAGAGGCTATTCTAAAGGATATATACTCATTAGAGTTAAAAAAAAAAAAAAAAAAAAACTCTACAAACAGCACAATAGCACACCAGTGACTTTTCCTTTTCATTGCTTTCCTGCAATGGAAATAGCAGTGTATTCCCAAAAGTTGTGGATTTTTCCATTTCTAGATAATGTAATAAAGGCAATCACACCTTCCTGTCTGGTTCCCACATTCTGTCCTTTGTCTACTATAGAACCATGATTACTACTTTCAAGTTCTGTTTCAAAGTTAAATAACCATGTAGAGAAAAATATTACTTGTGGAAAATTTACTCCTTTCTCCTGTGCCTCTCATTATCCTAATTCATCTCTTATTTTATTTCACGATTACCCACCCACTAATGACAGGGTGGAAGCAGTAGTGTCTCTCAACACTTCTCTGCCAAAAAACAAAACAAAACAAAACAAAAAGCCCAACTGAAACTCCTCTTGGGTGAGCTGTCTGGGCTGCTGCCTGGCACTCCTTTCTTCTTTCCCTGGTACGAACCACTCCGGAGGGATGGGTTGGAATGCCAACTCACTTCTGAATGACAACTGGACTATGGGTATGAGGAGTTAGGAACAAAAATGTTAGGTGTCTGGTGAGAATATCAGCAAGCCTTGGCCCAATCATTCACAGAGGCCCTTTCTCTATCTTCTGACTCCATCCCTGCCCCCTTTCCTGAACAAGGAACTTCCATTTAAGGCAAAGGGGTATGATGGGAGCTGGACTGAGGCCAAATCCCAGACTGCAGATGAACTACACTATTCATCTTTTCAAAAAAAAAAGGCTCTGACTTTGGAAATTTCTACCTTCACCAGCAATCACAGAAGGTAAATAAATAGATGCTATGAGGCAAGAGAGCTTCCTAATCACTGATTATACTTTTAACTCTACAATCAGACTCTTAAGAGATAGATGGAAACTAGGGCTGAAAATGCAGAGCAGCCAAGAAGGAGAGTGGGAATGGTAAACCGTTAAGACTTACTTTATACCTGGAATAAATTACCAGTCATCCTTGCCTTTGCAGGCAACAACAACAACAAAAAATGCTGCTTACAATTCCAGTACTGAGACTCCCCTTGATCTCCTGGGTCAATGTGTAAGCAGATGCATGTGTATGTCTAGAAGGGGCTGTGTTGCTTGGGGGATGCCTCACCTTGATATCTATGGCCAAATCAAGAATTCAGATGGAGAGAAGCAAGATCCCACTCTTCACAGATCTAGAGAGGTTTATCCACTGACATTTGAGGTTTTAAGATGCTTACTCCACATAATCTCATAGAGAAAGAGAGAAGATAATAAATTCTGTGGTGCTGGCAAATAGTGGGTCTTCTCTAAAAGAGATGCTTTTATCTAGATGGTTTATGAAAACTAAGTCCTAGACTGAATTTTTTTTTTATTAAGATGTTACTTGGCTCAGCAAGTGATGCCAACTGGCTATTTTCTTCCATTAGCATAATTTCTTTCAGAGACAGTAAATGATCAGGTTGGACTCATTCTAGAAGTTCAGCTCAGGCCACCCCAACAGGCAGGTGTGAATGAAAGCAGGTAAGCAGCCAGACCCTGGTGCCTGCCTAAGCTGAACATGTGCTGAATGACCAAGTGTCCCTATCTGTGTATAAGGTGCTTCTAACACATGTTTCTTCATCTAGACTCTGGCCTGTCATAGAAAAAGAAATCTCAGGTGACAATAAAGCCTGCTAAAAATGTGTAATGATGAGGTAAACATCAAGGGAGTGATGGCATGTTTGCAAATAGATCATTTAAAATGAAACAAATAAAAGAGGATGTAGCTGAATCTTTCAAAAAATGAATTACATTTACTACATGATTCTACACTGTCATTAAGCTATTTTTTCCCCCTCTAAAAGCAAAAAGGGAAGTAGTTACAATAGTTTGTATACTGGCATGCATCCCGTATCTTAGGAAAACAAGCTTTTTAAGAATTATAACCAGTAAAAGTGACACATTTCTGAGATAGCTGCTGGCTGCTTGTTTCGGGGAAATCGGAGTACCCCAATATTCCATGTGGAGCAATATAAAATTCGAACAGCTTCTTTCCCCTTTAAAATTCTCTTTGGTCTATTTAACCATCAAAAATTTAACTTAATGTCTACTAATGTGCCAAGTACAAAAGAGCTGGGGACACAGTGGTGGATAAAACAGGGTCCTTGTGTCCTTGGGGCTTGCAGTTCAATGCAGAAGAGAGTGTACCTAATCTCATGAAAATCCATTTAGTCATTTATGGAATAAACCATTGTCTTTAGAGGGATTTGTTTTCAATAAAAATGCTACCCAGAAGCAAAATACTTTTGATGCAGAAACATCTGTAGTTCTTTGACAATTGCTGTTCCATTTACTTGAATGACATTATTAGAAACAGCTTTTCCCTGTAAGTTCTTAATGTTTTATTCATTAAAAATGTTGTCCATCTGCCCCAGGAAAGCAAATTACATGAAGATTTAAGAATTTTTTTGGTATTTTAGGTGGCAAAAGGGCCTGATTTACTCTAATTGATATATGGTCTTACCATGATGTTCAGTGAGGGTTAGATGATCTCAGTTAGATTTTTAGGTAAGAAAAACAAACAAAACACACAGATGTCATGACCCATTTATTTTTAAGTGTGTGTGAGCTAGTTACAAAATGAGAGATCCTCATTTAGCCAGCATCTCCTGTGGCTTCTACCAAACCAGTGGTAGTCCCTGGTTTGCCTTTTGGAGCCAAATACACAGGTTCCAGGTTGAAGAACTGGGAGATCCTATGTGATGGTAGCTTGTTCTATAGAGTGGACCTTTTAGCTGAACTCCAATTGTTTTTTTTTACAAGGTAGAGATACTGGAAGACTGGCAAGCAGAAAAGGAAGTGCCATAAATACTAGTCATATGACTCTGAGTGATAGGTAAGTTTGGGCAAATTAACATAAAAAATTAATATGTAACTGTCAAACTTCTATATGTATGGTTAATTTTCCAGATTAGCAACTTTTTGCCTTGTTCTACAAAGCAATGATTACAAAGCATTCTGACAAATCATTTGTGATTTAAGATGTATTCCTGTATGAAAGTACTATAAAAATTATATAACCTACCCTTAAATCAACTGATTTTGCCAAGTATGCAGAGTATTCTAGGCTAGATTTCCCTTTAATTAGTTAGTCGTGATCTTTTGGGTTTGTAAAGGGATTCTCATTCTCATCACCCAAGACTAAAGAGTTATTTTCCTGTTCATCAGAACCAACGGGAACATGCATCTCCAACAGCTTGACAACTGCAGTGTTACCTTGAGCATTTGCTGAAGGCCACAGGCAACACTGCAAGTGCAAACACTGATCTAATATTTTCTGGCATCTCTTAAGAGCCATCTAAGGTAATCATGTTACTGGATTCTCCAATGTGCTCTCAACAGAGATTTGACAGTGGGATGATCTCTTATACAAGCCTGATTTTGTGGTACTAACAGTCTCTCCCAAGAGACTGTGAACTCCATGGGTAAGGCTCAGGTTGGCTGACTTGCTGCCCATCTCTACCAAGTATTTTCTGAACCGATCTTCTGAAACTTAACTCTACAATGATTTGTGCTCCAATATCTTTCCTTGATAATCGTACTAAAAAATCACTTCTAGAATGCCTGCTTTGCGTAAGCATTGTAGCTCATGATGAGATCTGCAAGTCCTCCTCACCTATCCAACAGCTTGGAGGACTGGAGCTATCTAAAGTTTGTAACAGAACGGATCTTTTCCTCAGTGTGTTCTAAGAAAGATCTTCTCCATGCTTTTCCCTATCAGATGCTGACAGCAGTTAACAGCTGGAGAAACTGTCACTTCCAAACTTTCATCTTTCTAGTTATGCTGTATTTTATCCTAATCAACGCACTGTAAAACGTAAACTGCACTTGATAGAAGATTCTCCATCCATTGTGGAAAACTAGTCCACTCAGCAACTGTAATTAGCTTTCTTTCTGATAATGTTGGCTACTGTCAACATTCCTCAATTCACAAAAAGCAAGGAAATAGATGCTGCTTTTAAAACATTTCAATAAGGATCCAATAAATATTATCTGGTTTTTTTTTTGAGCACAATATCATTTCCTGTGTGAGCCCTCCCCTTTTCTAACTAAATTCTATTGACCTACTCAACCAGTAGGCAGAGCTACAGCTTCTCTCTGTGGATGTTCTTCCTCCATTGGCTGTTTTGGGTTCTCCTCCTCTCCTGTGCCTTAGGCGCTGTTTCTATCTTCTACCAAGTTTGAGGAGAGAGTAACATTTGTAATATCATCATGTTACAATCATGTAACCTGATTATCTATAGTCATGCTTTGCTCCTGATGGCTTTGAATTTTCTTCTTACTGGAATTTTCCCTTGCCTCACTGCCCAACCCATCAACGAAGAGTTGTGTATCGGTAAAACAATGATTTGACAATATTAAAGTCATGTTAAATACAAAACAAAAACTCCATACCTCCCATGACTCCAACAAACATATTTTAATTTTCTGTATTTACTACTTTTCTAAGTCTATGTAGATCCATTTATTTTTCACATTTGCAACGATAGGTCCTTTTCTTCTACCATTTATGTTGTGGATCCTTCCCACCTTGTTTAATGGTAACAGAGCATTTTATTTGTATAGATTCTTTATTATTTTAACTAACACTGCAGGAACATCTGTGTGTGTATCTTAATCTTTTTAATACCAGTGCCAACTGCTGTCGTGGTGGGTGTACCGTCTGGTGGTATACTAACCAGTATTCTAACTGGCTCATAATTAGTCTCCATGGGTTTAAAATTCTGCTTTGGTATTTACTAGCTAGTAACTCTAGGGAAGTTATTCAATGTCTCTCTCTCATAATCTGTGAAATGGGGATGATCATAGTGCCCACTTCAAAAGATTGTTAAGTTAACTTAACACATGCTTAGAGCAGCCAGTGTTCTTATTCCTGCAGCAATAGAGGAGGCTCAGATTTTTGAATTACAGCTCTTCTTCTTGTTTTTGAATTGAGAAAAATTCTCAGGAAACGGACACTTCTACTTTAGAAGTTCTAACTACTTTTAGGGACTGGCCTGTTATCCATGGGATTTGATTCTGAGATATTTAAGGAGCTGGCTACAGTTGCTGCCTTGGCTTCTCACAGAATAAAGAAATGTTGAAGTTATGGTTAAAGAAGAAGTTACTGGTGAATGCCTTTTAGAAAACTGTTACACAGTAACACCTACATCTTTTACCCAAGAGCCTTGTGCTTTAATAAAATCTTACTCCACTATTTACTCCTCACTGGCAGAACCTGAGAGTGAACGGGTGTAAAACGTTGATCTGTGAGGCTGGCTATAGGCTGGGTGTGATTGATGGTGATAATTGTTGGAAAGCAGCCTCACCATAAGCTTGGCGTGGCACTCAAAGCATCTGGGGCTAGAGCACTGGCACATCTCCAGTTGTGGGCCCTTGCCACTTTTTAAAAACTAGTCTCCTCCTCCTCAGTAGGAATGATTCTGAGTTCTGGATCTGCAAGACTGCTCTCGCCCCCCTGGTCAGCCAGGCCTGTTCCAGCACTTTTGCTGTCACGACAACAATTCCTTTTAAGAGTATAGCCCTTGAAAGGTACAGCTCATGATGCTGTGTGAGTTCAGATCCATTCTGTTGTACATACTGGGTGAGGGAAATACGACTGCATGTCCTGAAGGTACCAGGGACATTGCACATGTCTTCAAGTATTTCTTTTGCCCCACAGCTACCAAAATTTTCTGTTTTTACGGGGTAACAATGCTTAAGAGAAATATTAAGGGAACAAAATGGGCAATAAAAATCTTTGAAAAATCTCCAGGCCTTTTACTAGAGTCATACTTTTCCTTCTAAACATTATCTTTTCTGCTACCTGGCATAGGACAAGGCCCTAATAATATCACTATACACAGAGAGTTATGAAATGTGAGCAGGAGTGGTTTTCAAGCCCCGCTGGACACATAACCAATTGGAAAAGTCAGAGTAACACAGAAAGCAGATGTAAAACAAGCTCAAGTCTTTGGAGGGAGTCTGCCAGCAGACACATATGCACTTCATTGGGGCTTCTCTGTGAGAAGATGAAGCTGTGAGCGATGTGGCAGAATGATAACAGCACAACACTGTGAATCTAACAGGCACTCCCTGCCTTTAGCACACAGGGACTTACTCACACTCCATTAATGTCATGGAGAGATTCAGAAAGAGAGATGGGAAATCATATTGTGTCCTGCAGCACCGAACACACTGTTAGCCTTTGTCTTTGAGAGGTGGTGCTGGCAGCGGTGGCGGCGGAGGCATTTGTCCAGAGAGCCAGGGCGCCAGAGCTGTTCTCAGCTCTAGGATAGTTCCAGCTCACATGCCATACGTATTAGTCTTCTCAAAGACTGCACTGTCTTCCAGGAAGGTCCTAGAGGAGCATTTTTAGACAAACCACTGAATCATGATCATGTGTTTCAGTGTTTTTGCCTGAAGCATGTCTCCTAACTTGGACACTGGTTCTAGATAACTAAGGCTTCCCATCTCTTGTTTCTAATGTTCATTATGTGGAAAACTGCCATTACAGTATTTCTGCACAATGGAATTTTTATCCAGCAAATAGTAAGTGCTTGTTGAAAACCTCTAAGGAATTCACCTAGACGATTTCACGAAGAAGCCATGGGTTCTTTTATCCTGGCTGGAGACCTCCCAGGTAAATCTGACTTACTATCAACCAGCCACCTCCAATATTTCAGAAAAAAATGCAGGATTCGGTGAGGAAAGATAGAAGGAAGGCCGCATAAACAATTCATCCCCTACCCAACAAACTACAATATACATTTAAAGAAACATCTGCTATAAGAAAAGATAAAGCCTCTTTTAAAATATGGTGATATCAGACACGAAAGCACAAGATTTTAAAAGAGCATTTCAGAAAGCAGACCGCACTAGAAGTGGTGATGTGGTACATTAGATTTTTACAGAACTATAAATATGTGCTATATTATGTGCCATGCCCTATGCCAGAGTGGGACATGGCTGGCACAGGGGACTAGCCATGCCACCTGGGTATGGAAAGAATATGCTGGCAGGAGGGCAGGCGGTGTAGAAGTGACAGCTCATGTGCATAGCTGACTTCCTCCTGCTTAGCCATCTAGAGACTTCCTTAAGAATGTCACAGCTAAGATGAGTTCATTGTTCAGTCTGTTCATTTTCAGAAACCATCTTTCGGGAATTGTATCTAATGTGGGTTTCTTTTCTGTACTTGGCTCCAATGTCATGGGCAAGCTGCCAGCCACACAAGAATCCAAGTACTCTGACAGGAACCATCCCAGATAATTCTGCTTATGCCAGCTAAACAACTTGCATCATTAAATAAACTGTCTTCTGACTGTATTTATGAAATGTTATGTCTGCCTAGCAATGAGACTACATTATTCAAACATTCAAGTGGAGGCTCATTCGACTGACCCCTGCCTGACAATATTTTTGTTTTTCATCTGGTTCTCTAATAATAATCACATGTACTCCACAGAGAAACCGATGCTATGGAGAAGCCACTTAGGGGGTATAAGGAAAGAACAGTATCTAATACACAAATTGGTATTCAAAAGAATTCTGAAGTCACCATGTATACAAATAAAGAAAATAATAAGTCCACAAAAGTTGAAAACTCTTTCACATGCTTTGTGGGTTTTCAGGTCTGCTGGGGACTTGTTTTTGGGAAAAGCTGAATTCACTGTGACAGTGTGCTTCCAAGTCTGGCATTATACATTTAAAACTCATGCCTAAAGGCAATTTAGCCTCCCATGCACAAAGGTGGTACTCAAAAAGGCCCTCAAAATAGCAATGATTCTTGGGAGAAGCTCTGCATGAAAAATGCTCTTAGAAGCCCGTTGTTAACTTCTGATGGTAGGGTGACACAACACACAAGCTCCCTGAGCCCAGCACAAAATTAAAAAGAAAACACAGCTTCTACCTGCAAAGAACATGCAATCTAATTGTCAACCAAGATTTATAAGCTCAAAAGATCATTAGACATTAAACATTAAAAATGACACAAAATTAAGTGCTGCTTCAGCACAAAAAGAACAGCTTGATTGAAAAACTGAACCCCTGCAGTGATGCTCTCAATGTAGAAGGAACTCATCTGTTTCTTGTGCTTCATTTGTAACTTGGCACAACTTGGAAGAAACTACTATCTACTAGCTGTAAACGTGCCGAGGATCCTATGATCATTTACATGTGGTTTGAAAATCTAGGGCTTTCTTTTCCTTCCTTGAATGGATGTGACCAACAGTCTGCAAACCTACTTCAAAGAAAACAGTTAAATGATAAAACCAAGAAGTTCCTTAAGGAAAAAAAGAGACTGTCTAACCTTGATCTGTGACACCCTGAGATCTACTTTACTCAAGGAAATGAAGATCTTTTGTTGTTGTTATTAATTTAGCAAACCAATCCTTCGACATGGAAGATCTCATCTTAGATTGATATACCATCAAAATGAAAGTTTCCTAGATAATTTTCCTTCTCAAACTTTGCTTGTTGCACACAAGAATGAGTTAAGAAAGTGAAGACGTCACATGTAGGTGGATGAGCAGGTTCAAAGGGAGTAATGTGTGGGGCCCTGCTCATGCAAAGGCTGACACAGTAGAAGCAAGAAAACCCCAGCTGGGCACAGGTGCTCAACGCCAGAGGCTGGCAGGGTAGGGTTTACAGAAGGCTCCCACATACAAAATTTCTTTTGTCTTTACTTGGGGAGAAGTTAAAAATATTATTTTCTCTGTCCGTTTTTTTTCAACTCTACTGATGTCGATGGGAAAGCAATACTAACTTAAAAAAAAAAAAAAGGAAGCTCTTTCACCAGATTGAGTTTCTGGGAATAATGTACTTCCAGGTTTTATATTTGATGCTCCAAATTTGTGCATGTAAGCAGTTCAACTTCAGATACAGTCACAAATGTAGTGTGCTCTCAGGTTTTAGCATTACAAGATCAGGTGTAGCCTGTGGAACTGCACATACAAATTAGTTTCTCTATGAAATGAAGCGCAACCGAATACAGAAAATTAAAGTGAATTTCTAATGGTACTCATCAGTCATCTAGCTAAAGATAAAACTGTGGACCTACAGCAGAATAAATACTAAACAGTAGTTATACATGCACAGCCTTGGAGAAACTGCTCACTTCAATGACTTCTGGCTGGAATGAATCTAACTTCAAAACACCTCAATGTTTCCTGGCTGTCTCTCATGTGAAAAACTGGGATAGATATTCTCTATGGCCTCTGTGCTTGCTTTCAAGATTGGGCCTGACCTGTTTTTCATGTTATTTAATAAGGTTCAATTCACTGAATCTATTAACTTCAGTGTATACGTATTTTTGCATAGAAAGAGTGGCAAAAATCTGTGCTTTGGCAAATGGGGCACTCTGTTCTAGTTCTTGTGGATTCTGCGGCAGTTGCTCATTTTAGAGATGTCTCCCCCATTCAGAGATGAGCATGAGTGTCTGCTCTCCCAGCCTGAGTATTTGGGATAAATCTTGTTGATATGGCTAACCCACTTAAGAGTTTCCAACAAACAGGTGGCCAGAGTAGCAATTCAAGGCTCCCTCTCCAGACCTGCACCTGACACTAAGTGAGACCTCAACTTTAACCCTTGGGCATATTTGGGCAGAAGCTGGACAATGGGGCTTTTAGCTTATGTGGATCAAAAGATCAATGAAGCCTTGCTGATCTGGGATAGACTGGGAAGTGGAATTACAGATGTATATGCCAGCTAAGCATACTATGACTAAAATTACAGGGGAGGAAAGATGGAGGAGGGTGTATGTGGCTTTTTTTTCTTTTTCCCTGTTTTAACAATTTTATTACTTCCCCCTCAAAGCAAGGTGATGTGGTTTCTAAATTTTGAAACTTTCTCCCTTCTGGAAGGCAGCATGCTACTGGCTGGCTGCAAATCAGATCAGAAGACATTTCAATTTCTCCCATATGCTAGCTTGTTAAGGACATAGTAGTATCTTGGTGTTATAGTGTAGTAAAATTTATTCAAAACCAATAAATATTTGTTCTTGTATAGTATGGCTTAAATGTTGTGGTGGGCATGAAAATAAAAAACTGAGGATACAGTTTCTGCCTTCAAGGAGCTTCCAGTTTAGTGGGACTGACATATGCAAACACGTTGAATTCCATACTACAGGGAGGTGACCTCGAGGTGATGATTTGCAGACAGAGCATAATCCAATGGGTCAGAGGAGGTCCTTGCAGGGAGGAGGCAAGCTGTGAGCAGAGTCTTGAAGGCTGAGGAAGAGAGAGCCAGGCTAAAGGAAACCAAAGGGATCTGGGCCACTGGATACCATGAGAGTTCAGAAAGCCCAGATAAATGATGCAGCGCATTGTGTTGGGGATACCGTTTGTAGTTCAGTGTTGGAGGAGGGTACGCAGGAAGACAGAGGATGAAGGGAGACAGGACTGCAGAAGTAGGCAAGGACTCCAGTCACCTTTGGTCTTCCATGTCATTCCAGGAAACCTCGATCTTTCCTCCTGAGAGGGGGTGGATTTTTAAGAATAAAGTGACATGGAGGTGTATATTTTATCTAAATCTCTCTGGCTACAGTCAGGGAGAATATCTTAGAGAAATAAGATGAGATAGGGCAGGGAATGAGGAGGCTGATGCAATAGTACAGATGAGAGATGATCCGAAATTAAACGAGGCAATGATAGGAGAAATAGAGGGAGAGAGTAGGTTCTAGAAATAATCAGGAAGAAAAATTTAGGGGCTTGAATGATTATTTGTATGTGAGATATAAAGGACAGAGGAGGTGGGGAAGTCCAGTCCTGAGTTCCTGGCTTGGGTATCTGGGTAGATACGGGTTCTACTAATGGAGAGTAGGAAAACAGGAGGAAGAGCAGAATTAGATGGCAAGTGAGGGAAGGGGACTTGGGCAGTTTTGGAGAAGATGAATGTAAGGTAACTGAGGCCAGGCAGTCTGAAACTCAGGGGAACAGCCAGGATGAGAGAGAAATGAGAGTCAGTGACTATGCATGTAAGCAGTAGTTAAAACCTTGAGAGTAGATAAAATTATCAGAATCCTGAGCCAAAAATGGAATTCAGGGCAACACTAACAATTAAGAGCAGACAGAAGAATCAAGTTTACAAAAGGGAAGGGATCAACACAAGATGGGAAGAAAACAGACAGGTGTAAAATAAGTCAAGGGAGGACACATTTAATGGATGAGTGAGGGACCAGCAGTCCCAAATACATACAGCAGACAGACACAGGATAAAAAGAGGGGAAATTCTCCAGAGGGGGCAATCAAGAAGTAAGGGTTCCAGGTTGAACACCCAGCCCTCAGAATGTGATCTTACTTACAGACAGGGTCATCAAAGTTAAAGTGAGATCACAGGGGTCGGCGGGGTGGCTTCATCAAAGATGGTTAGGGTCTTCCTAAGAAAGGGAAATCTAGGCACAGAGACAGATGCACAAAGAGAGAAGGTGCTCTGAGGAGATACGGGGAGAAGACAGCCATCTACAAGCCAAGGAGAGAGGCCTGGAGCAGGGCCTTCCCTCATAGCCCTCAGAAGGAAGCAACCCTAATAACACCTTCATTTTGGACTTCTGACCTCCAGAACTCTGAGACGCTAAATTTCTGTTGTTTAAGCCACCTGGCTTGCGGTACTTTATTATGGCTGTTTGGCAAACCAACACTATAAGTTTACCAAGAGGAATTTCAACTGCACACCAGGGATGTCAGAATGGAGAAAGCTGAGGCATAAATGGGAAGTAAGGAAGTGAAGACTAAACTTCAAAAATGTTGACATGAGAAGGTGTTCTAAAGAACCGGAGTGCTTAGTTTAGTTTCTAGATTGCAAAGACTTGAATGATTTCATAAATGGCTATCTTCTTGAATATTTCTGGCATGAGTAGTTCATAGTTTTTGTTCCCTGAATCCTGGGATTTAAAAAACGTCTATTGTAGTTATGTTGACAAGTTTTGTTCCCAGTGTTACTTGTTTGCACATTTCCCCCCATTTCCTCACCAATTAGTCTTGCTATGTATCTGTGACTTCAGTAACTGAAAAGCAAATTTCTTGGCTTTGCTGAAAAACAAATGAACAAAAGCAAAAGACAGAGACTGAAATTACAGGAGAGGGAGGCAGTGATTGGCAGAGCAATGTCTCAATAGGATGGAATCTCAAGGACAGCTTCGAAGCCCTTCTCCTTGAGACTTTAAGAAAGGAGAGTGGTAAGACTGGATGTGGGTGTAGGTCCTCTTGCTGGGAGAAAGCAGGAAGCTGAAGGAGCTACTACCCGGTGATCTCAATTTTATTCATCAAGAAGGAAGTGAAGTCATCCACTTGGGAGCTTTGAAGTGGGTTAGGTATGGGGCAAGTAGGCTGGGAAAATTGAGAACTGCTGCTAGGAAGGGTAAGAAAGCAGAGTGAGGACTGGCGGTGCTGAGCAACTGGTCAAGTTGAAGACATTTAATTGGTGGTGTCGATCTTTGGCTGCATGGATGTAACAGGACTGGTGTGGGTGACTTATGGCAGGATTAATCCAGGTCAGCATTTTGAACCTAGACATTAGTGTAACCAAGGGATGGGGTGCAAGAAAAAGGAGAATCGCACTTCAGAAATGATTTTGACACTCAAAAATGGAGGCCAGATTTAGTAGGAAAGAAACAGGTAAAGGAGGATGAACAAACCATGGAATAAGAACGATGACCTTGGAATGAAAAACCTATGAAGTATGGTGTTCTTGGTAATGACAACACAAAGTAAAACCATGGGAGAAAGTGGCTAAAATGGAGTGGACGTAAAAGCCATAGGAGCTGAGGTCCAAGCACTGCTGAGATAGAAGGGTACATTGCTCAACGGATATGATTGAATGAAGAGAGGTTTACTGAGAATGGTGATAAGATGGTTTAGAAGCTGGCTGCTGCATCAAAAGAGGAGTGAACTGCACAACACCTCACAAGTCAGCTCCTTACCACTGCTTCCGTTAATATTTAAGCATCCAATCCCTAGGGAGAGGTGAATTTTTAAGTCTTATTTGTAAATCCAACAAAATGCATCTTAGCAAAATGGGGGGTTTTTGTTCTATTGAAGAGTCAACATGTGCTAAAGTTATACATACATCATATAGAAGACTATTGATAAAGTTTTAGACAAACAACATACCAGAAACTCCTGGTGGTGTCTTAATAAATTTTCCATTAAAATGACCAATAACAGCTTCGCATTTTTCTGTTGATTCCATCCTATTTATACATAAAAATAGAATACATAAATATTTAAAGGTCTCTTATTTTTCATCTTGTTCTGTGCATGCATAAACAGTCTTATAGGTTTTTTGGATGCAAATGAAACCTAGTAAAAATGTGAATATGATAAAGGGTTTATTCTACCTTTTAGCTAAGTGTTGCTTTTGTACTTCTATAGTAAAATGATAACTGATAACCATAGAGTATATTCTGAAGCAAAGCAAGACTCCATTATGTCGAGAATGTTTAAGACCAAGTATATCAAATGAATTATTTTATTCTAATTGTTGTAAAATTGAAAAATCAATATACAATAGCTTTGTTAGCCGTAATACTGAATTGAAGAAACAACAGTTTAAAATACTAGTGCATTTTCTACTTGCTAAGATACTAGTCATTTTAAAATTGTCTTTGCCTTTACAATTCACAAAATGACACACTAAAAAGTCATGATAACAACCGGTGTCAGTGAGAGGGCGTGCCCTATATGTTTCTTAGATTTGTTTCAGGTTTAAAATTAAATTATTGAAATCAACTGTATACTTTCTTTGTTACCTTGCCTTTGGAAGAGTAAAGGCGAAGTAAAGTCGTACTAACTTTACAACTTATTCTATACACACAGGTGGCTGAAAGTATATGAGAAACATTGCTAGGGACTTAAATTATTTCAAGTTATTTTTCTTTAATGGAAGAAACACTGAATAATCTACTTAAAATGCTCTATACTCCTAGACTGCTCAGAGAGTTACACCTTAGTTTTAAGAAACAGTGATAGTTTCAAAAAACAATGTAATTTAATTGAATTCTGTCTTTGGATACAGAAATGATACAACTTGATCTGTTTTCAGAACACCCACAGAGGTGACAAGATAATGCTGAGCTATTCAGTGACTCACTTGCATCATTTTAACCAGTGGAGCATGCACTGGAAATGCTGGCCTTTGTGACTTTCTACTAGTAGGATATTTTAGTTTTATGATAAAATTATCTGACCCGACAGAGCAATGAACTGAAATCCAGCTGAAGCAAGTATTAGCCCCTGCTTCATTATTTCGCAGTTAGGTAACAATGGAAAAGTTCCCTTCTTGTCTCAATTTTCTTATATATAAAACAACATGTAATAATAATACTTTGTTGATATATCACAGGTCTCTGGTAAAATGTGATTGTCATTTGTGTATAAAAGTAAACTCTCAGAAATTTTTCCCATAAAATCAAAGTCAATACTTTAAAATATGTACACATTATTTGTTATTGCACAGTTTCTAATTAATGCATCACATAAAAATCAGCTTTTATACATGGGCTTTTGGATTAGAATTCTGATAAAAATCATAGCTCTATTTATTATTTTTCCACCAGGAACCAAAATAACCACTACTCTGAAGTATTTTTTTTTTTCCTGTGGAGGAAAGGATAAAAATTAAATGGAAGGAGTGAGGGCACTTTAGTTACACCTAGACTTTTTTTTGAGAGACAGGGTCTGTCACCAAGGCTAGAGTGCAGTGGCATCATCAGGACTCACTGTATCCTCCAACTCCTGGGCTCAAGCAATCCTTCTGCCTCAGCTTCCCATTCAGCTGGGACTACAGGTATATGTCACCATTCCTGGCTAATTTTTTAACTTTTTGTAGAGACAGGGTCTTGCTATGTTGCCCAAGCTGGTCTCAAACTCTTGGGCTCAAGCGATCCTCTCACCTTGGCCCCTCTGCCCAAGTGTTAGGATTATAGGCGTGAGCCACTGCGTGCAGCCCCAGAAGATTTTCTTTCTTTCTTTCTTTTTTTGAGACTAAGTCTTGCTCTATTGCCCAGGCTGGAGTACAATGGTGTGATCTTGCCTCACTACAACCTCCATTCCCCAGGTTCAGGTGATTCTCATGCCTCAGCCTCCCAAGTAGCTGGTAATTTACAGGCACCTGCCACCACCACGTCCAGTTAATTTTTGTATTTTTAGTAGACAGGGTTTCGCCACATTGGCCAGGCTGGTTTTGAACTCCCGACCTCAAATAATCTGCCCACCTGGCCTCCCAAAGTGCTGGGATTACAGGCATGAGCCACCATGCCTGGCCTAGATTTAATTTCTTTAAAAAAAGATCTGAAACAGAAATTATAAAATGTTAGTATTTGTCAAATCTGTGTGGTGGTTACACAGGTATCATGTCCTTGTTTTACTTTTCTGAATATTTTAAGTATTTCATTTTAAAACCTAACTCATTTACTTTACTGATGCATTGAATTTCCATCTAATAAGAAAAAACAAACTGATTTATCTACGAAATTTAGGAGACTGCTATTTTTAAAAAGTTAGAAGCATTGTGATCTAAGGACCCACACATGTTCAGAACTTTTTGCTCATGTGATAGCTCCTTTCCATGAGGCCCCAAATATTTCGTGTGCTCGGCTTTATGAATTCTAATGAACATGCAAAAGATCTGGAAAAATGCAGTCCAGTATTTACATGTAATTTAAGTTCATGGTGCAACTGCTCCCATAACACTAGCTTAAACTTTCTCTTCTTGGTCATTTTTAATTTTCCAAGATAACTTGGCAAAGCTATTGCTGTTGACATAAAAAAGACAGGGCAGCAGGCTTACCTAGCAAAGCCAACGCCACGACTTGTACCACTGGAATCACGCAGTATCCTTGTAGAAATAACTTGTCCAAATGGTTTGAGCATATTTTCCAGTTCTTGCTCATCCATGGAGAGTGGCAAATTAGAAATGTACAGGTTGGTAGGATCTTGTTCCTGTTGCTAAAAGAGAAGAGTGTGTTGTTCATTAATTTCCAACAGAAGGTGAGATATTTACGTTAATACACCTATTTTTATTAGCTACTTTCATTGCTCAGGTCCTTTTAAAGTACAAAGTGAGACCATGGGAACTACAGAACATCAAAGTCACCTTGGACACTTGAAAACAGTGTCTGAAGCTTGGACAATCTGTACAGGCCAGACATGATCCCACCAAGCCCTTGTGAGCAGATCTGAAAATGGCACTACTGAGTTGGAGAGGATGCCCTCATGGAACCACAACTCTCAGTTGTTTGCAGTATTTCTAAAAATAACCGACCTCTCCTCCACTGTTATTTTTAGGAGTCCATTTCAGGCACACTATTGCGCAGGAAGCTATTACTGCTAATAATTCAATTTAGAGATATATGAAGGATTCTGGACCAAGTCATCTAGAGTCCAATGGGGACTCTGCCCAAATTCCCATCCTGTGCTCTATGGCAAAGTTCATACCACTTTTGAGTCATGATCACCAATAGTAAAACAGAGCTAATTTAATGAAAACAAGAAATCACAAAGCCATATACAATAGTCAATTCTGGGTAGGGCAAATTTTAGACTCTTGGAAAAGCTAAACTCAAGAGTAGATGGGGGAGGAAATACTTTGTTCAGAGGACATGGCATTGACTTGGGACCCGAGGATCAAACAGAAGTCAAGAGGCTTTCAAAAGGCTATCTAAAGGGTTTGATTTTGTCAGTCACTGCTGCTTCAAGTTTCCTACTTAAGCAGTGCTTAAGCAAGGAGAATAATTACGTAAAAATGTTCTTGAAGTCTTGTGTTTTAACTTTAAAAAAGTCATGTACATTTTGCAATCTACTTCCTAAGTTTACTTTAATAGAGAAACAATGTTTTGGACCTAATACCAGTAAGCAACACTGATATTCCAGGAAGATAAGCCACGTTTATCTTGTTATGTCATGCAGTCATGAGCTGCATAATGACATTTCAGTTAATGGCAGATGGCATATATGATGGTGGTCCTGGAACAGAGATGAAAACTTCCTATCACCTGGTGGTATCTTGATGATCCTGACTCTGTGTAGCCCTGGCTAATGTGTGTGTATCTTAATTTTTTACAAAAAAGTTTAGAAAGTAATAACACATTCTAAAATAGAAAAATGCTTATAAAGGTATAAAGAAAATATTTTTGTACAGCAGTTTTAAGCTAAGTATTAAAAAATCAAAAAGTTAAATTTAAAAGTTTATAAAGTAAAAAAATTAAAATAAGCCAGTTTATCAATGAAGAAAGACATTTTAAAAAATAAATTTAATGTAGTCTAAGTGTACAGTGTTTATAAAGTCTACAGCAGTATAATGTCCTATGCCTTCCCATTCACTCATCACTCACTCACTGACTCACCCAGAACAACCTCCAGTCCTCTAAGCTCCAGTCATGGTAAGTGCCCTATAAGGTGCACCATTTTTAACTTTTATACCATACTTTTACTGTACCTTTTCTACGTTTAGATACACAAATATTTATCATCATATTATAACTGCTGACAGTATTCAGTACGGTAAGAGGTTGTACAGGACAGTAGCCTAAGAGCAAGAGGCTATACCACATAGCCTGGGTGGATAGCAGGCTACACCATCTGGGTTTGTGTAAGTATACTCTATGATGTGCACATGATGATAAAATCACCTAAAAATGCATTCACCAGACTGTATGCCCATCATTAAGCAACACATGATTGTACTCCGGTAGGTGATGCGGAAATGGGAGGAAGGAGAAACTGCAGTTTGAAAGCTACATCTTGAAAAATAGGGAGGTTTCAGAGGCATGGAAGTAGGGGAATGATATGATTAAATCCATCTTAGATTTGATTTTAGGTTCTATCTTTTAATAAAGGTTGGGACCCCTTAATTGAAGGGCACTAAAACACCCTTTGGACAGTTATGTGGTATAAAAAATGTTACAGAAGAAACACACATCAAAATATTGTGAGGCTAGGCACAATGGCCCATGCTTGTAAATCCCAGTATAAGCCAAGGTGGGAGGATCGCTTGGGACCAGGAGTTTGAGACCAGCCTAGGTAACACAGTAAGACCTCATCTCTTTAAAAAAAAAAAAAATTAACCAGGTGTAGTGGTGCACACGTGTAGTCCTAGTTATTTGGGAGGCTGAGGCAGGAGGGTTACTTGAGCCCAGGAGTTCAAGGTTGGAGTGAGTTGTGATCACACTACTGAACTCCAGCCTGGGTAATAGAGTAAGACTATTTCTCTCTCTCTCTCTCTCTCTCCACACACACACACACACACACACACACACACACACACACATACATATATACATACACATATATATATGGAGTGAACTTTCTTTTAAAATTACAATTAGGAAAATCTAAATGTCATATTTAAGAATGTTCATAGGAAAATTTGTTATGTGTGAAGAATTTTTAGAAGGGGGTCGACAATGTACATACTAAATCTGTTTTACTTGCTTCTGTTATTAAAATATTATTTAAAATATTACACATGCTTTAAATTATTGATTCATCTTGAAAGTTTACTGATGAGGAAATAATATTAAAAAGTGCTAAAAATCAGAATCCAGAAAGAAACTGTGTTCTTAACCCACGTTTTGATATAGTGAAACAGAGCAGACTAACGCAGATAAATATTTCCTATGATGTTAATGCATTTGTTTTCAGTAGCGACAGCCCTGTCAGTTAAAAACCTAATTTCATTTGGGATGATCCTTAGGGCTAACGTTATTTACATTTCTTTTCAAATGGTCAACATATCTTGCAAACATTGCCCACAAGGTCGTAGTAACTAAAAAAAAAAAAAAAAAAAAAAAAAAAAAAGAATGGGAAGAAACTCCCAAGCTGGCAGCACATGCTACAAAATAACAAAGGGTCCATGAAATTCTTTTTTTTTAAATCCCTTCTTCTCATGTTTTTTTTTTTTTCTTTTTAAATTTTTACTTTCGTTTTAGTTTTTGTTCATCCATTCTTATAACCACACATTCACTGTGAACAGGACATAGAATACTTGCAATAATAGGTGGTGGCTCTTGAAATGAGGATACTTTAGTATGTTTAAAATAAGTGACAACCGTAACTGGTTTATTATTTACAATGCTATGTCTGAAACAAACAAACAAACAACACTTATTCTTTCAATTACAGGTGACCAAACACAAAAATGGTGTCAACGGGCCTCCTTTGTCCCTAGGCATGGAAGGGGTTCAAAGGCTTCTATTGACAAGTCTAGGGGAAATAGGGGAGGGACAGCGCGGGTTGGGGAGAGATAGCATGGGGAGAAATGCCAGATATAGGTGATGGGGAGGAAGGCAGCAAGTCACACTGCCATGTGTGTACCTATGCAACAATCTTGCATGTTCTTCACATGTACCCTAAAACCTAAAATGCAATAAAAAAAAAAAAAAACAAGTAGAAAACTAGATCCCACATTGGCCATGAGAGGGATAAACAGCTATCAAGGTTCACGTGAGAAGAAAAGCCAAGCTCAGGAGTCCTGCAAAGCATGAAGCACTCAGTTATCATTCAAAAGAAATTAACAAAACCTCCCCATGCATGTGGTACGGTTCCTAAAATGCAAGAACGAGGACTTGGCAGAAAGAGCAGACATCTGTCTTCTCTTGTACAGAATAGGTTCACCAACCAGCAGATAGCCACTCAGTGGAATGTGACTGCAAACTGCTCAGAGTATGGTGGAGTTCTGCATGGAGAGGGGGGATTATATTCCTGCTCGTTTGACCGCCTATTTATTGAAAAAAAAAATGTGTAAACTTCCTAAAAGCCAAACAACATAAGAGGATTTGCTGACCCTCATCAGGCCATAGGAGGGACTGAATGACCTACAGAAGTCACTTTGTTAATAGATATAAACAATGTCCATTCGATTTTTCTGTTTTTCTGTCTTTGTAGCTCGTTATCTGCGTTTCTTTTCTTTTTATATAATCTGAGTCTTTTATCTGAAAGATGCACACATTTGTAACATTTGCCTAGTTTAACATAAACAGGTTTTCCAAAAGGCCCAAGGCCATTACTGTTGGTTAAGTTTCATCAGCGTACTTGATGGATACAATTTTTAACTGTTCCTTTCTTAATACTCAATAGCTGCCCAAACTTAGAAAAAAGTTATTTTCTCTATTAATTTAATCATCAATTAAACAAATACTTAAAACCTACCATATGGCAGGTACCAAGCAAAGCACTGAAAATTAAAACACGAATAAAAAAACAATCACCGGTCTCTAATGCTCAAAATTTGCAGTTTTGCAATTTAGTTTTAAATATTTGTGGCGTTCTTTTTCAACTCAGGTAGCCAGTATTTCAAACAATATTATATTTCTCCGCCTATCCCCTAAGTGATTGCCCTTATTTTTTTTTCTGATTATGTAAGGATGAAAGATTTTTTTCATCCTTATATAAGGATGATAGGGAGGGGACCCATCGCTTTTCACTTTCCTCTAGTGAAAGGCATATGGCAATATGAGTTTTCAGCACATTATAGTATCCTGATTAGTTCACTAGAGGAAAGTAGAAAGTGATGGATTCCCTCCCTATCATCCAGGAGATGGACTAAAATTCCTTTTAAAAATCATCTCCCCACCGGGTGTGGTGGCTCGTGCTTATAATCCCAGCACTTTGGGAGGCCCAGGCAGGTGGTTTGCTTGACCTCATGAGTTCAAGATCAGTCTGGCAACATGGCAAAAGCTAGTCTCTGCAGAAAATACAAAAATTAGCCAGGTGTGGTGGTATGTGCCTGTAGTTCCAGCTACTCAGAAAGCTGAGGATGGGAGGATCACTTAAACTTGGGAGGCAGAGGTTGCAGGGAGCCAAGATCACCCCACTGCACTCCAGCCCAGGTGACAGAGCTAGATCTTGTCTCAAAAAACAAAACAAAACAAAAAAACTGTCTCCCTGAAAGAATGTGTGTCAGGTGCTCCTTTATCCAGACAGCATTAAGGGGCTAAGTCAAGTCTAGATACTCAGACTCATGGTTCTATGGTATACAGAACAATAAACCCACTGACATTTAAAATATCTTTTGTAACTTTAATAATATAATAAAAAAGAAATCAGGTCTAGGAATTTCAAGTCATTCTACAGGGACCTAAAGAAATTCACAATATGCAGAATATTGGCACCTGGTCAGTACCTCTGAACCTGAGTACCTGTCCTCACCACAGATGATGGAGGAAGGGGTCCTTTTCCCTAGCCAATTTATAATACCAAGCTTCCTAAAGAGGTCTCTGAACAGTGCTCATTTTCAACCTGGGGGAAAGCTACTACTTGAAGAGCACTGTAGACATGACATACAGTGCCAATCCATACCCAATCCAGTTTTGAATAAATGCATTATAAATGCTTCTTCAAAACAGTGTGTATTTAATATTCTATGCTACTTAATATTACAGGCATTGGAAATGATGCCTAGGTAAGTGTTCAAGGGCCACTCTGAATGAAGCCTATACATTCTTTTTTTTTTTAATTGCACTTTAGGTTTTGCTAAAATACAACTCTTTTTAATTCTGTTTCAGCAGAGACCACAAAACACTGAGTGTCAGGCTCCAATATTCCAGAGTAAGAAACTAGACCACCTAAAGATTGCCTACAAGGAGCTGGCTGAGAACTGGTTTGGGATACTTAAGTGACCACCCACCTCCTATCTGTGTCTAAGAAACTGAAGAGACTGAGGGTGAGCATTTATTGGGAGGAAAATGCTGAGGTGTTCCAAGTCTCAACAACTGAACCATTTTCCTCTTACTGTCAGTCAAGCAAGAGGGGTGACCACTCAGGGAGCTTAATCTGTGTCTCAAGAAGCTGAGTGGCTACAACAGATTGATGTCCAACTTAAAATCTAACGAATCTTCAAGGAGAAAGGCTAAAGGGCCCACAAGTGAAACTGGGAAGTAACTCTCTCTTAGCGATGACTAGCAAAGGGACATCAGATGTGGGCCACACAGAGTTGGCCCAGGGTTGTGTTAGATCCTCTTAAGGAGGCTGCTTCGAGGAGCAAAGAAATCCCAGCAGAAAGGGGCTGAAGATGGTCAGATTATCAGGAGCTGAGCATGTGAACCTGAGGACATGTATTCTTTCACTTCAAGGAGCTTTAGGACAAAGATCAATTTGGAGGAGTTGGTTAAAGATCTCAGAAAACCAAAGCATTCCATGAGAGAAAGCATCAGCACGCTGCCTGGCTACAGAAATCAACATCAGATGACCTCTTTGTCAGGTCATCCTTTTCCAGCACACCAACCCTGGAGGGGTTAAACGAAGCCATGGCTAGTGAGCTGAAGGAAGAGTGGGGAAAACACAAATTTTGGAAATAGCATAGAAATTAGTCATGTGCTCATCTCACTATAAACTTGCTACTTGACGCAGACCTAATCCAGGGAAGGGAGAAGCTTCAGCTGATGATTTACTACATGATACTCAAAATTTTTGCCAAATAAACAGTATTGGGGTATTAAACTATAAGCATCACACACTTAACATCATAATCTGTTCCTGAAAATGAGAAATTCAACATCGAAATGATAACCGAGAGCCTATTTCACCTTATGTTAAATAGGGGAAAATTATAATGTATTACACAACAGTCATAATCCTCAATCAAGTTTTCTAAAACATAACTATTTTATTTTCCTATTTTTCCATAATTCCCTAAAATGCAACTAAATACAGTCATTACATCTGTCTCTGCGTGTGTGTGCACACATATAACAAATGGTTCTGTTGGGATGGAAACACGGCTTTCTGATCACCAAATAATCAATATGGTTGTCAGCCAACAATTGCTTCTTAGGCTATGATCTCTCTCTCTCAGCACCAACAATATCCAAGGCACACATCCCTTATATTGACTCTCAGCAGTTTTAAAAACATTTACACATGAGTCTGACATTCTACAAACTGTATTTGCTAAGCAACTTGAGAGTCTTCACATATGTCTTGTTGAAAGTATTGTACTGAGGTTGGACAATGTAAACATAGACAGAAATGACTGAAAATGTATTGAAACATATGTATGCTTTATGGAGTTTGGCTATGAAAAATTGAGGCATTCTACTGAAAACAGAACAAAAAAAATCAAGCAGAAACACCTGAAACGAAAGAAGCTGGGGGAACTTCATGAAATAATGACAGTGGCTGGAGAAGTCGTGAGACTTGCCCAGGATTTTATCCAAAAGCAAGGAGCTTTATTATTAATAGAATGGGCAGTGGAGGAAAGATTTATGAGTGTGCCAAGAGTCTTGCTTATACAGCGCCTGGATACCCATTGTTTACAGAACCAGATTAAATATTCTGCAAATCATTATGCAACGCAGGTATCATATAGTCACAATAAACATATTTAAAACCTCATAATCACCATCTTTCAATAATGCCACAGGGAAGCTCCAAATGATGGACAAACAATCTGAAAATCTTGGTGCTCAATATTTACTGAGGCCAGGTGCAGTGGCTCACGCCTGTAATCCCAGCACTTTAGGAGGCCGACGCAGTTGGAACATTTGAGGCCAGGAGTTCGAGACCAGCCTGACCAATATGGCGAAACCCTGTCTTTACTAAAAATACAAAAATTATCAGGATGTGGTGGCAGGTGCCTGAAGTCTCAGCTATTTGGGAGGCTGAGGCAGGAGAATTGCTTGAACCTGGTGGGAGGAGGTTGCAATGAGCCAAGATTGTGCCACTGCACTCCGGCCTGGGTGACAGAGCAAGACTCTGTCTCAAAAAAAAGAAAAAAAAAATGTGTGACACACACACACACACACACACACACATACACACATATGGTTTCTGTTTATTTACACACACATATAGTTTCTGTTTATTTTAACTTCTTACTTTGGAGTTTAAGAAAATCTAAAGTAAGTCAACCCAATGTAAAGTTTTAAAAATACTAAATGGCAATGTCTACTTCTATGCTACCATTCAGAGGTAGAAGACAGTATAAAATTACTTTCCTCTTTACTTCAAGAAGCCAGATAATATAAAAGAGTTGCTCTTTTAAAAAGAATACTCAAAAGATCAAACTGCTGAGTTTCAGGCTTGCAAATATTTTCTGTAGCAATTGAAGGACTCAGATTTTCATTACGTAACAGATGTCTTAATAACTGCACTGCAGGAAGTAGGCATTAGGATGTAACCCAAACTTATATTTGGATAATAAAGTCTGGGACATAAATATCAGTTTATTCAACAGAGACTCCTAAATGTGTTTGGTGGATAATGGAACTTATATTATAGAATATAAACACTTAAGAGATGCATGCCATTCCAAGGATGACTCTCCTCTTTGAGCCCTGGCCCTACTTAATAAAAACGCCATGCCCATTTGAAAGTGGGGTTGGGGTCCCTCTAGCTTTAGAATTATGAATGCACCTGAACTAGGGATTCAGATCATGTAAAGCCAACTTCTGTAAGGCCATCAAGTCTATCTAAGGCATCATTACTTTTGGAAGAGGGTCTGAGCATCTTTAACTTTCAGGACAAACCTAATACAAAGAGAAAGACACAATGACTGGCTGGTCAACTCCATTTACATTCAGAAACTGTGATATTCTAAGTCAAAACTGTTGAGGGAAACTACCATAACATGAAAGTTTTCAAGGAAAATGTATCTTATCATAACTAACATCCATGTGTGCTGTGCTAAAATACATATTAAGCATGAAACACGGTCTCCCATTTTATAATCCCCTAACATTCAGGCATATTCCTCACCTGAAGACATTTTCAACAATATCGGTCATCTAAAATATGCTAAAAGTTCATCAGAAACAAGTCTTGAATAAACGCATTATAAAACTACTGAAAAGTAGATTTATATCTCATCAATAATCAATATCTAAAAATGTCTCAGTACTGTACAAAAAATTAGCATCTGTAACTTACATTTGCATTAAAACTACTTGTTTTAATAGTTGTATAATCTGCCAGTTATATATATTTTTGAAATGGAACATGCTATACACAATTATCTTTTGAAACATGACTAGAAGTATATACATTTCTTAAGCATTGACATTTAATTTTTTTTTTAAACAGGACAGATCTTAAAGACTCACAAGTACCTGATTTTCTAAGAAAATCTGCTATTTCTCAATTTACTTATGGGGTTACATAATTTACTATGTAAATTTTATATATTTACAAATCCTCCTTCATAGGTTATGAGGAACAGTCCTCTGCACAATAGTGACTGTGGCAGCTGCAGAGGCATAGGACAGGTGTCCAGAAGGAGCTGTGCTGAGTGGGATGAAGGAGAGAATAAGGATGCGATAGAAAAAGCAGACCTGTCGGGCTTCACAACCAAAGCTGTGGAAGAGAGAAGCCATTGCCGGCTCTCAACTCACCTTTGCCATTTGAGCTTGAACCCCACTGGCCTTCAGGGCAGACACAGCTTTTTGAGCTGCTGCAGGGCTGTCAAAATCCACAAAACCGTAACCTGAAATGCAAAACACACTTAGTATTTAAGCTATTATTCTGTGGTTAGGTAAAGGGTAAATGAACGGCTCTACTTTGTTTCTGGTGCAGGCAAGAGAGATGAAAATGTCCTGAGGGAGCTCAGGCGTTAGCAGCTGCAGGGCAGTGGCCTCCTGGGCTCTTCTTCCCTGTCATCTATCACCAGCCAGACAAGCCTCCCTTCAGAGGGAGTCAGGGCTAAAGAATCAGCGTTTCCCTATTCAAGATCATAGATATCCTGTAGTTACTGGGGGAAAAAAAATGACATCTAAGTTGCCAACCAAGGTTAAAAAAAAAGAAATTAAAAAAAAAAAAAAGAAAAAAAAATCAACTTCAGAGAAACAGCATTTTAATGATTCAGTAAGAAACATGGAGCCATCCTACAGAGTTTACAAATGACAGAAACAAAAACTATGCTTATTTAGTAAACTTGTATTTTTAAAAATTAGAATAAGTACAACTATTAGACACTGCAAATATAATCTATGAAAATTAGAGTAAGTACAACTATTAGACACCCCAAACATAAAATAATCTAAGTTTTAGTACTTGGTTAAAGACAACATACTTATTTTCTTAAAATACAGCTCATCACACCCTTTCAAAATAAATAAGAGCTAGGAAAAATGCCTCAAGACGCCAAAATACGTTTAGGCAGTTCATATTCTTAAAGTTTAAACACAAAACATAACAAAACAAACACATAACCTCCTAGAGATACTCTGGTTCAAAGTTTCTTTATCCATAGCTTTATAAACATTTTTAATGTGCTGGTCACCTGTCTTCATAAGTATATGAATGGCGTCTAGCAGAGAAAACTACTAACAAGCAATAAAAGAGAAAAACTAGGCAAGGAATAGGACTTACACAGCACAAGCTTCATGAATCTCAACAGATCCCAGGAGCATCACTGGATCAAAATAGAGAATCACAGACTTTTCTCTATGATAATTGTTAAGTTACTGAGAAAAGGGTCAAGTTATATTTAGTACACTAAAGAAACAGGGTACCAGGCAAAATACCAGGACCTTTCTTGGAACTCAAACTAACTTTAAATGAGTAAGAATATTTTGGGGAAAAAAAAAAAAAGTAACATTGCAAAGTTGTTTAGAAGAGGAGCCAGCCCTGTCGTTTACTTACAGAAATATTATAAAGTAGTAATAATTTATATAGTATGATCTAGTGTCAAAATCAACATCAATAAAGTCAAACAGAAAGCTCAGAAACAAAGTCAGTTTTGCAGTATTAGTACCAAAAATATTGCCTGGTAACGAAATAAGTTATAATGAAATGGAGCAGACTACTGACTACAGGAATAGATGTTTCAGGAGAGATGAGTGCTAACGCTGAAACAAGCAGCAGCTTCCTTGTATTACTTGGAATTGGGCTGAAATAAGGCTTAATTCGATTTAGACAGTAGAGAAAAAGCCAGTTCGGAGAGCAAAAGGAAGAGGATGATCTAGGTAAAACAGAGAATGCTACTCAACTGCCATGTTAACAATTAGGTTAAACATATCTTGGATGTTTTTTTAAGACATCTGTTGTCCATGCTAACATGCAACAACGCTCTGTGGATACACACACACGCACATACATGCACATACTCTCTCATATACAGTTTCGGTGGGTCATAAATGAGCACCCAGCTACAATGAAAAAGATACAGCTTTTACTGATGGATATTTAAGATTTTTCCTTCAATGTTGCTATTGTCAAATTACAATAAACAGATCTCAATTTTGATGTTATTGTATTTGAAGTTACTATCTACTCAGGTGATATGAGCATTCTTTTATCTATTATTTTCTTATAGAGAAATCCATAATGCTTGTATTTTGCTTAACTGTTCACATCCTTTTCTGGCCTTTCCCAATGCCTACTACACTAGGGCTGTTTTTATAACCATTTGCTGAAGACAAACATAATAGTTAAGTATGAAACCTTGTGCTCCTTCATGTTTTCTATCTGTATTACTTTCAAGTAAATAGAAGACTATATAAAATTTGAGTTATGCAGGCTCTATGGATTTGATTATATAAATAGATGTAAAGATGTTTTTGAAGGCAGGGTTCACTAAGTAACATGGCGCCCTCTCACTGAGGCTTCCAGGAGAATTCCTCTCAGGTTTCACGACCAGGAATAGTTATGTTACTCTTGCTCCCTGTATTTTTCTCTCACATTGTGATGACTGAATCATAGGAAGAGCTATGTGTTTTATTTTTGCCTTGGCCACTAGGAAACACAGGGCCCGATTTGGTAATAACTTAAAGCTGCCCACTTTCAGCCTTATTTTTCCTGTTGGTCTAATTCATACTGAAACTATTTTTGCTCATGTGTGTTAAGTGTTCTGGTCTTATATGCACATCTGTAAGTGTAAATAATTAATCAATCAATTTCATAACCAATCTTCTGTGAGCTTTTTTTTTTGGTCCTGAACTGCCACATTTACCAGTACTGGAGAGCCTATAAATGCCTTTTGTTGGCTAAACTTTGATTAAAAATTAAAATGTAAAACAGCAACCGAATTGTGAATTTTAAAATTTAACAACTTAGGAAAATGTTATTCTATCTAATGTTTCCTTTAGATAAATTCTCTTGAGAATACAGGTTCCGAAAATACGTTTTGTGGCAAAAGATGTTCTATAACCCCGTAAGATTTCTCATTCCCATATATGAGGTTCTTTGATTTAATTTCAAAAAATTAGTATATAACACAAGTAGCTTTAATTTATATTAATATTCTATAATGTTTTATGCATTTATTTATATTCATTTATCAATCATCTTTATGCCTACCTATCTACCTATCACGTCAAGTTATCTTGGGTAACATGTTATCTAACTTTATTATGAGCTAAGTTAAGTGTTATTTCTTCTCATTTGTCCTGAAGTTACTTTTTTCTCACTTCTAGGATTTTATAAACCCACTCTTACCCTCTCCACTCACTCACTCACCCACCCTCTCAACCCACCAGATATCTGTTGACACCTATTGCTGGGAGGCTCGTGTGAGGCAGAGAGCCCTGGGAGGTTTCTATTACTGCCCACACACCCAAAAGCAGTGTCTCCTAAGAACTACTTTAAAGGAAGGTCTCCAGGAGACTTCTTGTATTTAACATCAGTTCTGAATTAGTCCTACCCTTAGTTAGAAGTCCATACATTTCTCCACTGTGGACCCTTAACAACTGTTAAGGGTTTGCATTATGACAACATGTTAGATTTAGCATTAGTTTATTTTTACCCATATCTTTTCTAGATCATGTAGAGCACTTGGAGGAATTTTGGCTTCTATGGAATAAGTTGCTTTTGGAGCAGAGTATAAAATAGTGTGGTTTTCAGTTCAGGGGTGTGGTGAGGAATTTAACCTCTGGGTCCTTTCTTTTACTTCATTAGGGCAACTCTGCTTTTTAACACACTGAGCCGACATGTAAGATTTATTTTGGGGTGGGGAAGGAAAAGAGGGGAGGTTGGATATGGCTAAAACCACTTGGCTACTCTGATTTCTCTCTTGTTTGAAAGTAATGTTGGTGATCAGCTTCCTGTTTTTATGACTGCAAGAGTCTATTTTTCTTTATAAAACCAAAAGATTGTTTTCCTGTGTCTCAGCTCTCCCAAATCATTTATAAATGCTAAATAAGACTAATCTTGGAAACTAAGTATATGCATGTCAGTCTACAATTTGACTCTTTCTAGTTTAATTCATTTAAAATATTTATTGGGTACCACTCTCTATAAAGCACCCTCTATTCACTGTCCCAAGGCAAAACTGCCTTAATGTGCCATGTTGATAAAACATGGGCTTAGCTATTTGCCACAATAGCTCCTTTACATTTAGACACTTTGAAGAAGAGACAGAAATACAATGAACCACTTCAAGTTTAGATTAAAGGAAATGCTTGACTTATAAGGAGAGGCCCTACCATAGGGTTCATTTATGTTCTCTGCCTTTTTCAGATTGTGCTAAGCCACTGCCCCGTCACTACTACTTGAAAAACTGGGGTCTAATTAATGAGGAGATTTGCCTTCTCTGTCTATTCCTGTCAACTTATTTCAATTCAAGGGGTCAATAGTTAGATTCAAAGTCAGCTGACTCTATTCTTCCCTTTTCCTAGAAATCACATGCCTATTGTTAAGATGCTGGATCATTAAAAATCAGAAACACAGAGCATCAGGGCTGCCTACTGTAGACGCCTCCTCTTCCAGCTCATGGGGCTGGATGAGCTCATCCTAATTACATGGAAAACTGAAGGTCAGTGCATCAAATTAATGCAGCAGCATATTTCAAAGGGGTGCATGACCTCCCTTCCCTATTACAATTTGGTCAGTGAAAATGGTTCTCTCCTCCCCGCTGCCAATATTGTCAACAGGCATTCAGCAGAGAACAATTGGGAGTATTGAAACATGTAATTAAGTACTGCTTAAAACTACTCTATTCTAATTAATAGAGCCAATTTGCACAATATGTAATCTTTTCAGTTCTTTAGTACAGTCCAATGGTTTTCAGTAAGCAGCTCTAATCTCCTCAGGCTCAGGAAAGAAAAGCTATTTTCTAACTCTACTCCCCTTTAAAAAGCAAGGGCTAAATGCCAACCAGTATTTTGCATGTTAACTCTACTGGCGTCAAATCTGGAATTCTGGCAAACTGCTAGCTGCTGTTGGGTTTCTAGCCAAAACCTAACCAGGGACAAACGTAAGCAATATGCTGACACTGTGCAAGACAGAAACTGGGTGATATATAAGATCTAGTTGCTAAGAAAATGGAGGTGGTTTTGAAACCAAAGATCAGGTTTTAAATTCCATCATTTTTCTAAAGCTATCATTTACCAAATAACCAGCCAAGAAAGCATACCTTTGCATTTGTTCGTTGTCTTATCCAATATTGCCTTTGTGGAGACTATTTTCCCATATCTGGAAAACAGAAAAGAGAAAGAAGTTATAAGGAACCCTTATTAATGCCTAAATCCAAAGAACACACATCCTTTTCAAACATCTGCAAACTTTAAAGTACAAAATGTTCTTTACTAAGAGACAGGAAATGAGAATTCTAAACTCAAAACTAAAAAAAAAGGAATGGCTAGGACTCTCATTTGAATTGTGGGATTCCAGTTTGAAGTTCAACTTTGAAGAATCAGGTACTTACCTGACAATCTTAGGGAAGAAATATGGGACGTGAGCTGTATACAAAATATTTTCTTCTAATAACTGTATGTCTGTGGTAAAATACAACGCCAAATGCAAGGCTATAGAATTCTAACAGGAAAGTACCATGCTATGATCTACAGGGCTTTTATGAAATAGTAACGGTAAAGCTGCTTGCATTATTCTGTTCATTCTGGTTCTGTGGACAGCACTGCAAGGCTCCACACTGCCACAGAAGGGTGAATGTGCATGCACGTTTATGTGTAACACACCTAATGGTATCAAACAGATCCTTTTTACTGAAGACTTTTATAACTGTTCATAAAAACACTTATTTACACCACTTCTAACTCAGTAACAATTATACAGTATACTCACTAACTTGTGTGCATGCACATGTGTCTAAGAAATGGACAATCAAGAATATAATGAAGGATATAAGAATTAATCAGGGATTAATCATTAATTTATGAGGTTTCTATGAGAAATATGTTCAAATTCCTTTATGTGCCACAGATGCTGGACAATATAGGAAAAACAAAGAACATTACAATTTAGCACACTGCTACTGAAAATGAAGTGATGGTGTAATGTAAGTATGAACCAAACCTACCCTCTCTCCACAGTGACTATATCAGAAGGAAAAGCACTGTTATCTATGCTTGCCTTCTAAAACTTGAGGGCAAAAAATTTTGAAAGATAACTTTTAAAAATTTTTCTTAAAAATCAAAATAAGGACGGATACAGTGGCTCACGCCTGTAATTCCAAAACTTTAGGAGGCCGAGGTGGGTGGATCAGCTGTGGCCAGGAGTTTGAGACCAGCCTGGACAACATGGCAAAACCCCATCTATACTAAAAATAGAAAAATTAGGTGGGTGTGGTGGTGCATTCCTGTAGTACCAGCTACTTAGGAGGCTGAGACAGGAGAATCGCATTAACCCAGGAGGTGGAGGTTGCAGTGAGCCGAGATCGCACCACGGCACTCCAGCCTGGGCAACAGAGCAAGACTTTACCTCAAAAACAAAACAAACAAAACAAATCAAAGTAAGACTCTGGGAAATGCGCAAAACTTACCTGACACATCTGCATCTCACATTTCCTCATTTACAGTCTAGATATTAACTTCCTAGATATTAACTTCAAAATTTCCACATGTGCTCTACTTTAACTTTCTCATGATTGATTTTGAGGACTAAAATGCGTATTAAAAACTTTAAGAAATGCAAGTATTTTGTAGCATTTTAAGCCATTGTGAATATTATAGACTTGTATTTTATGCATTGAAACAAGCTGAAATATACTTATCTAGAAGAAAAGAAAAAGCTTGAGCCACTTTTCTCCTTCAGTTACTCTTTCCTATGTTCACTCTGGGTAATCATGTAATCAAATGATTACTAACTAGGCATGAAAGTAAAGATAATTTCAGGTTCAAATGACAATTACATCTAAGAGGCACAATGCTGTACAAACACCTTCAATTCCCTGTTGAGATTCTCAGCATTTATAACAATCATTTAAAACAGATCACTAAGCTTACAAAGAAATAATCTGTAAAAAATCTACAAATGAGAAAAAGTAACTGATTTAAAGACAACCTTTTAGCAACCATCTATCTACCTAGGTTACATGCTTGATATCTACCAGCTCCTACTGTATGGGTATTTCACCCATCCAAATCTCATGTGGGAATATGATTCACAGCTGAGCATGGCGGTTCATGCCTCTAATCCCAGCACTTTGGAAGGCTGAGACCAGTGGATGGCTTGAGCCCGAGAATTTGAGGCCAGTCTGGCCAACATGGCAAACCCTGTCTCTACCCTCCCAAAGCACAAAAATTGACTGGCATGGTGGTGTGGGGCCTGTCGTTCCAACTCCTTAGGAGGCTGAGGTGAGAGGGTCACTTTAGCCTGGGAGGCAGAGGTTGCAGAGAGTCGTGATCCTGTCATTGCACTCCAGCCTACGTGACAGAGTAAGACCATGTCTCAAACAAAACAAAACAAAAATCTCCAGTGTTGGAGATGCAGCTTAATGGGAGGTGTCTGGGTGATGAGGGTGGATCCCTCATGAATGGCTTGGTTACATCCTCATGGTAGTGAGTAAGTTCTTGCTCTATTATTTCTGGTGACAGCTGGTTGCGCAAAAAGCCTGGCACCTCCCTCCAGGACTCTTGTTTTCTCTCTGTCTCTACATGATCTCTGCACACACCTTCTCCCTTTGCCTTCTGCCAGGAGTGGAAGCCTCCTGAGGCCCTCACAAGCAGCAGCTGCTAGTGCTATGCTTCTTGTACAACCTGGTAAATCACAAACCAAATAAACCTTTTCTCTTTATAAATTACCCAACTTCAAGTATTCCTTCATAGGAACACAAAAATGGATGAAGACACCAGGACTCTCGTTTGCACAAGTCCTTGATGAAAGCACTTTTAGATTGTATCCCTGCTTCATACTTTTCCAAATGCAGGGGAGATGGTAGGTATGATTCCAATTTGGGGTAAGGAGATTGAGACTCAGAGAGATTAAGAGGCTGCTCGAGCTCTCAGAGTTCAGGGCTTTTTGTACACCAAACAGAAGAAAGGCTATTTCGGAGAAGGAAGGTAAAGGGCTGGCTTTCGACACTTCTAGCTCTGCTTTCAACATTTAACGACGGGAAAGACAGGAAAAGGCATGGAGAAAGGGACAGGAGGAAGTAGGCCAAGAGAAAAGGCTCAGTAGTGCTGAAATGCAAGCCACGCCACACCCTCTCTTGGCCTCTTTGCTATGTCTGGCGTGAGTCCTCTGTGCCAGTGCTCCTCCCTTCTCTGTGGCAGGTACTCTCCATCTCATTCCATCTTTCGTAGCCCTCTTTCAGGAGTTCTTCACCCATTCAGCTTCCTCTTATTCCTCCTTAACTGAGTACTTTCATTAAGCTTAATACTTGGTCTTCAACTGTTCTTACGAGATTCCTGAATCCAGGAGATCAATAACTCTTCTGAGTTTTGTCTTTGATATGTTTCCAATATTCACTTTCCCCCTTCATTGTTCCTAGACACATGTGAAAAGCACATAATGGCTCTCCCTGCATCCAGCCTTCCAACCCTGTCTGTTGCATTAATTTACCTTAAATACCACTTTAATACATCTCTCCATTACACCATTCTACCCATGCTTGAACTTGAAGGACCTGTTTAAACATTATCTTTTCCATGAAACTATCCCTAATCTCCTCAACTGTTTAGTTGGCTATTTTCTAAGAAACCAGAAAGGGGGTTACATTTGTCGAGCTCCTACTTATGTCCTAGGCACTGTGCCAGGTACTTTACATGTATGATCTTATTTAATCAACTTCACAACAATCTTATGAGGTAGGTGTTATTATTCCCATTTGTGCATATGAGAAAACAAAAAGTTCAAAGAAGCTTTGAGCATTACACCTTGCCTGAAATCCCGGAGCTCACAAAGGAATAAACATTCACTGCAACTTATCAATGAAATGATTTTGAGAAACAGTGTTTCATTTATGCACTCTGAGTATGGAAGTTGAAGGCTAATGGAAGGTCTCTATGGTATTGAAATATTCATTTTTCAAGCACAGGCAATTTTTTACTTGTTTGTTTTAAACATAAGAAATTGACATGTGCCTTATAGTTGAAAGAGGGATAATAAGACAGAGGACAGTGGACAGAAAAAGAGTGATTTCTGACATTTATCACTTTTACTTTCTATTGTGGTTTTCCTTGCAATTTGTAGGGTAAGACTTAAAGACTGTGATTTCACAGAACATCAGAAAACAGATCCCACTCATCTGTGAGGCAGCTGTGTACTGGCCTCCTGCAAACAAGTGGCACAAGGAGCTGCTCATTTGGAGTTACCTATGGTGATGAAGGGCTTCCATCTCCTAAAATATTCTTCTTTTGGGCTGTCTGCTCAGTTATGCCACTCACAGCACAAGAGGCTGCCATTAAAACACAGACACCAGTACTGGAAACTGCAACCCTTGAAATTGGTCAGGCCCTAGCTAAGTTAGCTCCCTAGTGGGTGACTTGAACACCTTATTGTGGTAATGGAGTAACAACCAGTAGTTTTGATGGCATGAGGAAAGGTCCAGGTCTAGAATATGAGGAGGAGCCATATTTCAAATGGCACCTCAGGGACTGGGATAAGGGGTGGCAGCGTTCAGGGCAGTCACCATCTCTACTCATTTTACTTGCAGTAAAATTTAAAATGGGGGTTGGGAAAGGGGAAGCTGTTACAGACAGTTAATATTTAGTCTAATTCTGTTGTCAATCACCAATGCCCGCAAGAGTAAGAAACAACTGGGTACAAATTCATAAAGCAACCAGATCTTCACCTCTCCTTGGTCCTATCTTAATTTTTTTTTTTTTTAATCATTGGCCAGGCAGGGTGGTGCACGCCTGTAATCCTAGCACTTTGGGAGGCTGAGGTGGGCAGATTGCTTGAGCTCAGGAGTTCAAGGCCAGCCTGGGCAAGGTGGCAAAACCCCATCTCTGCAAACAATACAAAAATTAGCTGGGCGTGGCGGTGCATACTTGTAGTCCCACCTTCTTTGGAGGCTGAGGTGGGAGGGTCACTTGGGCCTGGAAGGCGGAGGTTGTAGTGAGTCAGGATTATGTCACTGCACTCCAGCCTGGGTGATAGAGTGAGACCCCCCATATCAAAAAAAGAAAAAGTCGCCATTAAGGAGTAGAGACATATGGCATACTGAGAGAAACAGGTCTCCTGACTGGCAGAATTCACACTCTAAGGACACCAAGAAAGTGCATGACCAAACAGCATGGTGTAGAATTTTATGGAAAAAAAAAAATGTGACTATGAAGATTCTTGGTTTTATCTGGCTTCAAAGTAACATGGGTTAGACCACAGCCCCAGCTACCCAGATTATAATATTCTTCGCTAAGAGTAGATAATCCACTCTAGAGCAAGCTCTGACAGTAAAAAGATAAAGAGTAATTAAGAGACATGACTATATAATAATATGAATTTCAAAGGGAGAGGATAACAGGTAAAAGCTCATATTTAAACCTCTTGGCCTAAGTGAACTTGGCTGATAAAACCTTTGGCTTAGAATTTACTAAAACTTCTTTAGTTTCCACCACAGTTTTACTCATTTCTTTATTTCCACTTATATCTCCGTTTTCATCTGCTGTGATATAAAATCTACGCATATCTTAGTTTGCACTTAGTATATGAAGCTTAATTTTTTCCTCTGCCTCAATCACTTAGTTCCTTCTAAATTCTACATTTTGGTAATTTATACTAAAAAAGCACAAGCTTATTGTAATTAGAAGACACAGAAAAGTAGGTTGAAAAAAATTAAAATCACCTGAAGTCCTAGATATGAATATTGGTGAAATATTTATATATGAAATAATGACAGACTTTATCCAATGAATATGTACAAATGTATAAATATATGTGTGTGTGTGCATGCATGGGCACACATGCGCATGTACACACGCACGTGCATGCACACACACACACACACACAAATTTTCCTGTGTGCTAGGAAACGTGCAGCTTTTGAGGAGTCCCAGTTATAAGCCAAAGCTCTGGAGAGTGGAGTCCACTCCAACCACCAACAGATGGCGATAATGGTTGGTAAATTATTTTAATATTGGTCATTTCAGTTGTAAATTCATTTAAGGCACATGGGGTCATTTGCAGTGCTTGCGTTAGTTTTAGAATATTTTATGAACATTATTAAACCTGAAAAAGCAATGGGTGTGTTAAAAACAACAGTTAAAAAAAAAGCGATACATATAAACAAAAAAGATACTTTGAGAAAGGGCAGGATATTGCTCATGCACATAGGATGACAGTTTTCATAATAACTACTCTTGAAGGACAAACAGGGACTCACACATCCTGTGAAAGATGCTGTGCCTATGTAAATGGCAATAATCAGCAAGTAGGAGGGGCGGGGATTGAAATGAGAAAAAGAAGAGAAAAATAAAACATCAACATCAAAAAACCTATGACCTCATGAGTTAATTCAGGGGAATAATAAAAGCAATTACTTACAGGTACACAGCTCCGACTCTATGCCAGGCACTCTTCTAAGCAATATATATAAAGGCCAATTATTTTAAGCTTCATAACAATCTTTTGGGGAGGTGGAGTATTATTCCTTCTTTGTAGATGTGAAACTCAGGGGCAAAGTGAATAAGGGACATAGTCAAGGTTATACAACTACGTAATAAAGATGGGAGGCTGAATGTCTGCTTTGGAGTTTAAAGGCCAAGCATGTTGACAGCTCTAGAAACTTGGGTCACCAACCATAGACTGTTCCACAGATTGAAAGTAATTCCCAGTTCGACTCTGCACAGCTCCAAAAGAGTCAAGGGATGAGGGTGGACTCTGTAATTGCTAAGGTCTTTAAGACCTATGCTGATGACATTCAGGAAGAAGATACCTGCCCAAAGACCTTCTGGTCACACAACATTGGTCTATCTTGGAATAATATGCCCAATAGAGCATAGTGAAGGGTTGGCAGGACAGGCTTTAAAACTTAAAAGGAATAACTAATGTTATCTATTTGAGGAAAATGAATTTGAGGATTACAAGCCAAACCCTCTCTTGTTATTTTGGAGTTGCTGGGAAAAAAGAAAAAAATACAATACATCCCCTCACACACATACACACAGATGAATGCAGTTTTCTAAATCACTTTTTTGGCTGCTTTGTTTTTTCAGTGGCCTCCCAGACAAAGGGGATTTCCTAAAACTTGCTTTAGTTCTTTTAACAGTGGTTGGATAGGGAAAGGAACACAAAGTATACACTATACCTGTTTGGCAAATAAAAACGTTTTTTTGGAGAATGAGGCCTAAAAATAGTAGAGTCATTTACTCATGTCATTCTGAATTCTCACTACCTGGAGTAATTCAACTGGTTATATTTTCTTAATTTATTTAGTATGTAAAGTGGTATTTGGAGATGAGACAGAAGATGTTAAAAAGTTTAAATTAGGCAATCAAAATCAAATAAATTTTATAAGACTTTACCTCTTTTGCCCTGATGATTTTCAGTGTTCCTACAGGACTCCTCCAAGACATAAATATTAGGCATATAGAAAGATATTCCACATTTCATCTGGTTGTTCTGGCCTAACTCTTACATTAGGTAACTGCCCCTTCCACTTGTGTTATATGGCTGAGTGTACTTTTGTGAATAAAAGATTCCTGGAATATGTAGAACAGGAAGCTACATTTTATGCAGCTGGAATTGAAGCCAAGGTTTAAAGGCGAATGCTTGGTAAGAAAAGCCACTGAAGACCTAAAGGTCAGAAACTGAAAACCAGGCACTGAAGGTGAAGGGATTACAGGAGAGATAAGTAGAGTCAAGAAAGGAGAGATCAAACCAAGAAATCAACTCACAAATATTTATAGCATGTTTACAGCATGCCCTTTCAAGGCCTATGAAAAACACAGCAGATGCCACATCTACCATTGAGGAGGACAGTCCTTTGGGGGATGTAAAAACTTTTAATACTAAAAAATAACTAAAAATATGAGGCCCTGTATGATGGATGCTAAATAAAGGAGGCATAAACATAGAGGGAAGGTCAAGTTGAGTAAGGAAGACTGGGGAAAACAAAAATCTAGGTGGGCTCTGTAGGACAATAAAGAATCTAATGCAAACCTATGCAGTGAGCTATGGAAGATTAAGTCTCCAAAGGTCTTAGAGGACTCTGCATTCCAAGAAGAGGACAGAGAGAACAGAATGAGGCTGAAGGATTTAGAACTGTAGAATGAAATCACAAGAGCAATTATTTTGGTGAGATTAATGAAAATTTTATGTCCAGGATTAGCAGAGAGAGATGCCACATTTTATTTATTTTCTTGCTTTTTGTACTATGGCAGTGACACTTAAATTCAAGAAATTACAATGAGGGATGATGAGAGGGAGGGGTGAATGGAAAGTTTTTACAGGGAAGGAGAGATTAAAGACAAAGGATTTATCTGAAGAAGCCTTAAATGCCTAACTTGACATCTGAGAAAAATAATCCATGGTATCTGTGCAATGGAAAGCCAGTGGCTTGTCTCTGTGAATTTAGAAGACCAGGAAAAGAAATCACAAACTTCACTTTTCTGAACTGTCCTGGAAAGGACAACAATTTCAGCTCCAGTCACAGACGCAGAGCCTGCAGATTTGAGGTGATTTGGCAGAAGTTCAATCCTCATGAGGTCTAACCCTCAGCTGGCGTAGCTGCCTTACAGCATGTGAGCTGATGAAGAATAAATTACAGAAGCCTTGGGACAAAGTTATCACATTTTTTCAAGTGAGGATATAGACATCTACATATGTGATTTTTCATAACTTTGAAATTTTCAGATCGACACATCCTTTGAGAGTACAAATGAAACTGGTCATCTCTACCCAGATTTTGAGACTAATCACTCTTCCTCACTAAATTCAGAACCATTTCTGTTAATTTGTCTTATAGACATTCACCATTTATAATGGGTGAATCCATTATAAATAGTATATAAAAGTAACAATTGATGCTATTTACTTTACGTATAACTTGGACTAAAAAATTCATATAAAACACTAAAACTACCTCATTAAAAATCGCTAAGATGCATTTTTGGCCATATTCTATGAAAAACTTATAACCTCTCTTCTAAATAAAAAAGCATATTATAAAGCATTTGATTTATTACACAGACTTGCTATTATAGTTTAGTATTAAGTCTATTATGGTCTGCAATCAAGGTAAAGTAGCTTTACACTATTTTATGGTCTTTTAACAGCACATTGCACACAAAAGGTCATTTACATTATCTTATGACAGTATTTTTACCACAAGTCACTGTACTGCAGCACTTAAGGATGTAGTCACAGATGGCCAGACCCAAATTAGTGTTCCCCAGTACTAATATGTCAGAGGAAAATAATATATGCCGAAAATGAAATCCAGAATTTTGCAAGTAAAATGTGTATTATCTATCATAAAAATGAATCCCTAAATGTCTCAAACACTGATTAATGCCCAACTTTTAAAGCAAAAGCAATCTGATTATAGAAGGTGGCCTTTTATACCTGAATTGAATTTATGAACTGACAATAATTATTTCTTAAATTTCGTTCCTCCCCCACCAAAACCTGTAATGTATTTTTTTTCTTTGACAGTGTCACCTTTGTGTTTCCATACCGCTTAACTGTACCGAAACATAAGGAAAGCAATATTATAATGGAAACAAGACAGAGTTGCCACTAAAGAGACCTGTCCTCAAGTGCTGATATAGCCAATGGGCAGCCCTGTGACTCTGGTCTAGCTGCTTGGCCTCAGGTTCCTCATCTATAAAGTGGTATGATAAGGTCTCCCACACAGTGCTGCTGTAAAGGACCAGTAATACAGTGCTTGACATACAATGAATATTCAATGACTAATAAATGTTATCCTTTTCTCCCATGCCCTTCAATTAAGGGCACTTCTAATTCTAATTACTTGAAAGCATTTAGCCAGACCACCTTCTTACCCTAATATCAATGTGATCCTACGTGGCAAAATGTTAAGAAAAGAGAGACCTAACTTTTTGCTACTTTTCACCACAGTTTTTTTTTTTTTTTCATGTTGTTAATCTCTAAAAATACATTGGTTTGAGTGAATAAAATATAAACATGTAATATGATTTTCCCCCCAAAAGTGTTTGGTGTGGGGAGTTAGGGGACATTGGCAGCAATGAGGAAAAGGGAAATACATTTTGTCTTAGAAAATGAATACAACCTTATATTTTATGCCAATTTAACGTATAAAATCATTGGAGGGAAGAAAGGCAATTTAGGAGCTTAAAATGAAATTAAAAATTAGCAGCCCCTTCCCCCCCTAGCCTTAGAAACAAAATGTAAGGGACCAGGGCAGGGGGTGGTAGGGAGGGGCATGCGCGTGCGCGCGCGCGCGCACACACACACACACACACACACACACACACACACACACAAACCCAGAAAGGCTTTTGTTCCTAGACTGTTTTTCAGGTGTCTCCAAATTTGTCACTTCTTTCAAAGTAAATCACACAAGTGGACATCTTACACACACATACACAACCAAATAACTGTGTCTGAATCTACAGAAAGTGAATGCATTAAACTCCAACACTGAAAACCATAAATGACTGCTTCATTCAAAACAAGAACAGCGTGACAGAGAATAAAAGTAAACATCCTCTCTGAAGGAAAAGAGTTATCTGAAGCTATTAAAACAGAGTGTGCAAAATTACCTAGAAATTTCTCTTGATTCTGATACAAACTAAAAAGGCAAGAATCAAATCGGACATTTCTTAGACTGAACACTAACGTTGGCTTTGATCCAAAACAATGCACCAGCATATTGATTTCCAAATGTAGTCCATCCTTTTCTCAAGTAATAAATCCTGACTGTCCTGTGACCTTGAAAAGCCAGTCTGAAGAACAGACTGACAAGGAAAATGATATCTATTTTACTCACTTCAGCTCTAAAACATTTGGGGATAGGATATAAACGTACCCCTAGTGAAAGACACATTTGGGCTGTATAAGCAAGGGAATGCTACCGTAGCCTGCTAGCAGAGTTGACGTTTCTAAACTTACACATTTGGCTCAAAGGTCACTTGTGACAATAGTTACAGCTGTAAGAGCGGATCTGATGGAAAAGTATACACAGGCCCCCATATTGATTTCTTACTGGTTTGCCGGCAAACAACCCTGTCCTTAGATACTGCAGATAAAGATGAGCAATCATTGCTGAGGCAAGATAGTACGGCTCCAAAAATTCAGAATCTTGAAACTTAAAAAAATCAGAGAGGAATTACCTTTGTATAAAAACATACAACTATAAAGAGCACTAAATGCTGTAAAATTACTTTAGTATCAGTTTCTCACAATTACCATATCCCAAATGAAGGTAACATGCCTCACCCTCAAGAGAGCTTAAATCCACTGTTTTCCAGATGATGATGTTCTTCTGCTTGTACTTGGCAAGTGTGGGATCCAGGTATGGAGATCAGGGCTAAAAGTGCTTCTTATCTATATGAAAGTCAGTAAGCATTTTCCAATCTTGTTTTGAGAAACCTTGCATAACACGAGAGCTGTTGATAGGATGGCAAAATGCTATTCAGCTTCCTTAAAAAAAAAAACAAAAAAACAAAAAAACTAGATTCTAGAAACTAAAGGCAGGTAAGACGAATGTTGATCTGAAGCAAAATTCTAGACTGGATTAGTAAATAGAGGGTTAGAGAGACTTAGGAAGAGGTACAAGCAAAGTCCTTAAGAGCAAGTCAGGACACCTTAATTTTAGACATCTAACCCCCAGAACTGTAAGAACATGAAACATTTGTTTTTTCTACTTTGGGGGGTAGTGAGAAAATCAGGGCTGCTTAGGAATGTTACAAAATATATTTTGATTTGAGTTAAATAAAAAAATCATTATTTGCTCACGGATGATGAGGAAATCTGGGAAGACGAAATGTGGCTTGTGTGAGTGGTAACTGGTTGAATAAGTGACTGAGCTGTCAACTGTTGGTGAATGGTCACGGCGAACATGAACGGAGGCATCTGGGGATATGCCATACAGCTCTGTTCTGGGTTAGCACTTGTAAAAGACACTTTAAACAATGACATAAATCAGGTCAGTGGTGGCACACTTATCAAATATATAAACGTCCAAAAGCGGTGGGGTGGGGATGGTGAATATAAGATAACAGAATTAACACTTCGAAATTATTTCAACAGGCTAGAATGAATACTTGGCCAATGTCAATAAAATAATATTCATCAGGGAAAAATAGGTATCACATGTAAGTTCCAAAGGGGCAAAACCAACAACACAAATTTAGTAAAAGCCTTGGCTTATTCACATGAAAATACCTGTTTGCTGTTGTTTGTTTGTTTTTGATTAAGAACAAGTTCAAGGTCCCAGAATTATTAAATTTTAGGTTGCACACACACAAAAAGCCGATCATAGGAAAGACATTATGCTCTTGGGCCTTTCTGCTCACCATTCTCCAACACCCACTGTGTTACGGGTTAAACTGTGTGTCACCCAAAAGATACGTGGAAGTCCTACGCCCCAAGGCCTCTTCTGAAGGTGATCTTATTCAGAAACAGGGTCTTTGCAGATGTAGTCAGGTTAAGATGAGTCTCTCGGGGTAGGCCCTAATCCAGTGTGGCTGGTGTTCTCATAAGAGGAAGATGTGAACAGAGAAACATAGTGGAGAAGGCTGCATGAAAACAGAGGCAGAGATTGGAGGGAGAGATTCCTGCAAGCCAGGAACTTACTAAGGATTGCTGGCTAACCACCAAAGCTAGAAGAGGCAAGGAAGGATGTTCCCCCACAGGTTTCAAAGGAAGCATGGCCCTGCTGACATCTTAATTTTGGACTTCTAGACTCCACAACAGTAAGACAATAACTATTTGTTGTTTAAGCTACCCAGGTTGTGGTGCTGTGTTACAGCAGTCTTAACAAATGAAAAACTCCAGCTTGCCTCTGTATCTCTATATAGGTCCCTGTCCTGTCCTGCTCCACCTTAATTTCCTGTCCTTTAAGATGTTCCTTCACCAGGGAAATTTAGCATCTTTCTGCAAGACTCAGTTTAATGGCATTCTCTAGCAGCAGGCCTTTTCCGACTTTTCCCGGCTGAGCTGAGTGCTGTCTCTGCACTCTGCCCACGGCATCCTGTCCATGCAGCATCTTGATGCAGCACTCAGCACGCTGCTACATTATTATCTGCATGGCTGTCATCTCCATTAGGTGTGTGTCCTTGGACTGTGTTTTCCTCCTTGTATATGAGGCCTCAGCATAGTGCCTGACAAATAATAAACATTCAACATTCAGAAGAAAGGAGTGGAGGAATAAACAAATGAGTGAGACAGCCTGCTTTCTATATTGAATGCAATTATTCTAAACATCTCCTTTAACCTAGTCTTCTAAGCTCTTTCAGAAGAGAGTAAGCACCATCAACAAAGAGCTAGAAATCACGTCCTGCAAGGAAGGAACAGCTGAAGGTCTTATAGATGCTTACCTAGAAAAGGAAAGACTATAAGGAAGGCTATTCCAAAAACTGGAGTCATCTGTTTGGAGCAACTAGAAGTTTTCAAGCAGAACTAGCCTGGGTCAGGGAGGGTGCTGCTGAGCAGGGCTTCACAAAAACTAACCTGGGGAAAGATGATCACTAGTGTGTCCAGCAGAAAAACAGGTGCCATGGATTTGTCCAAAAATTAAGTTCAATTATGTACTTTTAATTTTTTCAGTAGCGAAATGGTCTTTCTTTTTTTAAGGAAGAGTGATAAAAGACAGTGGTTGTTGCAGTTTGTGTTCTTTTTGACTCTGTACTGGATCTCTAACCCTAATTACTTTTTGTTTAGCTTACTGGTCCTTAAAATCTAAAAATCTAGGAAACTACTAAAGCATGGTGGGTTGGAGATAGAGGCTTTGATATCCCTGCTTTGAAAGAGGGCTGGACTGGATAATCAACAAGATGAATGTCAGTAAGTGTAATGGTTACATGTACAGAATTACGGAGTAAACGAATAATGGCAAACATGCCCTTTAAAAACCACACCTCACAGCATTCAATTTATTTTAATTTCAAGTTATAAACCGGGACAAAAATGGTCCAATAAAATTTTGTAAAATTATGTATTAATTGACCATGCCACAAACAAAAATCCACATTAAAAAAAAAAAAATCAGACAAAAGGGAGAGGCATCTGATTAGTTTTTCTCCTTCCCATTCTCTCTGGGATTCAGCTGAAGTGAGCATGTTATCGGCAATGATGCCTCCTCACACTTCCTGTGACAATCCTGCTGAATTAGCAGAACGCAACCCCTCCACTCCCCTGACTTCCTGCTTCCTTTCTTGCTTTGTTCAGGGCTTATTTAACTTTGTATGCTTAAACAGTCAGGGTAAAAATGGGTCCAAAACATCCATGCAGGGTTTTATAGGTCTGCCAAAAGCCCCTCAGAACCAGAAAGGAGCGAATCTTCCAAAGGGAGTTGAGATCCTAGTGATACTAGAAAATCACTGAAGACATGGCATCAAAGCATGTAACCAGAAAGCTTCATTACATGACATGGTTTTATACATATATACAATATACATACTTTGTATGTGTATAAGTGTATACAAATGAGTGTATTTATATAGACATACACACTCATGTATGTGTCTATACACACACATATATAGTTAAAGTAAGTATACACTATTTTATACTTTAAAAAGTAAATGCAGCATCTCTGGCATTAAAATGGGATTCAAGACATAAGGCAACTCAGGTGGAGGTGAGTTCACTCTTTGCAGACCTCACCCCAGAGGCTACTGGGTTATGATGGGGGTGGGGCCAGAAAGGGTAGGTGAGCTTTCTTTGAGTTCGAGTTGAGGGAAAGGCAGGGATAGGAAATGATTATCTCTCCTGTGCTCATTTGAGAAGTATGTATTATAAATCATCTATATTGTGATCCTACTAATTTCCATTCTCTTCTTAGGAACACAGTGTGCGGTGTAGAAGGGAGGTACAATAAATGATACATTTCTGAATAAAAATTAAGTCCCCTTTCCCACTACTTAACTGCTCAGAACTCAGCTTATCAAAATATTTGTTTTATTTTACCTGGGTCAGCCCTGACCAGGCCAGCCTGAGACCCTTCCACAGGCCAGTCCCTGTTCCAAAGCACATCCAGAAGAAGGTGATAATGGCCCCCTTAACACCCAGACCTGCACTGGGCTCACTAATTAATTGCTCCATGCCTCTGCTTGTTTCCTCTAACAAACACCTTAACTCAGAAAGGCGGCAGGGAATGGCTTTAAGCAGAAGCTCATTTCCTAGACCTGACTCCAAGCCCTTCCCAAACCACACACTTCACTGATAAAGCCAGTAAGACAGGAACAGGAGCAAGTGAAGTAGAGGATGGGTGGTGGAGAGGAATAAGCACCTTTAGGTCCATTAAATGAAAAATCAAATTTCCTTCCAGTGGCTGAGCATAAAACACAAGACACAATCATAGAAGAATCAGAGAAGTTGTGATGGACACTCAGGAACCTGTTTTTCTAAAATCAACAAATACTTCAGAGAGATGAAGCCATATAACATTTCGGCATGGACTCTAAAATAGTGAACTTTAAAAAAAAACAGAGATAAAAAGTGCATTCATTTTAAATAGATGTGAAAACATGAGTGGTACGGCACTTATTCTAGTACCATAGAAATGAGATGTCCATATTTATAAATCTTTTTTTTAACAATGATTATTTTGAGAACTCAGTTCTATAAACATTTTCATTTTTTCTAATGAGGAAATCCTCCATCACGGTTCATAGAGCATTTATCTACAGTACTTAAAGATTTCCATTTATCTGACACAACATTACGTAAGGAGATATTGTCACATTTGACACATTATAAGGGCCTTCACACATGGATCTCGTCCAAGCCTGTGGCAACGTGGCAAAGGCAGTACCAGTAATCCTGTTCTACAAGGAAGGAAACTAAGGCAGAGGGGACAAGTGACTCATCTTTTCCCACCGCACTGCAGTTGAAAGAAACCAGAAAAGAAAACCAGGTTATTTGGTAGGTCCTCAGTAACAAGAACGAGTCTGAGTTAGCTCTTTGAGTAGCCACTTCCAGTGACTATGTGTGTGAAGGAAACTGTTGGCTAAGAAGGGAAGAGATCATTATCAGAGCCAAGATCAGACCTGAGCCAGGAGGAATGTATGGAGCCAAGGAAATAACGCAACAGAGCCTTCTTCTTTAGGGAGATGAAACAGAAACATTTCAACCCAAAATTCAACCCATTAGTCACCCATTCCAGGCTAAGTTTAAATCATAAGTTTTTAATGTATACTAATAGGAGTAGAGACTTGAAGTGATTCTGGGGGAAAACACAACCCAAAATGATAGTTTCTGAGACAAACATTTAAAGTTATAATGGATACCTAAGATTTTATCCTGAAATGTGAAAAAAAAAAAAGGGATATTTATCTCAGTAACAAAAAGGTCAAAACCCTTCAGCTCATCATGTAATAAAAGCAAAGGAATGAAGAGTAAAATCTGTCCTAACCCACTCTGCAAAAGAAAGATGATGATATGTTTAGAATCTAAAGAATATGGTTTGTACATACAAGTTCAACAAAGAAATAGAAATAATTCCTGGAGAAATGGCATGTGACGGATCTATACACCACTTGAAAAGGGGATGAGAGAATGCATAAAACATCACTTGAGGGGAAATATTTTTCAAAATGTATTTTATTATCAAACTAATGAACCAACTGAAAAAATGCAAAGGTATAACAATTTGCAGTGTCATCGAGCTCCTACTCAGAATATGGAGTAGCTGGGAGAAGGAAGGTGGCAAAGCAATGTCTGGGAACATCTGATGCGCCAATGGGCTGAGATGCTCTTACTGTCATACCACATAGCAACCCAGACATGACAATTACAGGACAGCAACCTCCTAGAGAACTGTTCAAATTGTTGTGTGTTAAAAATGTTAATGTGTTGGAGACAACGGTGACAATCAATTTTGTAAAGACCAACTCGCTCCTACTCTTGCTAAATGAAAAGGAGGAAAGCTACAGTGTGTTCGGGGTTTCTTTTCATTTGTTCTTCTCAAGTTCAGGAAGCACAGAACTCTCGGCTAATTGGACTTGTAATCCTGATGTAACTGTATCCCATATAGCCAGGTCAATTAAAAACTTCCCAGTCGAGAAGGACTCTTTTCCCCAGGATCTTCATTCATTATGTTTTTCCAAAACTACATGTAATGTTAACTGTTCTTAGCCTCCTTTCGTGTCTAGGGTACATTTATAGATTGGTTCCTACAGGATTCATCCCACCAGGTATTCTGTGCATTTTTAGTTATTTGTTTCTTATGGTCTTCATGGCTGACAAAGAGGACCACTCATTAAAAATATAATTTGGAATGGTCACTGAGTCTGGTGCACTTCTGCATAGACTGCAAATTAATTCAAACCTTTAACCAAAGTGGGTTAGGATAAGCTGTCCTTCATCATTTTCTCCTGTTATTTTACACTGAGCAGCTCATGTCAGAGTGTGAAATTTACGTGTGATCCCTTTTCTAATTGAGATAACACACACTATCTAACAAACTGGCAAAGACAACAACAACAACAAGCGAAAATTCCCAGGTCAGAGAGAAAATGGCAAAACAGGCATACACATCTGGTAAGAGCAAACTGGTTATACCCGGAGTGCAATTTGGCAATCTGCAGCCAAAGCTTTAAGTTATTTCTTCTAAGAAAATTATTAAGAATGTATACAAACACCCTGTGGCAAAGATTACACAGAAAAGTTAACAATCTAAATACTAAGTGAACTGCAGAAAAGCCACAGATTGGAAAAAAACATGTCATCAATGAAACTGTATAACCTTATCGGTAGAGGGGAGACAACCCATGTCTCTAAGAAAGAGGAAATAGGATACTGTATCCTAGGAGACATAGACCGTGAAGAAACCAAATACACATTCCCCTCCTTCTCTTCTCTTGAAATACCTAAATCAGTGCTGTCCAATAGAAATAGAACGCAAATCACAAATGCGGCCGACATTTGTAATTTTAAATTTTCTAGTAACCACATTAAAAAAACCAGATGAAATTATTTTCAATAAAATTTTCTTTAACTCAATACAGTATATCCAAAATATTATCGTTTCAACATGTAATGAATATAAAAATATTGAGATGTTTGACTTTTTTTTCCTACTAAGTATTTAAAATCCAGTGTGTATTTTACATTGCCAGCATCTCTCTATTTGGACTCGCCACATTTCAAGCACTCAACAGCCACATGTGGCTGGTGGCTACCGTGCTGTGCACGCAGATATAGATGTTTATGGGCTGTTGCCTCTTTCACAGTTTAACATTTCCCTTGTCATGGGAAACAGGAGCTTGGCACCATTTAAATCATGGCTAACATAGTTGCTCACTCTACTTTAGGTTGTTTCTGGTAGTTGCTTTAAGGTGAGCTTACATTAGGGCAATAATCCAACTTTTGTATTTCTGAAGTAATTTTTCTAACCCTGGGTCTCAGGGAGATAATCATTCGCTTGGGATTAATCTCTGAGAATGTCTGAACAGCAAGGCCTACTTGAAAAGTCCCAATAGCATTTTCTTTTCTTTTTTTTAGAGGCAGAGTCTCATTCAGTAACCCAGGCTGGAGGGTAGTGGCATGACCTCAGCTAACTGCCATCTCTAACTTCTGGGTGCAAGCCATTCTCTTGCCTCAGCCTCCTGAATAGCTGAGATTATAGGTATGTGCCACTGTAGCTGGCTAACTTTTTGTGATTTTAGTAAAGTGGGGCTTTGCCATGTTGGCCAGGCTGGTCTTGAATCCCTGACCTCAAGTGATCTGCCTGACTCAGCCTCCCAAGGTGCTTGGATTACAGGCGTGAGCCACTGTGCCCACACCCCAACAACTTTTTCCTTTTAATAGACTTCATAAGACTAATAAGTGGTTACTCTAATGGTTTAAGTTTTGTGGCACAGCAGAACGTTCTACCTTTATCATTCCCAATTCTTAGAGCTTTGAATGAGCTTTAATCATACACTCTAAGTGAAACGAATTATCATATATGATTTGAGAACACATATCAGAATGGTATATTTGTTTGAGAAGCTTCATTTTAGGAAAAAAATGGGGGGGGGGGCAGAAGGAACCACTATTTATTCATTATCTAAAAACCAAAAAATTGACTAAATCTGAAGCCAATTGACCCTGCAGATCTGCGGCCTCTACTTATCTCTAATATTGTAATTTAACCACATGACATTAGGGGAGCAACCAGGGAAGCCACTAGCTCTTAGGGCACCTTTTCTGCAAATTAGAAAAAGGTACCCTGTATGGGAAGGGTCAATCTCTGAAGTACAGGACTTGGTGACTCAGCGGGAGATGGATATCAGCTCCACTCACCCCCGACCAGGCATTCCTGTGCAGGTGACAATGTCCACAATTACACATGGAATCCTGGGAACAATGTCCCAGTTAGCATTCAACAGCAGACATAGGTAGAAAGCTTTGGCGACAGCAGTAAACTCGGTATGTAGGTCACATATCTCCTCTAGACACCCCAGTACCAAAAATACCATCCTTATTAAATATTGCAAAATTGAACAGTCCTCCTTATGGAAAGGTGAGGCGGAAAATAAAGAAAAAATGCCAGATTTCAAAAAGTAAAACTACTGATATGCACCCAAACTGGAAATTACAAATTTAAAGCTTATGGCAGTTCTTAATATGAATACATATGTGATTAATTTAATGAAAACATTTTACATAAATGTTTATAAAATATGTAATACATGACTCTGAGAGTGTCCACCACCTAATGATATAACTGAGAAAGTTGGAGTTTGTTGATTGCACAGTTTTTCACTCCTCCTTTACTGTAGTGACTACGACAGACTATAGAGGACTCAATTTTATGTATGCTGGAAAAAAAGTTACAACACATTCTACTGTCCATCTAAATAAGGTCTAGATGAAAATGCACAATGACGGCATATCAAGCTCATCTCCCCAAGCAAATCTGGTATTCCTCATACATTAGGAAAGCAGTCATCATATCCTGCTTGCTATCTACATATCCTTTTCTCACATATATTTAATCTTGTTAAGGATAGGAACTTTATGTCCTATGCTAGCTACCACAACACTTTTAACATAATAGGTGCTAAATAAATGGTGGTTGAATTGATTTTTTTAATTTAAAAAGAGTTAAACTGTGAAAAAGAAAAGGTAATAGCCATAAAACAGAGAAAACAGGATGTACACAGATGAGCCTCTGATAACCAACACTCAATAGGCAGAAGAGGAGAGTTGAGAAAAGAGAATGAAGCAAATAGTATTGTTTCCAGGCCCTATTTGTGCCATGCACTGTCCAAGGTGCTTTACATATGTTACCTTACTTAATCCTCATCACAGGCATTATAATCCCTACTTTATGGACAGAGAACACTGAGGCCAGAAAGCAAAAGCAAGTTGCCCAGGATCGTCCAGCTATTACACAGGCAGCCAGGGTTTGATTAGGCCTGCCTGTGCCAAATCACATCTCTCTCCCCAGCGCCCTCAGCACTGGAGGACAGGCGTGGTGGGAGGAGCCGTCGAAGAAAAAGCCAAGAAGCCAGCTGCACAAGACTCTGGAGAAAAATTCTATCGTATGTCATCTAAGGAGAGAGTTACATTTTCCCTTTTCCCTTTACCTGTAACACAACTCCTTCTAGTCTACTGAAACAAATGTTTTCATTTTGAATAACATGACCACCTCGGCATAAATTCTAAATTGATTAACAAGTTATTTTAATAACATTCAAGATAAAATTCCAAGAAAAAAAATACTTTGAACTCTTATTCTTTTGAAGTTTATGGTAACGATGACCTTGTTATTCAGTCTTCCTGTGTTTTGGACATAGCTGGAAACAAACAGATGTCAAAGCCATGGTGATGCTCCAAAATCATTTGTGGTGATCTAAAAGTTCTGGGAAAAGCAGTTGTAAATTAATTTTTGCCACAGTGCCAGGAAGCGAAACACAGGAGTGTATTTACTACACACTGTGATGTGTCTTTTAAAAAAGTTCTTAGTGAAAGGTCCAAAACAGCAACATGAATATAGTGTATATCTTCCCCATATTGGCATACATCTTTACATATGTGTGTGAGAGATGCAATTAAAATACACACACACACACACACACACACACACACACACACCAGCCTTTGTGACCAAAGTAAACTGTTATAAGCTATTGTTAGTAAACACACAGCAAATGTGTTAAAGGCATTTATTTTATATTTGTTTTGATGTTTAGGTCATCACTACTGCTCATCAAATGTTCACAATACTCAAAGTGCTATGTAACTCTACATCCTCATCCTTCAGAAGCCTGTACTATTTAGGTTCCGATGTCTCAACCATTCTCATTCTTAGGCCCACAAACATAACACGTAAAAATTTGGTGCTCTGCCTGAAGTCAGGACCAGCCTGGCCAACATGGTGAAACCCCGTCTCTACCAAAAAAACAAAAATTAGCCAGGTGTGGTGGTGGGTGCCTGTAATCCCAGATACTTGGGAGGCTGAGGCAGAAGAATCGCTTGAAGCCAGGAGGTGGAGGTTGCAATGAGCCAAAATTGTGCCACTGCACTGCACTCTAGCCTGGGTAACTGAATCGGACTCTGTATAAAAACAACAACAACAACAACAAAAAATTGATACTCTGTTGTGTAGACCTTAAAGGATCAGTTTAGATTAATTTAAGTATTAGCGAATCAACTGTTGAGAGGAGTTCTTCACCAATGGTATCACTTTTTGATTCTTGGTTTCTTCATGTTCTTCTCTAATTTTTCATGACCTACATTACTTTTGAGAGAAAATACTAAAACATACTATTTTCTTTGCTATCATTTATGAATGGATTAACCCTATTTAAGGACTATAGGTTAAAATATCTAAAGTAGCTAGATGAGACAATTATTTGAAAACATCTAATTCTGCTCAATCCCAGTGACAGCTTTAAAAAGAGCCATCGTTGAATTTATGTTCTTATGAATATGAGACTCTAGATGAGTTTAGACGGAAGAATTTCTCAAAACATTTTCCCAGGAGGCAGAGGTCCAACACTGGCTTTTGGTTCTCCAAGGTGTAAACCTAACAGCAGAAACACACTAACATACCACAGGGTACCTGGCGGAAAAGGAAGAACAGAGATCCCCAGGAAACAACGATAGAAATTAAAGGGGGCTTGGAGTGTGAGGAACCAACAACACTTGGAGAACATCTGAGGCAGGTGCGAATTCAACAAGGAAGAAATGTAGGTAACAAGAATTTTCTGATATACAAGTTATAAAAGATGGGCAAACTGTTACCACCAACCAGGAAAAAACCTAGCAAAACAAAGAAAACTTCCTATGTCTAAAGCTAAAGAAATTAGCAGTACTTGTACATTCCTTAATGAAAGTAAAAATTCCAATTTACTTTTTTAGAAAACTGGGATCCTCATAGGTATGTTAGGAAATATAAAGATTTTTTTAAAACTTGCTATTGTAAAACACATGTAAGTCTTAAGGAGTGATCAATACTTTTAAGCCAATTTAAATACCCAACTTTTAAAGAGAGTATCATACAGCAAATGATGATTCTTAATCTGGTGACTAAGTACATTTTCATAGTTTACTCTCATTTTTCCCATTTCTCCCCTTTTATAAAATGTTCTTTTTTAGAGATTACAAAATTGCTCTTAAAGAATAAGCAAAGTTATTAGTTATTTTAGAGCTTAAAAAGTATATGTATGAGTGGGTGGAGGGATAACAAAAAATTTTTAACAGAACTGGGATGCTGACTCTGAAAGTATTAAATCCTTTTTATTTAATCATATAGTGAAAATTTTTTCATGTCATTAAATATTCCTCAAAAATAAGATCTGCAACAAATGTTTTAATGGACACTATAAACTCATTATTTCTGAGCATTTATATTGTTTCCAATGTTTTGGTATTACAAATGACACTGTGATAAACACCCTTTTACTATCATCTTCAGCTCCAGAATGACCTTCCCTCTGCCAGCACCCATCTCACTGTTCCCGCAGGGTGAGCAACTGTGGCGGGGAGAGCCCTGACTCCTGGCACTTTCATTCTGACACTGAAGCTGCTTACTTGGTACCACTGTTAACAAGAGTCTCCTTTTTGACAGCCCAGGAAGGGCAGGGGAATCTCATCTTCACTGTGAGGAGGGGAGAATTCAGAATTCAAGGTCCAGAAAGGAATCAGGACTGAAAAAACAAACCATAAACCACAAAAAAAATACATCTTAATTAGACAACATCCAGGACACTGTCCCTGTTTTTAGGGACTCCTAGAAATGGGTGTTCATAAATAGGAAGGCGATAGGGCAGTTGTGCTGTACTACCATCTGTTTTATGTTTTAAACTAAACTAGTAGGGTACATTAAAATGTTCAAATAATTTTTTATCCCACATCTCAATTTCCCTTCCATTTTGAATTTCACAGTAAATATTTGTGTTGATAAACGAATCTGAGCAAGACCTAAGGTTGAACTTTTAACTCCAATCTAGTTACATGTTTTAACTTATGACTAAATTAAAATACTTAATGTGGCCTACTAATAATATTGAGGAAGCCCAGTAAAAAACATACTCTCCAAAAGAAAGTTCAGTAACCCTAGTAAGACATTTTCTAAGCCATTTGTTTTATACAACAATAAGTTTCATTTCACGGTCTTAAAATGTGATCTTAAAACCCAGTTGAACTTGCCTATGAAATCAAATGAGAGTAACTTGTTTTTCAAAGGGCTAATTGAGATGTCTTGAATTCTGAGCAGCTGCTTCATTACTGTAATTTACAGAAATTTATCTTAAATATCTGACCCTTTCTCCTCATAGAAAATGGCTTCTATTAATACTTGGCATAATATGAAACTGGGAGACAAAGTCATCTTCTGAGAATTACGTGTTTTAAGTATCCAAAAATCTAAATCTATGTTCCTGCAAAGTTTTAAACAAAAATAATCTAAGCAGCTATCACTAGGGTCTCTTAGAGTAACTGAAGGATGTAACGCTATATGCAAAATAAGAAAAGCTTGTTTTTAAAAGCCATTATATTTATTTGTTAATAGTGCCAGTGGACTATTTACAGTATTCAAATCTAACAGTCAAGTCTCCTAGTAAGATTAAGTCAGCATTACAGCAGAAATAGAGCATATTCTAGAGGTCAGACACTCACCACACCCTGAAGCATCCACATCATCTGCTCATATCAAAGTCCTTTAGATGCATATATCAAGTTAGTATTTCAGAAAGGAAAATTGACAGCTTTTTTTTTTTTAATAAGAAAAATGTTACACTGTCATTATCCCACTACCAGTGGAACTTAGAGATGTCCAAGTGATACATGAAAAAACAATTATCGGCCGGGTGCGGTGGCTCACGCCTGTAATCCCAACACTTTGGGAGGCTGAGGCTCGCAGATCACCTGAGGTCAGGAGTTTGAGATCAGTCTGGCTAACATGGTGAAACCCTGTCTCTACTAAAAATACAAAAAAAAAGATTAGCCAGGCATGGTGACGGGTGCCTGTAATCCCAGTTACTTGGGAGGCTGAGGCGGTAAAAACACTTGAACTCGAGAAGTGGAGGTTGCAGTGAGCTGAGACTGGGCCCTTAAACTCCAGCCTGGGTGACAAGAACAAGACTCCATCTCATAAAAAAAAAAAAAGAAGAAGAAGAAGTAAAGAAGAAACAATTATCTCCCAAGAACTGGAATAAGAACATATGACGCCACGATGGTAGGGAGCTCACGGAAACTTACTGACAGGACAAACTGAGATTCCAGGCAATACTTCCATTATAGACCACATCTGGAGGAAGACCACTGCCAGCTAGGCAAAAAGGTTCACTTCAATCAAATGCTACACCCAAGGAGGGGCAACAGCACAGTTCTCAAAGATTCCTCTTTTCACAGAATCTTAGGCAAACAGAATCAGATTTCTAGTGAATATTTCTAAAAATAAATGCAGAGTGTTCATTACTTCTATCTTCAAAGATGGCTGATTTGCATTTCAGAAATTCTCTTGGAATGTCATAAATTTTTAAAAATTTAAAAATGTTAAGTCTACATTAAAATGACAGACTGATTTTAGTTAGCAACACAGCAGCACTGGGCCACATTTTGCTGTCTTACTGTAGCCAAATTATAGTCATGGCTTTGTCCTAGGTCTGCATATGAAAATGGAACAAGTTCAGTGGGGCCTCCTGTTTCATTATTAAGCCTATCGGATTACTGATTCTAATTAAGGATCGTGTTACTGGCTACCACACAGTTATTAATGTGCATTACTGCCATTATAGGAAGTTCTGACCTCTGCTGTGAGTCACCTGGAGTAAAATTTAATTATCAACCAGAGAAAATGGGAGTAAGGATGATATAAAACGGCTTCTTGTGAGACATCTGTGATTGTAAAATACTGTTTTATAGTATTTGCTCTGCTATTAGGAGAATAATTAGAGTGAAGCCCCTTTCTAAAACCTAAAAAGAATCCATCCAGAAGGCGAGACCACAATTATCTATTCTACTTTTCATGTGTTATTAATTTAGCAAATTGTGTAATATATTTTTCAAAGTTCAAGAACATGAGCTACAAGAAACTGAATTTATGGAATGAAATTAGGCTAATGTTTAAAGCAGTATCTTAGGAATTGAGAATATACGTGTTAAATAGACATATTTTCCTATCCTATTCTTTGTTAGCCAAATATAACATCTTCAAAAGATATGAATGAATAAGTTATTTCTCACTGGTGTGCAAGATTAAAGATATGAAAAATAACTGTGAATCTGAACTTGAAATTAAGAAAGCAGCTGCTACCATTTAAATGGCCATTTTCTTTCTTTTAATCAGAAAGTTACATTTTTTAAAAGTCAAGATGAAATCAGTGAACAACCCACTTCTAATATTTTAGTTATAAAACGAACGATGTTACGTAGTCCTCACAATGGTCAGTAAAGTAGGCAAAAGAGGTAACTTCTAAGCAGCAATGGGGGGAACAGCAGGGATTACTAAGAAAGATAGTGGTTTATTCCTCTAGAAGTTTTAACCAAGATTAAGCACTTTCTTCTTGAGATACTTTCTGTGGAGCCACACCCAAAGGCAGAAGATGAGTAGATACATTTTTTAATTCCTTTCCCTATATATGATGTTTTGCCTGCCTTGATGAATACTTCATTTTTCTTTGGGATTTTTGTTGCAGTTGTTTATTTCTTGAAGTTCTTTCATTCTTAATGAACACTTTAGTCTATGACTCTAACAACATATGGAAACACCAATGTTTTCTCTGAAGGTGCAAATTATTCAAAAGGAGGTCAGATTTTAATTTTCAAAAGGCAAGTACAAGGAAATGGCAAACATTTAAAACTATGTCATTTGGCAACTATTTACTGAGTATCTGTTAAGTGTTAGCATTCAGTCCAGACACTAGAGAGGACAAAGAAGAAAACCCAGTGTTACAATACAGGTGGGTGTCAGGTCCGGTGGGCTATGGGGGCTCTGCTGGGTGGGCTTCATATCATCCCACCATTTAGCACAGTGCTGGACACATAGTAGGTGCTCAAATAAAAGCTTACTAAACTGGACCTGGTATACAATGACCCCCCAGACTAAAACGGTGATGTATCAACTTTAACTTAAAATATAATGATAAACATATATTAATAGAAATTTCTAGTTATGAGTGTGTCTATGGGTTTGTTGGTCTACATGATACGATATATAGATACATCTACAGATCTCCTACAGATAAGCTTAGAATGTTACTATTTTATGCCTGTTTTATAAAAAGTGACACTAAGTCTCAGACAAATTTGCCCAAGGTTACATGGTAATTTCAGAAGAACTGAAACGGGAAACTCTTTTTCTTCCTGTTGTGAAACCCACAATACTAAGTAGAGTAAGGCACACAGCACTTCAGTCCCAGAGACTAGTGGACAGAAAAATAAGACAACAGCCCAGAAAAGAGGGCTACACCAGACATTTCCATACCAGAAATGAGTAGCTGAAAATAAGGGCAAGGGAGGAAAGGGTGAGTTACTAACATTTAAAGGCAGGAAGCTAAGCCTATGAGGGGAGGCTAGTAGTGTTTCAGGGGCCACTGTGAAGAGTTCTTTAAGTGGGATCTGAAACCGTCCACACCTGAGGAAAGTGAGGAGCCCTGAAGTAGAGATTAGAAATTCATATTCCATGTACCATCATTTCTATTTTAACGATAAAGTCATGGAAACTCAAATATTTAGTGCATTCTTAAAGGTTGGCTTGTAAGAAACCCTTGCTGGTAATTAGCAGGCCCAAGGTGTGAAGTCAGGTCTTCTGTTTCTAAACTGACTCCAAGTCATATGCTTTGTCTTTTGCTTACTCTTTGAGAAGACAGCCCAGGTAAATAATATTTCTTAAAATCCCATTTAAAAAGTCAGAGAAGTTCCCCATGGGTGGGCAGAATGGGGATAATATTCCGTTTTTCAGTGCTTGTTCTGATTGGCTAGAGTCTGTTTTGTAATTGTTAAATATTTTGAGGATCACTCCGGAAGTAGATGGCGAGTAATAGGAACAATCTTCCCTTATAAGGCCAGATTTAAAACTTTAAGAAGGTTGGATACCACTGTAACAGTCCAGGCTATATAAAGTATGGTGTCAAAATTGGTATTACAAGCAGACAATAGCTGTTCAGAGTGAAGGAGTGTTAGTAACTGCACTCTGTATTTCCCAGAACCTGGCGTAGTAAGTACTCTCAATATTTGTTGAATTACTTGATAAACAAATTTCCCCAAATCTTGGAAGCCGTCTCCAATCTCTAGGGTCTTCTCGACCAACGTTCTCCCAGGACTGCCCCTTCTTCAAAAAACTTTTAGCTAGAGCTTTAGCTCTTGATCTCTTTTGTTCCGGGTCTTTACGGTTCTTATCAGAGAAGAGCTGCGATATTATTAACCAAAGGAATGTACTCTTTAACGTGAACATGCCAGTCCAGAAGCGATGCTAAAAGTATTTAATGCTTCGTATGACATAAACATTAAGCAAAGTGGGCAGCAGCGCACACAGTCTCCTGGTGCTGCATGGGGCCCAGGCCAGCCTGGGCATTCTTTCAGAAGAGTAGCCCCCTTCAAGGGGGGATTTTGTTTATCAAAATGGTATAAAATAAGATTAGAACACATCCTTAAAACAGGGACAAATCACAGAAAATATTCCAATCTCCTTTATATCCACTTAAAAAGTGAATCTAAGTTGATCTGAGTTCTCATGTTGTAAAACCGGGACAGCTTCCATCATCCAACCATTCCTCCTGAAGATATGTTAACCAATGCATGAATGGTTAGGATGAAGACAGCCCGCAAGCAACAGGTGCTACATATTAACTCTCTCAATGATTAATCCTAAGACTAAATCGTTCCATTGTTTTAAGCCATTTCCAAAACTTAAGACTCTAAAAGCAATGCAATGGAAGGGAAAAACTGAACAGAAATTAGCATCTTATTTTAGACAACAAAACACTCTAAATACTATAGAGTTCTGAACAAAATTTCTTAAAGCTACTTTCCAAAATACACCAAAGAAAACCTTAGTTTTCATTTGGATTCCTGGATAAATTTAAACTAGATATAATTATTACATAGAAGTTCTGCTTAAAAAGCAAACTTTGCAAAAGAATGATTATGGAAGAAACTTTGTTGTTCTTTTTCTAGCAGTACTAAGAAAAAAAGATACTATCACCAGCGGAAAAAAAAACAGTTGTAAGACCACTGTCACAGTCTTTGAACTTTAACTTAAATCATACAAGAAATGAATATCAGAAAAATGAATGACTTTGAACTACAGGGGGAAAAAACCCACTTTTACTACTAATGCAGAGGTGGGACCATGGATGTCTTTTTTTTTGTTTGTTTTCATTATGAGCTCGCAATTAATTGCTTAGAATGCTAAAGCTATGTTCTCTTGCCTCTGTAGATGTACAAATTCAAATGGTTTAAAGTTTCAATGAAAAATTCAATATAACTGCTCATAAGACATTTCAAACCACATCACCACCAAAGCAAATAAAACCTTGCCAAAACACAGATTCTCAAACAAATTTTCATTTAATGATTATAAGACCATACTGTGTTTCTTTATTTAAACACCATCTTGAGCCTTACTTTTATCACCTCTTATAGCATCAGTGTGATATCCAGTGATGTAAGAGATAGCCACAACAATGAACTCCATTGACGCCAAAGATCAAGTAAGACTACAGAACTGGAAAATTATTCTAAGCCTAATAATGGCGAACACAAGACAGTGGTAGAACTAATCAGTTTTCTCACCAAAGGTCAACAAGTACCGGTATAAACCAGCCCTGAATACTATGGGTGAAATCACCTTGAAGGTCTGTCTACCAATTTCTATCTATGGAAGCTGCCATTTTGAGAATTGCATTTTTAGTGATCTTTAATGCCACATAAAAGCACCTTCACATATATTATCATGATTCATAAAATTTTTAAACTAAGAAATTTTGCTGCATATCAAGGGCAATGTCTCAAATCTAGCCCAACAGTACACCAGTAGAAGCCCTGATATCCCTGATCTTGTTTGAATAAAGTGTTTTATTACTTAGTGTTTTCACATTCATTATTTCAATCTTAATTTAGAGTCCATGACTGAGAAAAGAGGCTAACATAAACAGCAACAAATTAAGCACTGTCTATTGCATGGAAAATAGGCAGAGGTGGTATTTCTGAGCTTTGACCATTTTAGAACAGAACAATGGCCTGCACAGTCATTATCTCAAATTTTATCACCGGAAAGAAGTTTTCCTAATTGTGATCCAATTAAAGGATGCTATATGTATTGCACTTAGTGAGAAAGTAAACCGTTATATGAAGCTACCCCAAATCAATACTGCATTTTTTTTTCCAAAAGAGCACATGCATCTGATATCTTAAATGCTCCCCCACAAGATATTTTAAAGATGTCTCATTCAACATATCCTCTTTACCAGAGGAATGAAAATTTTCTGGTTGATGTTTTTCATTTTATTTACACAAATAAAAATGACACTTACCCGTCTATGCATTCAAACATAAATGCTTGTGTGCAGGTATCTGCATATGTTTATGTATATACACATATATGTAGTATGTATACCTATTACAGCCTGTCTTGTTCTAGAAAGGATTTAGGGTAGCTTACAAAGAGACATACACTAGAAAGCAAAGGTAAGAAATCAACAGCAAAGAACATAGGACAAAGGCATAAACGAGGCAGGGATGAAATGGCTTTGAAAGAGGTTGACTGTTTCAAGTGCTTGACTTCTCATTGATGGCAGAGCCTGAAGAGCTTATCTAATGACTCTCAACCTGCATTGCTCAAATACAGCATACGACCTAGAGATGAAGCACCTGATTGACAAGAAATCTATCATAAGCGGCTCTTCAGCACAAGCATAATTCAATACTAATTGGTCCTAATGATGAGTTTGGAATCCAAGTGCTAACTGTAATGTGAATGATGATAAGAAAACGTATCTCAATGCATCCTATTGCTTTTGAAAATAGGCAATTCATATAAGACATATAAGGTAAAACTCTATAATCTGAAATTCAAAAATGCAAAAAATCTCAAACAAGCAAGGTTCCAGGACCCTAGAAAGATGAAGAGAAACCCTTTATTTCTCCTTTTTTGGATCACAGAGCTGAAAGAAATCTGCCAAGAGTTTCAAATAGCTTTCCTCTTGCATGCCCACTCTGATGAGTTACTAGTGGTTGTATTGTATAAGGAAGGATTCTGAGCCCCAGCCAGGCACAGCAGGAAGAGTATTCTCATCTATTTATTAGCAATTCTGCCAGGAGAGAGGAAATGAGGTGGTACATGGCCACTTGCTTGTTTATTTCTGATTTCTGGTTTAATTTGCTGATGTCACCAATGAAGAGCCAGAGGCTAAAAATATTTGATTATTTACCATTTTTTAATAGATGTATTTATTTGTAGCCTGCCTCTTTACAGAAATGACTTCATGTGTTACAGAAATACACATGATAACAATAAAGAGATAAAAAAAATACCCAGGATGATAGAGAAAAATACATATCATGTAGGAGGATAAAGTTTGATGACTTGATGTGTTACAGAAATACACATGACAACAATAAAGAGATGGAAAAAACCCAGGATGATAGAGAAAAATGTGTATCATGGAAGAGGATAAAGTTTGTTCTTGTGGCAAATTATAATGCCTTCATTTTTACCACAGCCTTTCCCAGCACTGAGTAATCCACATTCACTGCTATTATAGTTGCTCATCTGAGAGAGAGAGAGAGAGAGAGAGAGAGAGAGACAGAGAGAGACAGAGAGACAGAGAGACGGAGAGACAGACAGAAATATGTACGCCAGGAATAGGTCAATGCCTTTGTAATTAGAGATTTGGGCTCACATCCAGCCTTCCTTTGTGGCATATAAAGCAGGATTTTATTCTTTCATTCAAAAATATTTGCTGATTTTGTTTATAATAAATAAGAAAAAATAAGCAAATTATACAGTATGTTAGGGGGTGGCATTATGACAATAGTACAAACAAAGTAGAGGTTGAGATTGAGAATGCCAAGGCAAAGTGGAGGCAGATTACAATTTTTAAAAGGGTGGCTGAGTAGGCTGATGGAGAAGGTGACATTAGCAAGGTCCTGAAGGATATGAAGGAGCGAGTCAGGAGGATCCACGGGAGGAGCAGTGCAGGCAGAGGAGGAAAAACTGGTGTAAGGAACGTGGAAAGTCTGGTGTGCTTAAGAAACACCAAGAAGTCCACTATGGCTGAAGTGCGGTGGTGGAGGACAGTAAGGAGAGATAAAGTCAGAAAAGTTATGGGGAGAGGAGGAAGAAAAAAATATAAGGTCTTGTGGCCATTGTAAGACAGCCTGGCAACTGCATCAGTGTGGCAGCAGCACTCCGATGACCCTGCCGCTGGAAGCTTTGTACACCAACAGCAGTACAAGTGGAGAATGGAGGACTGCCTATCTGCTGCAGTCTGAGATCATTTAGGAAGCGTCTCCTCATTTCTCCTCAATGCAGTATTAAAATTCTTCTGCTCTGGGCATTTGTCAGTGGTAGGACCCATGGAGGAGACCTTGGTTTAGCGGTATCAGAGGTCAGAAAACCAAGACATCTGTGTAATAAGATTGAGATAAAAATGAACAACCCTGTAAAGAAGTAAAAACAATCTGGAAAAACTCGTAACAGATCTATCATTACTATCCATGCAAGCCCAGGAAAGGCTGGTACTGTCAGACAGACATTGCAAAAGAAAGGAGGAGAGGGAAGAGGAGGAAAGGAAACGAATGAACAATGATGCTATGATGAACTGCTTCCAGAAGAATGTTCCTTCATACTCAAGGCTGGGAATGCATCAAGAGGTTTATCAGGAACTTATAGCAGGTAGAGAAGGAAGCAGATGTGTACCTCACAGGAGGTTTAAAAGCCAGAACCAGTACTTTTAAATTGTTACTTATAAAGCAGGCAAAACACAGGTAACACAAACCTCTGCAGCTGAAACACATATCCAGACAAGTTGCTGAATGTTTCCTATCTTCAAATAATTAAAAGGAGGGGTAATTAATTCAATGCCAAAGTAAATTCCAACTGAGAATGGGTATAAGAAAAATCACATTTTAACAAACTTTCCTTTCAATAAAGACGTCAATCAAGCTAAACGTTCCTAGAAATCTTGATTTTGAGTATTTGCTGATTTTAACGTTTACTGACAGTCTAGGGAACTGTTGAGCATCCACTAATTTCTTCGCAGGGCCATTAACAGAAGCGGCCAGATTCTCCTTTCCAATGGAAATACCATTAGATATCAAAATATCAGCATTCCCAAGTGAGCCACTTTGATAATAAAAATAATGATTGTTATGCAAACTGAAAAAAGGTGACTAAGCAATGTTCCTTCTGTGATTTTAAGGGAAGTCAAACAGAGATCATGAAAAACATTTACTTCTACCTCTTCCCCTAGAAAGTTTGAGGCTGCTGGCAAAAATATATGCAACATCACAAGACAAAAATAGATACAAAGGTCAAGGTAAGTGAAGAAAAAATAAGCCCAGGAGTAGTTTTTCCACAGATGCATAAACCTGAAAGCGAGATCCTGCAGAGATGATAATGTTGGATGCAGAGTTGACTCATAACTTCTTAGCAGTGAACAAAAGGAAATACAGCATTACGAAATGGAGTATTCATTAGAGTAAAACCAAGTCCTGGGCTTGAGAAAAATTCCATTTTTCCCAGCTCTAAGGCCAGAAGGAGCATCTTCCTGTGGTTCCTCCTAAAAGCCATACTTTATGTGCAATGCATGGTCAAAGGATCACCTCAAGCCCAAGTATTGTAATTCTACAAGGGCAAATAGCTATGTGGTTAATGCATAAGGCTCTCCGATAATGTTGCTGCATCCAGGGATAAATGGCACATGTCTTGGAACAGTGGCTACCAAATTAGGCTTTGAAGAAGTACTTTAGGGGTTCCATCCATTTTCCATATGAATATTTTGTATTTAAAAACTTTTTAGCCTTTAAGTACAAAAACAAATAATAGAAAATGCAGGCAAATATATAACACATGTTAACATACTAATCATCGTATCTACATTAAGTTGCTTCAAGTGCTGACACTAGACAAATGTGTCTCCTGCCATCTCTGCATAAATGAGTCACTGATTAGGAAAGCTGTAAATATGCGTTGGTATTCTTTGGAAATTCAAGTCTGCACTTGTCCATTCATAAAAAATTATACAAATGACCTACACATTCATCATGCTCAAACAAATGCCGGGCCCAGAGCAGGTACAACTAGTTGGCACACACCCTCACCATGATCTAATAGATAGTTGTACAATACTAAAGTGCCTACCTAGTGTTGAATCATGATAAAGTGACATCATCGACTGGTACTGATGCTGTTTTGGGTGCTTCTGGTCTGACTTTTATATCTATTTTGAGGCACGTGAGTAGCTATATTATTATGAATTCAATGTTGAAGCAGAAAAATTATTTCCAGTTTCTAGTAAGATTAATTCAAGAGGATATCAAGACAAAATGAATGTGTTAAAAATTATAACCTCTTGCAACTGCTTATGAATGTGCATAAGGATTATTTTCCAAATGCCATACAAGCAAAATGAAATACAGAAATAAATCAGGTATGTTATTGATACTGTTCTGCAACTGTTACCCAGGAGCCCTGATCTCACATTTTTTAGTTTATCAAAACCATCTCACTGTTCTCCCTAATAAGTTTATAAATGTAAATTTGTACTTACAAAGCATATAATTCAAAATACTACTTTTAAATATTTTTGTATATAGTTTTGTTGAACATTTTTTAAAAACCACACCTGCTGGGGTAGTTCCGTTAAAGGCGTCAGGAGATATTGATTCTGTCAACCCTTGGAGACTGGGTGGGGCCTGTCACTCCAGCAATGACCAGCCTCATTCATAGGTGGCAATCCAATATAATCTAATTCAATGCCAATGTAACAAAATACAAATATTATCCTTCCCTGTGTTTGTCAAGACAAAGTTGGGAAGCTCTGTAGTGAACAAAGAAACTCCAATCCTTCATACAATTCCTAATAAATCTCATTTCTTCCAGGAGCTTTTGACAAGACCTGCCCAGTGGAGAGGACAAAGTTTTTGGCAAGAAACTGAAGTACACAAATTTCATCCTCATGATTAAAGCAAAGTTGAGGGTAGAGTTTATATTAACTCATGAAAAGTAAAGTGGCAAATCAAAATGGGTGGGTATTTCAGGAGACATGGACTCTTTTCCCAAGCCTGCCTCTTCCTAATTTTGTGACTTCAAAAAGGTCATTTAACCTTCCATGAGTCTCAGTTTTCTCAGTTATAACATAAAAAGACAAAATCAAACTTTCAACTTGGATTCACCATTAGAATCTCCTGGGAAGCTTTTAAAAATATGTCATAATAGCAGTAACATTAATACGTGCCAGGAAGTGTTCAGAGCACTTGACATTAACTCACTTAGTCCCTACAAGAACCCTAAGCTGCAGACACTATGATTATTCTAATTCTATAGGTAAAGAAACTGGGGCACAAAGAGGTTGAGAAATTTGCTCAAACAAGAGGCAGAGCCAGGTGGAAAGCCTGTGCTCTTTAGTATAATTGCCTGGTACGCTGCTTCTCTGTAAGTATCTTGCTATCTTCTGACTCCTGCATCTATGGAAGGACCTGACATGTAAATTTTGATTCTGGTGCGTGCTCCTCGTTAACAGCCACTTGACTAGAAGAGATGTAAAGTTCTGTAATTCACACTAGAGATTTAAAAAGTTCAATAAACTTTTTAATTAAATAAATGTTCAAATTCTTGTGCCTCAAAAATCAGAGCCAAAATTAAATAAGCATGGCTTTTAAAAGCTAATTGCGTGCTGTCAAACTTAAACTAAGGATAATGAATAAGGGTGGTGGAGGAAAATCTAAGAAACAAAATATTATCTACAGCTACACCGGGGCATTGAAATAGGTTAAGCATTGGAGCAAAAACTGTGCCTCATATTAAGGGGACAGTGAAAACAATTTCACAATTTATGGCCTGGCTTTGAAGATGGAGATGAAACACTCTGGAAGCCCCATTGGAAAGCATCAATGCTTCTGTCCAAATGGCCTAGCAGGCCCAATTTGTTTCAAGGACCACAAATGACTGTCTCTCTCTGTTTCATCTTTAAAGAGCTAGTCCTTATGCTGTAGGAAAGTGTCCTTTGTAAATCTGGAAATCTAAAGCTGTACATGCAAATGCTGATGCTCAAAAACACACTGATCTCCCATTCAAGTTCCTTTATTGACATGTGACATTTAACAGAGGCAAGAAGATGCTATGGCACAAAGAGAAAATGAGGAAGACAAGTGGTCCTGGTCCCATAAGCAATTTAGACAAGCATTAAGTCTGGCATGGCCAGGTTAGTGAGTGCATAGACATCCAAGAGGAGAGAAAGTCCATGTGCCCTGGCAGAGCCATAAACTTGGTCAGGACTGTTTGTGCTGTGAGTCTACTTTCTCGCTAATTCTAGATACCCCATTTATGGAAACTCAACCTCCTCCTTTCCTCCTACTTGGCTCCATGGCTCTCTCACAAAATTTCTTCTCAAGAGTCTCCAGTCTAAAGCCAAACAATCCTAATCAAGGAAGTTGCAAAGCACATTATTCAACAAAAAACAACTTTTAAAAAGTTTGTACCCCTAAAACAAACTATAAACATCTAAGAAAATAATTAAGTATTAGAGAAATCTCTGCTGAGAAACAGAATGTTTAATTACTAGCCTCTCTTCTGCATTGAAGATTCACCAGCCTAGAACTGATGCACTATTTCTTTCTGTTTAATAGCCACACCAAAAGTACACAAACTCATAAAGCAAACAGGTACTCAATTTGGAGCTTCCCCTGAGAGCAGATGAGAATTTCCAGGCAAGAATAAAAACAAACTCTTCCTCCTGATCCCTATATTTGTTAATGATATCAAATTCTCAGTTTCTTAGACTAAATCAAATCTTATACTCAATCTTTGAACCACATTCTTTCTCCACCTTCCCTCTGGCCCTCATTCCATCAGGGACAAACATTGGGGCAGCATGTATTACCTACCTTCTCAGTGAAGTACAAGTCCTCCTCTGGTGTTAAACATTCCCCCGCCCCCGCCAATATGGCATCAGTGAATACCAGACAGGGCAGGTAGGCAAGCTAGTCCTGTCTCCCGTGCCAGGGTGGGGCTGTCCAGTTCATTCTGAAGACTCGTTCAAATGACAAGGTTTGCCTGATATCCCCCATTACATGCAACCACTCCCTAAACTGCGTAATCTCAGTAGCACTTTCTATCTCCCACATTCTAATGTACATTATGTGTGAAGTTCATTTTCTATGCCTCCTTAAAGGTGGAAAATGTCTCAGTGCAGTAACTAGAAAAATCACTGGCATAATACCTAATAAAATATTTGTTAAATTACATAAAAAATGGGATTCACCATTCACTTCTCCCAGAAGTGTCCTGATCTTATGTTTTAATCAGATTTATACTCATAGCATTCATGTCCTTTGCATGAACATGGATGAAGCTGGAAACCATCATTCTCAGCAAACTGACACAAAAACAGAAAACCAAACACCACATGTTCTAACTCATAAGTGGGTGTTGAACAATTAGAACACATGGACACAGGGAGGGGAACATCACACACCAGGGCCCGTCAGGGGGTGGGGAATTGGGGAGGAATAGCATTAGGAGAAATACCTAATGTAGATGACGAGGTGATAGATGCAGCAAACCACCATTGCACGTGTATACCTATGTAACAAACCTTCACATTCTGCACATGTACCCCAGAACAAATAAACAAATTTTGTAAATATTATAAATTGTATAATAAACAAATTAAAAAAAATAAAAACTACCAAAAAAAAAAAAGATTTATACTCATAGCAAAATTATAATGCTCTTACATGCCCATTATTTTCTAAAGCAGTGTTAGGACTTGTTAGACAGTGACCCCTAAAAGATTGTTTCTTATTATATATGCACAAACCCTCTCAGATATCTAGCAAGTGACAAGTTACATAACTTCTCCATGCTGTGTAATCTTGGGGAGTTGCACATTAAACAGCTAACCAGGAGTGGAGTTTCATACGACCAGCTATGCTAAAAGGGACTATTCTGTTAGATGTCAGGAAAGACAGGTTCCTCCTCTATCATCCTGCCTTTGAGTTTTTTATTTTGTTGCCTATTCAAATGGACATAAAGAAAGATGCTTTATCTAATAAAATCTTGTTAAATCTATGATGGCTGAATATCATTTAGGGTCCTGGAGAAATTAACTAGTCTTTTGTAGTCTGTGGCGCTGAAGAAGAAGCAAGGGTGTTGATGAGGTGAAGAGGAAGTTAATAAACTGGGATTTAGGGTACACTTGGAGAGGCAGAAAGCACAGTGGATCACAGGATGAGCTCTGAAGTCAGACTGTCCATTCTTAAGTTCTGATTCCAACATTATCAACTATATTATCCTGAGCAATAGGGAAAGAAATCTCTTTCAACTTCATTTTATTCTTCCTCCATGTTATGAAGCAGCAAGAGGGCCCTCACCTGATGCCGACATCATGCTCTTGGACTTTCCTGCCTCCAAAGCCATAGCCGAATTAACTTCATTCCTTGATAAATTACCTAATCTGTGTTATTCTATTATAGCAGGGGAAAACAGACTAAGACAGAAAATTGGAGATGATAATATTGCTCATAAAACTGTTCTAAGGACTAAATAATAAAACACTTGGCATAGTCACTGGGGGACAGCAAGCACTGGACAGATTTTGGCTGCTAGTGTTATTTAAGTGTTTACACATTAGTCAGGATTTTTTTTCACATGCATTTATTATGAACTAAAGATGAAGAGAAAGGTTATAAATTTCTGAGATTCAACAGTAACCCAATAAGGAAATTCTAAATAAAACCCAGCACAACCACCAAATAAAGATTGCAGAGGCTTTTATTCCTGATGACAGTAACTTCATATTATGGTTAAATATCCCCAAGCTGCTGCTACAGAGATCCAAGACTCATATAAAGAAACAAGGAAAGGACGTAAAGTAAATACTATCTTCAATCACAGAGAAGGAAAGGGTGATTTAAAAAAAACTTCTTATGTTTATGATAATTATGTTCAGTGCCGGCTCCCCAATTAACTTCTGCTAAGGCTGATATTAAAATGGGCTTGCCAAGAGCTTATGCAGTATTTGGGCATTAGAAGAGAGAATGGCTTTTCATCATTCCTAGGAGTAACAAAAAAATACCCTAAAGTAAAAGGTCAACTGACAATAAGGAAGATTGAGTACATTTCTAAATATTCATGCTTACCAGCAGATTTTATACTAAGGATAAAGTGGAAAATAGACATTACTGAGATTTTCTGTCAAAATACCAGGGCATGTATAAAGTAGGTACTTGGTAATAATTAATATTTGAGGTTTCAACAACTCACGATAACACTAAAATTCCCTGATATGCAGTTATCCTTAATATTGCAACAGCACGCATTTGAATTGTGGATACTCTCAGCAGAGGGGAGCAGGTCATGAAGCCAGTGAAGAAGCACAGCCCATCATCTATGGTCCACATTTCAATAACGTTTTGTTCTAATTGTGTACACAGCAATATTCAAGAAGGGATTAAACACTGCGTTAATATTTGAAAACTGCCCACCCCCCAAAAAAACAAACTGACTGATAATGCCCACCCCCTAAAAAAAACAAACTGACTGATAATTCTAATGATAAAACTGAAGAAAGTACACACAGAGGTGTAGGCAAGATGGTTCTCTATTTGGGAAGCAGGTATTTATTTCATGGGATTTTCTTTTTTGTGATGCTAAAATTATTTCAGTGAAATCTGGGGATTTCAAAAAGTCTTCAGGTTATACCTTGGTATGTCAAAGAAGTATTGTACATAAAGTATTTCTTAAAATGCCAAAATTTTTTCTACACCAAGAATAGAAATGATACAACTAGCATGAACAATAAATTGTTTCTGTATTTCGCTTACCCAAGAGATGAATGGGAAGAAGATTCAGTTAATTACACAATTGCTCTTAAGCTCTCAACTTTGCTTTGGTATCCATTTATTGGGGGCGGGGGAGAACACAAAGATTCTGTGCTTTGTTCAGTCTCAAATGCATCATGTGTTAAACTCTTGCACGTGGAACCTTACTGGAATACTGCCCATGATGAGAGAGTTAAGTTACTATCAGGGACTCAACATTTCGACTTAGCAGACAGGCATTCCTTTTTACGACAATGAGACAAATTCTATAAACTGCACATCATATAGATCGCACTTTTCAGCAAAATGCTCAAGTTCCTTGGTCTAAGTCCTCATTGTGTTATTTATTATGTGTCATCCTATTATGCTAGGAATAACAGAAGCAAGCCATGTTCCAGAAACTACTTTTATTAATATTTTATGTATGGAGAATCTTCTAGACCAATGAAGAAAGAGCTTGAGAGGATAAAAATGGGTTGTTTTATGGAACAAAAACATTTGGAAATTAAAAGAAATCCTATGATTTATAAAATTTGTAAATGGGCACAAGAAGCTATATAATAGTAACAGAAACAAAAATGGCATGCATTTTCTGTAATTAAGTATGAAAAATCATCATCTTAATTTTTACTTTTTGGGAAGACTAAAACAGTCTTTTTACCAGTCAATAAAGATTAGCCTTTTTTAAAAAAAATTTTTTTTAAAGGACACACTTAATGAGAGAAGAACTATGTGCCCACGCCACAACTCTGGTTTTGTTTACTTTTATTTTTCTTTCCTTGTCTTTCAAAAAACTGTAAGAAATAAAAATTCACTAGATATAGATTTCGGTACCCTGTAAAATTCCATTTAAAAATACCATTTTAAAAACCATTTAGAAAATTCAAACAACTACAGTACAATGTAATATAGCTCAGTATGCCCAATCTCAATTACCTGAGATGTGGTAGCTACCAAAGAAAAAATCATCTGTGGGTGTTTTATTGTAATGCTTGTAAGTTAAATACACCATAATCATTATCATCACCACCAGCAGTAAGATAGTTCTTCAATTTGCTTGGAAGACAACACATGAAGGGTAAATTTTATCTTAAAAAGAAACCATTTCCTTATATTAGCCTCTAATTTAACCCTACATGAAAAGTTTCAGATTTCTAAGACTCAGAGATGTTCCTTAAGAATGATGCTGAATGTAGGCAATGAAACCTTTGGTTTATGTCTGTCACATCTGCATAGCTATCTGAATACTCCTGTGTGGAATATATGTAGAGCATGTGTGTGTCTTTCTTTCTAAAATAAATGAAATAACTAAGGGTATGTTCAGGCTTTTTGGACTGAGTCATTCTGAGTCAAATGGCTCAAAATTCTCTCTTCAATTTTGAAGTGAGAACTGAGTTCCTGTTCGGTGGAGTGATTTTCCTACTGCATCACAGGATCATTCTTTTGTACTGAAAATAAGGGCTCTCCTATTTCATGTAATTTCTATACATTCCAAAGGATTTCCTATTTATGTGGGCATTTCAAAACACTGGGTCAGCTGGGCCCATTGCTCTTTTCAGAGTAAATGTTGAAGATAACTTCGTAACAGGGTAAAAGCTGATTAAGTATCAAAAACCTATTGAATTTATGAGAATACCTTCACTTCCGAATTTTACCTTACAGGTAGCCTAATCCTTTTGTAATAAAAAGGATGATCATTTAATTTCAGGGTGGAGAGAAAACATCTTTTTTTTAAAAGATGGGTTGCTTAAGAAATCTTAGTGTTATAGAACTCAGTGGAGACGTACAAATAAAGGATATAACCATTTCAAGTTGTCCTTTTCCAGTTAGTTGCCCTCATTTCTTATGACATTAAGAATAACTTAAAATATTCTTTTAAATCCCAGCTACTCAGAAGGCTGAGGCAAGAGAATTGTTTGAACCTGGGAGGCAGAGGTTGCAGTAAGCTGAGATCGTGCCACTGTACTCCAGCCCAGGCAACAGAGTGAGGCCCTGTTTCAAAAGAAAACGCTTTAAAATCAGTATTCAACAAATTAGCTCATGGTTTCAGAAAAGCAAGTGGTTCACTGGGCCCCATTTCTAGATAACACAAATAAAAGCATGGTTGAATCTGGGGAACACAGGGAGAAGCTGGTGTTTAGGGACTAAGAGAGAACCACTAAGAGTTGGTGCCTTTCATGTGTGCTCTCTCCCAGTTAATGCAACTGGAGGTTTCCTTCTCATCTATGACAGTCCTGGCCTTCTCCAATCCACCCTCTTACTTTTGTCAAAATTAGCATCAGAGAGGGAAAGAAAGGCGAGAGATTCATTATGCTACTCTTCTAATCCAATAACTAACTGTTTCTCTGTAACTAAAGAATAAACTCGAAACTAAAATATTGGCATTAAGTATATTAGTCAAGATGCTAACAATATGCCCCCATCCTACACCTCCGGCCTAATATTCCTTTACACCCACTGACGCCCTGTCACGGGAGCTCTGGGTAACTAACAACTGCCGAGTGCCAGCTCTGTACCAAGAACTCCTCTCTGTGCCTTTTTAAACACTCAAGAGTTCTCACACCTCTTAGGTGCTTCTTGATGCCTGGAGGACACTATTGCTTTCACCTTTCATAAAATTGTCCTTGTCCTTTAAGACTGAGATTTCCTCTCCTTCCTGAAAGCCACCCCAATTCCCTCACATCAAGGTTAGCCTTCTTCTGGCTTCTCCCAGTACACCACATTGATGATAATACTATCCCTGTCTCTCTGCTAATCTATCTTGCTTTACTGTTTCACCTTTTAAGATCTGCGCTGTGTTCAAAAGCATAAGGAAAACTTACAGAGAAAACAAAACAAAGGAACAGAAAATTAATATGTATTGGGTATTACAAATGGGAAAACATCTTATATTTCAAAAATATTTCCTTTTAAATAGTAACAAGCTATCATAAGCTAGATTTAATTTCACATTTCTATGAAAATTGTATGTTTTACCGCACTTGGAAACATATTAGAAATGTACTGAATGAAAGGGAAAGACTGGTTGATCAAGAATTGGTTTGGGAATAATGGAAGGGCTGTCTGTAGAAGTTGGAAAGAGTAGAGTTTCCTCATTTTGTTTTAATATCAAGTCAATGGTTTTTCCATTAACACTGCTACACTGAGTTATCTAGAACTCTTCATATGATGTCAATACCACAGTAACCTTTAAGCTACCCAGCCTTGGTCAACAGAGACTCTCACACATTTGTTCCACTACAAATCAGGGAGAGCCATTACCAAATCTTGCACACCCATGCTATTTTTAAATCTTTTAAAAAAACTGGACATAATGGAATATTTTACATGCCACAGCAATAATTATGATGAGCAATAATCAGGGGTGGGTACCATGTGGCTGAAACTATTCTTCTGCAAACACAGGGATATCTCAGAGACATTGCTGGTTCCGTTCCAGACCACCGCCATAAAGCGAGTATTGCAATAAAACAAGTCAAACGAATTTTTCTGTTTCCCAAGCATATATTAAAGTTATGTTTACACTATATTCTAGTTTATTAAGTATGCAATAACATATGTCTAAAAAACCCTGGTGTGCATACCGTAATTAAAGAATACTTTATTAGCCAGGCATAGTGGGGCACACCTGTAATGCCAGCTACTCAGAAGGCTGAGGCAAAGTCACTTGAGCCCAGGAGTTCAAGGCTGCAGTGCACTATGATCATGCTTGAGAAGAGCATGTGCTCCAGGCCTGGGCAACAAAGTGAGACCCCCATCTCTTAAAAAATGTTTTATTACAAAAAACTGCTAATTATCATCTGAGCTTTCAGCTTAAGTCGTAATCTTTTCGCTGGTTGAGGATTTTGCCTTGATGCTGATGGCTGCTGACTGATCAGGGTGGTGGCGGCTGAAGGCTGCGGTGGCTGTGGCAATTTTAAAATAAGATAACAGTGAAGACTGCTGCATCAATGGACTCTTCCTTTCATGAAAGATTTCTGTATAGCACGCAATGCTGTTTGACAGCATTGTACCCACAACACAACTTCCTTCAAAACTAGAGTCAATCTTCTCAAATCCTGCCACTGCTTCTTCACCTGGTGAAGATATGGTCACAATATCTTTACCAGGAGTAGATCCTATCTCCAGAAACCACTTTTTTTGTTCATCCATAAGAAATAAACTCATCTGTTCCAGTTTTATTGTGAGAGTACAACAATTCAGTCACATCTTCAGGCTCTACACTTCTAATTCTCTTGCTGTTTCCACATTGCTTTCTTTACAGAAGTCTTGAACAACTCAAAGTCATCTATGAAGACTGGAATCAACTTAAACCCCTGTTAGTGTTAATATTTTGACCTCCTTTCATGACTCATGAATGTACCATAATTTAATGCCATCTAGAATGGTGAATACTTTCCAAAAGTCTTCAATTTACTTTACCCAGATCCATCAAAGGAATCACTATCTATGGCAACTATAGTCTTATAATATATAATAATAATTTAATAATTATTCAAAGTTGAAATGACCCCTTAATCCTTGGGTTACAGAAGAGATGTGCTAGCAGGCATGAAAACAACATTAATCTCCTGTACCTTTCCATCAGAGCTCTTGGGTAACCAGGTACATTGTCAATGAATAATAATCTTTTGAAAGGAATCTTTTTTTCTGAGTATGTCTCGATGGTGGGCTTAAAATATTCAGTAAACCATGCTGTAAACAGATGTGCTGCCATTCAGGCTTTGCTGTTCCACTTCCAGAGCACCTGCAGAATAGATTTAGCATCATTCTTAAGGATGCTAGGACTTTTGGAATGATAAATGAACATTGGCTTCAACTTGAAGTCATCAGCTGCATTTGCTTTAATAAGAGTACTGGTCTGTCCTTTGAAGCTTTGAAGCCAGGCATTAACTTCTCCTCTCTAGCTATGAAAGTCCTAGATGGCATCTTCTTCCAGTAGAAGGCTGGACTGTCTGCATCAAGAAACTGTTGTTTGATGTAGCCACCTTCACCAAGGATCTTCAGTGATTAGCTGGACCTTCTGTATAACTTGCTGCAGTTTCTCCAACAGCACCTGCTGTTTCCTCTTGCACTTTCACATTATAGAGATGGCTTCTTTCCTTACACCTCATGAACTTCTTCTAGCTTCAAACTTTTCTTCTACAGTGTTCTCACTTCTCTCAGCCTTCACAGATTTGAAGAATTAGAGTCTTGCTCTGGATTAGGTTTTGGCTTAAGGGAATGTTGTAGCTGGTTTGATCTTCTATTCAGACCACTCAAATTTTCTCCACATCAGCAATACGGATGTTTTGCTTTCTTATTCATTTTCTCATTGGAGTGGCACTTTGAATTTCCTTCACCTTTTCTTTTGCATTCACAACCTGGCTAACTGTTTGGTGCAACAGGCCTAGCTTTCACTTGGCTTTTGGCATCCCCTTCTCACTAAGCTTAATTTTTATTTTAAAAGCTTTTAAAGTGAGATTTGGGAGATTCTTTCTTTCACTCGAATACTTAGAGGCCACTGTAGAGTTATTATTTGGCCTAATTTCAATATTTTTGTATCTCAGAGAATAGGGAGGAGAGAAAGAGAAAAGGGGAACGACCGGTCAGTGGAACAGTCAGCACACACACACAACATTTAATGATTAAGCCATGTGTAGGAACGGTTTGTGGTGCCTCAAAACAACTAACATCAAAGATCACTAATGACAGATCACCATAAAAGACATAATAGTGATGGAAAAGTTTGAAATATTGTAAAAATTACCAAAATGTGATGCAGAGACATAATGTGAGCATACGCTATTGGAAAAATGATGCCAACAGACTTGCCCAATGCAGGGTTACTACAAACCTTCAATGCACTTTTTTAAAAGCAGTATCTGCAAAGCACAGTAAAACAAGATATGCCTGTAGCCCTCCCTACCCACCCCACCCCAAAAAAATGTCTCAAGAAAAAGGAGGTTGGAGATTAGGTTAGCATAAGCTACTTTCCTGGCTTTCTCAGCTTTCAAAATCAGAATCTGATGGGGCTTTCTCCTCCTTTGTTTTAAATGTAGAATTGAATATAAGTTAAGCTTATTCTAGTAGTTAGAATTTCAAGGATGGAAGAAACGAGGGATACTAATACTTGTTCAGTGACAATCGTGTTCTAGGGTCTGGGCCAGCTTTTTTACTTACATTATTTGATTTAATGCTTATCACAATTTTTTACAATAACATGATTTGACCTATTTTACAGTCTGACTGAGAATTCAGTACTTGCCTGGCACTTTGAGGTAACTCTGGGATACCAAACCTAGCAATCCTGATTACAACTCTTTTGTAGTCTGGGTGACAAATCTGTATAAGGAAATACGGTGCTAGCATCATACATTGTCACAGACATATGGCTAAGTAATGTAACAGGCACTTGGAGATCAGGACCCTATGAAAGTAAGATGCTGATTATGAGCTGGCAATAGGTAAAAATTTAAAAATAAAGAGGAGAGTTACTGGGGTGGTCCAAGCATAAAGGAGGCAGAGAGTTTGGAATTGGCCTTGCTGAATTGAGGTGGGGAGGGGAGGTCCCAGAGGGGAGGTAGCAGAAGAGCAAATGGTTCTCCTGTCACACTGCAGAGAGGGAGAGTCACCCTGTTCTTCTGGCAGGGAGAAGGAGGAAGAAGAAGGGTCAAAGAAGAATCCACAAAACTTAGTGACTAAGGGACAAAGGGAAGGAGCTGCTGACTCCTAAAGCTTCATGTTTAGGAAAGTGTTGAGAGAGAGGATATTTTGAACTTGAGGTAAAATTAAAATATTCAAGTGGAAAATGTGCAGGAAAGTAGAAACAGTGGAGAATAACCCTATCGGAGGATGGGGCTATGAAGGAGCCAGCCAAGAAAACAGAAACCAGAAGGGCAGAGAGTCAAGGAGGAGAGAGATGAGAGTAAAAAAAAGCTAAGGAAAATAAGGAGATATTTAAGATGCTAGTGCAGTTTCAGTTGAAAGTCTGAAGGCAAAATAAAAATGGCTAAGATGTCAAGAAAATGGACGCAACAGGAGCCCTCAATTCATCCAACTAAAAAGTCTGCCTGAGAAGTCTGAATGAGAGAAATATTGCATTGGCAAATATTTATATGACAAATACCATACAGATAAGCAGAGTCAAGCATAGTGTTTGTTTGGCTTGATTTCAGAGAAGGAAGAATATTAAGCCAAGGGATAGCAGATGAATCCTTTGGGTTACCTAGATTGTTCCATTTCCAGTACTTGCTGGTTAACTATACTGATATATTCTTTGTGAACAGATAACCTCTTAAATATAGGGAGCGAAGTTGCAGCAGCCTACAGCAGTCAAGGTTCCAAGATTTTTCCTATGTGTTTTACAATTTAGAAGTTAACTAGAGCTGGCTGACATCTTTCATTAAATGCTTCTAGACAATTTATCTCTTTTCAATTCAGATTACCTGACTTACCACCATCACCACCCTGTGTCAGGAACTTAGGCTGCCTGGCTTCTGGTCTGAGCCCCTGTCCCACATGCCTCCTCCTCTTAGTCATGGTGATCTACACTTTCCAAGGTCGGGCATGACTCTCTCTTTGGAGTCTGGGTGGGGCTGCCTTTCCTTGTCATCTCAACATCACAGTTGCTTTTCCACTATAACCTCCTCTAACATTACAGCATACTTATGTTCTACTTCAAACACAGTTTTTAAAAAATATTTTTTGTTTTCCTCTCCAGTTTTTAAAATTTTCATGTAATACTCAACCTTTGGACTTCATGCACTGTTTGTATGGAATTGGGCCACCATCATTAACATTCCTGGCTTGTCCCCATCTTTCTGTTAAATAATCCTCTAAAATATCCATGCCCCCTGGAGAGCCAAATCATTTGTTTCCTTTGTTTCCCTCCCAATTCAGCCTCATCAGGTCAATTTGTAATTATGGTGCTAAGTTTTAGTTCTAAGTGTTTCTTTTCTTTTTTAGAGGTATGGATTTATATCTATTTTTTTCTGAGAAGTTTCTGATACCTACTTTTCTAAAATCTCTAATTATGTCCACTGGGTTTTTTAGCTCTAGGATGAGTTACTTTCTCAAAAGGTTCTTGTCACTTCTATATCACCAACTAGCTCTTCTTTATGGGAAACAATTAAGTCCAGAACAGGGAAGCTCTTTTGTGCTTTTTCTACATTCTAAGACACGAAACTCTCGGCAAGTCAAATTTGGTATTTACTACATTCTCTGTGTTAAATGGAATGACGTTTCCAGCAAATTCTGAGACAGAGTCCTCTATTATTATGTTTTGCCTCTGTATGGTACATATTAAGAAGACTATTATCAGACTTCAGTAGGTAACCTGGAATTTTACAAGAGCCTTCTTTTGCAAGTGATGGGAGAGAGTGAGGGTTGCAACGTTATTGCTGCTACTGATAACAGCAAGGAGAATAATGTTTACACATGTTAAGAAAATCCATATATGTCAAAGAGAACAGCAAAAAGGAAATGAATATGCTAGAAAAAATGGTAAAATGTTCTTCCACATTTGGAATATGATTTGGTTCAATAAAAAAATTACTGGCTCAATTTTTCAAGTACTTATTTACTGTATATAAAACATGGTGTTACTCCAGTATCTTACCGTTAATTGTCTCCTTGACATCAAAACTCACCCTACATAATTCAACGCTAGCTGGAGAACAATTTGTCTTTTGAATTCCACTCCCTTTCTCTTACACCTCATGAATTTGAGAGTCAGCTTCATTCTTCTGTTTCTTACAGTCATATTTTTAGTTCCTTAGACTTTATGGCACTCTATCTACCTGTAATTACACTGCAAAAACATAATATGACGCCACTGAAAGGCCAGCAGCAGAGGAGATAGCAAAAGGCCTATTTGTGGTCTTGAACAGCTGCAATAGGGCAGGGCGTGCCTGGCAGGGTTCCCTCTGCCTCCAGCCAGCAATGACAAACCCCAAGAGCTGGGCTTGCTTCACAGCAGTCCCTAGTGCAATACATTATTTCACTGCCCCAAAAGCCAGGGATTGGAGTTGAAGTCCACAAGGGCTGGTCAAAAACGGGGACACAGAAAAGGCACACGGAGAGTGCTGAGAAGGGATGGCCTTCTAGAAAGCTCTCCAGATCTTAAAGAGCCACCACCTACTGTCCCAACCCTCCTCTTTCAAAACAAAAGACAGCAAAACAACCATCACCCCCTCCCCCACCCATGGAAGGCCAGATGTTACTTTTAGTTCCAGTTTGGAAATAACTGACCAAGTTAGCTTTGAATTTTTTTTTCTTAAAAAAAAAAAAAAAAACTAATGAATCTGGATTTTACACACAAGAGAAATGAGATGTTATCAGTCAGACGTTTTGAAATTCAGGGAATAGGAAACATTCTCTAGCAAAAGTTTTCTACTGCAGTTATGCAAAATCATCTTTATAAGGGACCATTATTGTCTTAGAATAAATAAAAAGTGCTGTTATATGTGTAGGCTTTTATAGCTTGATGCAATTTGATGCTTTCAGTCCTTACACAATGATCTTTGCACTATATAGTGCTTCTGGCTGCTTGTTTTAAATTAGTGCTTTCTTAGTGAGTTAATGTAATTGCAGCAAAGCAGTACATTTATATTCTATTCATTGACAACATTAGCATATAATGCAAATTTACTATTCATTGACAACATTAGCATATAATGCAAATTTACTTTGGAACTTTATGCACATGCACACATTTCTTCATAACACACTGAATGGGTAGAATTGAGTTCTTATTCTTAAAGAGATGAGGTTGAACAACCCAGACCACAAAACTATGGATGCTAATGGGAACAGACTAATACGGTCCCAGCTGGAATTAAGAGCTTATATTCAGGATGAGGTAAGATGGTTAACAACCTTTCTTACAAACAATGATAGCTAAAGTTCCTCTCATAGGATAGACAGACCCTCAGAGGTGCATCCACAAAAAATGACAACTTTAAAAAAAATATCTAGCCATACATTTTTTCCAAAAATTCATATTTTACTTTTCATATGCCCATAAAGTCAAATTCTATTAAGAAAATGCTCCAATTCATTTTGATATGTAGCCAGTCTGATGATGTTAATATTGACTGAAAAAGTATTCAAGAAGTTAACACTTGAAACCCATTTTATTGTTGCGATACTGAGAGTCCACAGATACCACCTATAAACTCCTCTTATAATGCGGTATATATCACTCTATAATATGATCAAGAAAATACTGAGCAGCTAAAATAACAAGAAAAACTGTTACTTACGGTTGACAGAGCTTCACCAGGTCCTGGTCGGTGGTGTGGGGAGGCAGTCCTCGGATATAGAGGTTTGTTTTGCTGAGCTGATCCCATCCTGAGTTGCTACTGCTGCTACTGTTGTTATTACTGCTGGTGGTGCTGGGACTGGGAGGGGCCATGGGGTGGGCTGGGACCAGAGACTGCTGAAAAACAAGGATGAGGAGACTTAGTATGCTAGCATTAGGAGACTGACACCATTTAGAGGCTGTATGATCTCCCAAATAAAATGAAGTTACCAAGATTTCAATACAGATTACCTTAAGCTACTTTGAGGTATAAATTTTAATTTACATTTTAAAAAAGGACTGTTCATGCTATTTTTAAAAAGCCGTCTTCTGCAACATGAAATTGATAAAAGGATTTTACTCAGTAAAAGTTCTCTGTGTGCACCTTAAATGTGACTAAATTTATGTTAGATTAATGTATTCACATATTTTCAGGAACACATCTACTGAGACTCACAATTAACGTACATGAAGTTAGATGATACCATCTTAATACACAGTAATTCAGAAATCACTAGACTTTTGAAAAGGTTTTCAAATTCTGAAGAACGTTTGATTGAAAGTTGCTTATAATTTTATTAGGATGACTCATCAAAAAAAATTACTCCTGAAGTATAAGAAAGTTAAGAGTTTAATCCAGATCCTCCAAAAAGGACGATCTCACCTAGTTCTAAGATAGGCACAGGACTTCACTGAGACATCTGGGTAAGATTCCCAGGCAGGCTGCCTTTCGCTCTGGCTAACCTTGTGAAACTTAACTCCTGTGAGAATGCTGTAGAAGCTGGAAACCTTCCCAGCTTGCAGCACCCATCGCAACTCTTGTAAAGCCTATAACCAAAGGGCTCAGTGTGGTTTTACAGTCGGCAGCCACCTAGGAAGAATGTCTGATATTATACTCACACCAGATAATTCTCCATGCACCAATAGAAAGAAACCACAGTTCTCTGACCCAGTCCCACACACGTGACTTTAAGGAAGTTAAGTGGCCCAGCTTGAGATGAAAAGGCACACAACCCCAAGTGTCCTCACAGCAAACATGCAGCATTTCACAACAGGAGAGGGACTTTTTTTCACCTCACATTTTCTAAATAATAAACATACTGTACAGCTGGGCGCGGTGGCTCATGTCTGTAATCCCAGCACTTTGGGAGGCTGAGGCAGGAAGATCACCTGAGGTTGGAAGTTCAAGAACAGCCTGACCAACATTGAGAAACCCTGTCTCTAGTAAAAATACAAAATTAGCTGGGTGTGGTGGAGCATGCCTGTAATCCCAGAGACTCAGGAGGCTGGGGCAGAAGAATCGCTGGAACCCGGGAGGCGGACGTTGAGGTGAGCCGAGATCGTGCCATTGCACTACAGCCTGGGCAATAAGAGTGAAATTCCATCTCAAAATAAATAAATATACTGTACTAACTTAAGGACATCGCTCATATGAATAGTTTGAACATTCAAAATTAAACAGTCACTAGACAATCAACAAAAGGTTCAAATCTCATGGACTGGTTTTTACCAGTCAGACATGTCTATTGAAGACAAATCAAATCTCACAGTGGAAAGCTGAAAAGCAGACCCCTTGCAATAAACATACCCTCATTTACCTCATCAGCAACCTCTGTTGCCCACTATAGATTCCTAATTTTGTACCCAGCTTCTGTCATGGTCATCCTAATTCCATAATATCCCAATATGTGGTGATCTCATTAATTTATTTTTATTTTTGATTTTTTGAGATGGGGTCTCGCTCTGTCCCCCAGGCTAGAGTGCAGTGGCGTGATCTCGGCTCACTGCAACCCTCTGCTTCCTGGGTTCCAGCGATTCTCCTGCTTCAGCCTCCTGAGTAGCTGGAATTACAGGTGCACACTACCATGCCTGGCTAATGTTTGTGTTTTTAGTAGAGACGGGGTTTCACCATGTTGACCTGGCTGGTCTCAAACTCCGGACCTCAGGTGATCTGCCCACCTCGGTTTCCCAAATTGCTGGGATTATAGGCATGAGCCACCACACCCAGCCCCAATTATTTAAATATGTTACCATTTCTTCTGGCCCTATATCTTTCAGATTCTTCCTCCCACTGCCCAAGTTCCTTGCTAAGGTATCATCTGGGTCCAAACACCACTTTATTTAAGGAGATTCTCTTTTAGAAGGAAAGCGGCTAGGGTCAATAATAGTCAACACAGAAATGCTATTCACTGAAAGCTGAACTTGAACTGGGAACATAAGTACAGCTTAACCCCTCAATAAAAGCATCCTGAGATCACATCCTACCAAATCTATTTGATTCATGTCCTTAATGAGCAGCTGAACTCATATCCTTTCCCCAAGCCACCGGTTTTTCTCTAGGGGCTAATAACTTTGCTTTCTAGATATAAAACTAAGACCAAACTCTGTCATGTGCTCTGCCACAGGTGGCACCTCAGAGCACCGGCCATGCCCCACAAAGCCTGTGCTCCTTCTCTGAAGTCACTCAGTTGCTACCTGCCATCCAGCCCTCCTCTATGTTTCACATCAGTGAGAACAGAGGGATTGGAAAGTAGCCCACACACGAGCTTCCCTGTCCCAAGCCTTTGACTGACACGGAGAACTTGTAGTTATCAGAGCTAGACAGGACTGAATTTTCTCTTCAATATGCTTTGATTAGTGTCTCAGGAACCATCCCTGACACCGGCCACGCTGTTTTCACAGTAGGACCCAGTATGTTTACTGCAGCTGTTGGGCTCAAGATGAAACGTGGTCATCTGGGATGAGACTTGGAGAAGTCAGCAACAAGCTATGGATCAGGCCCGCCCCCTATCTCTTAGTGGGATTACATCAACACAGAAGCAAATGAACCATCAGGCGTTTAAAAGACTGCATTCCAAGGCTGGATTCACTGGAACCTTTGATTTTGCCAGGAGTGGAAAGGGAGTGGCAGGCATGCACTTGTATAATTAAAGAAACATTTGGAGGTATGACTTATTTAGAGATTATATAGACATGAAAGTCATAGGTTTTTATTTATGTATTCATTTTTGGCGAAAATAAAACTATGATTTACATGACTGAATTTAAATAGCTGGTTTAATATATTTTTGACAGGCATCCGTATTTACTACAGTAGTATCTTCGCACTGTGGGAAGCAGATAGAACCTGTGCCTCCTTGCTGCCGCTGTAAGTTTGCCCTGTGAGGGAATAAAATCTCCCAACATCTGATCCCAGGCAGAAGAAGGGGGTTCCTAAATGTACCCAATGAGGACTACTAGCCTCTGGTGAATCCTATATAGAACAAAGTTCAAATTCAATTTTTATTCCCAAGTCAAGTCTTTCTTGGGGCTTACTGAAGACAGAGAAAGAAAACTGAAAGAGAGGAGCATTGAATTATTCTAGGTTGTCAATTTTTAATTTTCTGGTGCAGAAATTTTTAAACCAAAGATTAAGTTTTTAGAAGTCACTGAAACTAAAAATACCTGATTAAACACTAGATACATGTTCAAAAAAGAAAATTCAAATACAAAAAAACTGTTTACTCCTGACTATTCAGAATGAGTTAATAACCATTTTAATAGTAGGATATATTACATGTTGACTACGCCAGAGACTCTGCTGAGTACTTTATATACATTACCATACTTAATGCAGATAGGCAGATACATTATTGTTCTCCGATTTTACAGATTAGGAAACTGAGTCTCAAGAAAGGTTAGGCAACGTGTGAAGGCCACACATATTTAGAAGGTGGAAGGTCTAGAATTTGAACCCAGGTCTGCTAGAAAACAAAGCCAGAGCCTTCAAACAGTACTCTAAGTGGCACCCCAAAACACTTTCTACATCCTGAATGTCCTATTTGTATTCTTCCATGTTCTGTGTCCATCACTTTTGCTAATTACAAAATTCAAGCTTCTCTGAAATGTGATAATACCATTGGCAGATATGTTTTTTAAAAAGTAAAAGGTGCCTTTAAGTTAACAACTTGATAGTGTTTAAAAAAAAAAAAGATTAGCTCTTAAAAGAATTGGTTTTAAAAATTCTACTTTATAAATCTTTTCATTAAAGAATAAATTCTACAAACAACTTTGGAAAGATTCAGCATATTATTGCTGACCATTAGTCAACATTTTAAGATGATATGACTTTAAACTGAAAAATTAAACCCTCACTCATAGATTAAAATGCAAGTACTGATAAGTCTTTAACTACAGCTTCGTAACTCTGAGAAATTTAAAGCAATTACACTTTGTAGTTAGAGTATGTGTCTTGGCAGGACAAATGATAAACTTCAACAAAATTTTAAAAAGCTTAGAAAGGGACCAAAAGGGAAATATTTTACCCAGCTCATCACTCATTTTCATCACTGATAGTCCTTTTACATTTTGCCTCTCAAACCCTAAGCTGCCTTGGAACTTGAAAAGATCCTCTTCGGACGAAGCTTGCAACTATTTACACACATTCAATCTAATTAGGGGAACTGGTGGCTGGATAACCACAGCTAAGTACCCACCCATCCCAAAAGAGCCTAGCAGTTGCGCAGCTTTCTCCAGCCTAATTTTTCCCATTAGCAGGTCAGGTAAACTACATTCTTGTATCACCCAGGGCAAAGGAAACAAGCTAATTCCACTTTCTTGATAATATTTATTTGGGCTTAATTTGCATGCCAAAATGGATAGAAAACAACGTCACTCAAGAATAAATGGGGTGGTTGTATTAGCAGACCCTCAGCCTTTCCTGCACAAGTGGTTTGGTACCACCAGGAAGAGCACTCATCAGCACTCAGGGAGAACTTCCTGTATGGACAGTACTCAGAGAGCACATCCTGTGTGGGCAGCACTCGGGGAGGACTTCCTCTATGGACAACACTGATGCCTCCATCCGGCCAGAAGTCCCACTGGGCCTCCTAAACTAAAAGGATCAACACCAGGCACAGGGCAACTATACATAGAGCAATACTATCTCCCTGTCTATCACATCACCCCCTAAAGAGAAGAAATAGTCTCTCCTCTAGAAATACAAATCTAAAGGTCATTTACAAAATTAACCATGTGTGAACTAAAATACATTAATAATCACATACATTGTTGTAGATTTCTATGCAGCAAAGATAATTTTAAAACAAAAACTTGTCATTTAAAATTCTATTGTCTCACTTCCTTCCTATTATTAACAGGCTAAAGAACAGTGCTTGGACCAATCTTATAGCTGAAACTGTCCGCCTCTTCTCACTCGCACCTTACTTAGCCACTTCTCTAAGAATTCTAGCACATTTTAAAGGGAAAGGAAAGCTAGGACCTGCCCTTTAATTTTCTTCACCACCACCACCACCATGACCACCACTTCTTTAAAGTTTTCATCCTTACAGTTAAGAACGTTATCATTCCCATCCGTTGCCTCTACTCCTACCACCAGCACCACGACCACCGCCACCATTCCAAACAGCAGGTTGGTTTAATGCATCAACGATTTCCTTTATCCAGAAGAAAAATAATCACTACAGTTGCCCCTGGGCACAGACAGAAGTTTACAGTACATTATCATTTTCACAGGGAAACAGTGTAAGATCAAGCCTGAAATGAACTGAGTACTACGTGACGACCTGAAATGAACTGAGTACTACATGACGACACTGTCTACTAAATTCATTTCCATACACTGGTTCCTCTCCATACGCTTTCAAGATATAAAAGAGTCTATCTTTAAAAATAATTATTATTATCTTTCAAGATTAACAATGTAGAGAAATTATCAAACCGGAAGGAGGGGGATACCCACATGCGCCAGTTATCACCAAGTCAAAACATTTTCTTTGTTTCCTTTTTTGCCATCTGAGTGACTGAAAGAGGGCTGGGAATGGTGGCTGGAAAGAGAAGTTCTGGCACAGGGAACTGGAAAAACAAAACTGAACGTGGGAGGTGAATGGGAGAGAGGTGAGAAACTGGCCAGGAAGCAGGTGCTCCTGGGGATAGGTCAAGGAAGGAATGCCTGAGGCCAGGATGCTAAAAAACAGCAACTAAATTAATGAAGAAGAGTAATGCCCCTTTACACAGCCAGTGTGTCTCATTTATTCATACCATGGAGTAAGGGAAACAATCAATTAATCCTATTTGATACAAGGATATCAAAGCTTAAAATCACATAGCTAATTAGTTAATGAAACTGGGTTCTCATATCTTCACTGTTCCTTGTTTGGAAAAGAAACCTTGCAGCTTCTCAAGACTGTGTAACTGAGCAACATAGTATAATGATTATGATGATTTTGGGTTGGATTAAGCCTGTCAAAAAATAGGGGCCCATGTTATATTCACTATTCAAATAAAACATAAGAATAAAAATTCTCCATAGGCTTCACAATTAATTCTCCATAATATCCATCAAAGCTGATCCTTGCATGTAACACTACAATCTCCACATAGAAATCTCTTGACCTAAGTTCATGAATAACACATCATTTTCTTATGCTTCAGATAAAAGAATTAAAGTTAAGACTTGCATTGTTGAATACAACATGGCTGAGATTTCATTCCAGATCCCATCAGGACACTAGATTCCTTATCATTCAAGTATCTTTCAAGGGTTGGTTCTGTGCTCCTGCACGCTAATCAGCCCAACTGTTCTATTTCCTCCAAAAGTTCTAAGAAGCCCAGGGACTGGCCAAGTTGCTCACCGAGAACTCTGGGCCAGGAAACACACAAGAATTCTTGTGCAATTTGTTCCTTCTAGCTTTGTAACAGCATTTATAAGGGGTATGGGTGTATGAAGGAGTTAAAGATGAATATGAAGATACCAGACTGAAGACACTAAATTTAAGTTAATCACCAGAAAACTGGAGAGCCAAAAGAGAAAGTAAGGGGCCTAAGGCAATGGTTTCAAACTTTCCTTGCCAGAGAATGCATTCATCAAAAAGGAAAAGCTTTTAACAGTGGGTACCCAGCCTTAGCTACCCTTAATTGCATTGCTTACAATGGTGTAGTACATTACAGTTTCTAAAAATAGAGTTCAACCAAGGGAGGATCAGAGAGGAGGGAGGATGAAAATGCACAGGACAAAAAGGTTGAGGAAGGTTTCACAGAGTGGGTGGATGGTTGAGTGAGCTGAATATTAACGACATGTCATTAAGAATAAAAGGGGTGGTGACTCCCGTCTGTAATCCCAGCACTTTGGAAGGCCAAGGTGGGAGGATCACTTGAGCCCAGGGGTTTGAGACCAACCTTAATAACATAGCGGGACCCCATCTACAAAAAAAATTTGGTGGCGCATGCCTGTAGTCCTAGCTACTCACAAGACAGGAGGATCACTTGAGCCCAGGTCAAGGCTACAGTGAGCTGTGGCTGTGCCACTGTACTCCAGCCTGGGTGACAGAGCGAGACCTTGTCTCAAAAAAGAAAAGAAAAGAAAAAGAATAAAAGGAATGGCAAATCTGAAAGAAAGGTGGGTAGAGTAAGGAGAGGAGCAACCAACGAAGACATAGACTGGAAGGAGCATTTTTCATAAAAGCCAGAGAGTTACCCAACCTGGATAGTTGAGAGGAAACTCCCCCAAGTTGATGTTGGGGTAGGAGTGAGGTGGTACTAGAAAGGTAGTAGGAAGAACCTAGAAAGCAAGGTGAAATGGGGACATGACGTCACAGATTACCAGAGTCTCACATGTTCAAAAGAATTTAAACATAGTAAGTGAAGAAGATGGCTCTGGAGAATGCAAACACAGAAAAACTCTTCCCTTCCTTCTATGAAGAGAATGTTTATAATAAAAAAAAAAAATTATTGAATGGAAAAGTTAGAATATCCAGATTCGAGTTTTGCGTTGGCCAGGTGCAGGAATGAGTATTATCCCTGGAAGGCTCAGGTCTTCATGTGTGAAATAAGCATGTTAAACTGGATGATTTCTAAGCTTCCTTCCATTCTCTAAAATTGTGGATAGTGCAGGACAGTGCCATCTCCAACTAAGACATAACAAGATGCAACCCAGTCAGGCCCTTGAATACTCTCCCATGTCTGCCAAATCGCTAGAGAAACGGAGCAAGAGGTTAAACTGGCAGACTCCAAGGCCAACTTCTGTGATATGGTGCAACTTAAGATGAGCAGACATCACACTGCAGCACCATTTTCCTATACCCCTTAGGCCAGCACAGATTCCCAACTTAGTCATAAGTGGTTCTAAGAAAACCTTCCAAATATGTAAGCTATACTAAAACAACAACTGAAGCCTCAAGGAGCAAATGCAAAACAAAAAGTAATCTTAAGAGCTCCCAAAACCAGAGTATCCTTAAGGTGGAAACAACATTATCGCTAAAATAACCGTAATAACTCAGATTTACTCTGTGTTACTTAGTACCCTGTCATCTTTGTGTTTCAACGTATAATCGGTATAAAGAGTTAATTTCACATTCTATTCAATCTCTTGTCTATAAAAAGACTCTGTAATGGCTCCAAAACCACTTTAAAAGAAAATTCAAAACAATAAATAAATTACGGCCCAAACAAACAGCAATTAAAACTCGGTAAACACAAAATCCCACCAAACTTCAGGTGCGAAATTAATTATTCTTCTGAATTCTGATTGCAGGTGAGCGGTGTTTTCCTCCTCCTCCAATTTCCAGATCCATGCCAGTTTTCTTCCTCAACACAGAGCCTTGCAAAGGGGACAAGGTCAATCTCTTCCTTTACTTTTTACTGAAGTGGAAAAAAAAAGTAAGCTTCCTAGGGGAAGTGAAACATTACTTTTATCATGACAGTTCAGAATACCTCTGCAATGCATTTCCTGCCTCACCCCAGTAGAGTTAGGATTCCAGGGCTGACAACTTCCTCACAGCTGTTTTTAAAAGTCTATCTACAGTACAGTCTGTATCTTAGTATTTCTTGTAAGTATGAATGATCGCTGAGATTGTTAAGTCCTCAGGGTGGAAAATACCCATTCTAAAATATACTTTCTCCACATTAAACAAACTAACTAAATATTAAGTTGGAAAACTTACATGAGTAACCTTACAAAAAAAAAAATACTCCCACAAAACCAACTTATTTACTTATTCTTAGATGCAAGGAGGCATGTGAACGACCTTGCAGTACTATGGGTTTCACAATTTAGCCCCTAGAGAAAAAAGCATTATCTGTACTTACAGGAAACTGAACAAGTATTTGCAATCTCCCCATAATAACTTAAAAACATAAAATCTTATCTGACAATGTTGTAATTTCTTATATAAACATCAATGAGAAATTTTAAATTAATATAACTCAACAATGTCTACATTTGTTTCTTTCTCATGGTAAAATCTTGTAGCTTTTGACATGAATAATTAGAGAAAGTGAGTGATACTAGAACAGCTCTCCAATTATACATATCAGTCTATGTATTTGCTTTTCTAATTCTTTTTTTTTTTTTTTT
>NW_016107325.1:4722383-4791222 GCF_001604975.1 Cebus imitator
AGACTGGATCTCGCTTTATTTGCCTGTGTTACCCAGGCTGCTCTTGAACCCAGCTTCAAAAGATCCTCCTGCCTTAGCCTCTCAAAGTGCTGAGATTATAGCCATGAGATACTCTGGGCCTGGCCAATCTGTGTATTTCTGTGTGATGTTTGTGTGTGTGGATAGTCATGTTTGTCTATGTAAATAAAGACAGAGGGAAAAGGATGGCTGTCTCTAAGGTATAAAATGCCCGAGACTGTGGCTTTCTAGGTTTTTTAACATTTTCGTCCAAGATCCACCTCAGAAATTAACTTTTTGCCTGACCTTTCCATCCTGTTTACATAAATAGGCACAGACATATAAAACTGAAACATACATTTTGTGAAACAGTATTTTCCTTTACCTAATGCAATGTACCCTAATGTCATCTTTTCTAATATATTTCATTAAAAGACAAATACATGCTTGGTGTAACCCACTAAACTGACACTTCCCATTAATATTGTCCCCTACAGGTTAAAAAACAGTGGTCGGCAGCATTTCTCAAACTGCTGTGCGTGTGATACACCTGCGCTGTTAAAATGCAGATTTTGACTTAGCCATTTGGGGTGGGGTCAAGTTTCTGCATTTCTAACACATGCTTCCAAGTTTTGCCCATGCACAAGGCAGGACTCTTTGTCTGTGTGGATGAATTTGGGAAGGGTCCCGTTCCAGCTTTAAGGAAAGGCAAACTGCATCTGTTCACAAAGTGAGATGAAAACCCTTTATTCCATTGATATCAAATCCAGTATCTGCTCAGAATAACGAAATGCTAGAGGTGGGAGGGGTATGAGGGATCATAAATGCCAATAATTATCCACTGGAAGTATAAGGAAATATTGGGAGATGGCAGGATGGGAAGCAGAGGTGGGGGCATACTTGAATTTTTAGCAAAGGGAGCTTGGCTTTGAAACTGCTGAGAAACACTGATGTAATGCAACTCCTCATTTTTCAGGAAACCTGAGGCCAGGAGAAGTCATATATATCCAGGGCTATACAGCTAATCAGACGCAGAACTGGGCTTCCAGTCCCAACGCTGCTGTCATAAAGCACCAATCCTTGTCTGTTACCAGGATTGCAGCAAAGATGATGGTATAAGCCAAGTTTTCTTAACGAGTTTTTAAAAACTGAGTAAAACTGATATACTAGGCCGGTTAAGACAGCAGAGAAAAATTATTTTGTGCCGCCTCCTTTATACCTCAGATTTTATCCACTGTCCACTTCTAGATCCCTTACTTAGATGTCCAGGTTTATGCCAGACATCCAGTTACTTGCTTAAAAAAATAAAAGAAAGAAACACACCTATAAAATTGATCATTTAAAATTCCTAAAAATACTTGTGACTGCCACCCATTTCTATTTTTGTATTTATTTACATTAAGAATTTCTGAGTAGCACACATGATCATTATTTGTACCACCAAGATCACAAGATACAAAAATCAAACAGGTTAATTAAAGCAGTTTGGAGGCTGGGCAAGGTGGCACATGCTTGTAATTCCAACACTTTGGGAGGCTGAGGTAGGTGGATCACTTGAGCCTAGGAGTTCGAGATAAGCCTGTACAACACCGCCAAACCCCATTTCTACAAACAAACACACACAAAAAAACACATACACAAAAATTAGGTGGGTGTAGTGGTTCACAACTGTGGTCCCAACTACTGGAGAGCTGAGGTGGGAGGGTCACTTGAGCCAGGAGGTCAAGGCTGCAGTGAGCCGAGGTCATGCCACTGCTCTTCAGCCTGGACACCAAAGTAAGACCCAGAATCAACTACCAATTTAACAGGATTAAATTACGAACCTTTTAAAGAATCACTAGAATTGCCTACCCATGGACAAGTCTCCCTACGTATGTCACAAATTTACACATTAAAAACAAGTTACTTCAACCTCTGTCTTTAAACATAAAATGGAGAGATTTGTAAGACTGTTTTCTTTTGTGTACTCCAGTGTTTGCTTTCATCCTAAAGCTTCACAAAGCATATACTCAGATAAATTCTCTAAAACAAACTGGTTTTCCTTCAGAACTCAAACAGTTAATGTGGGCCAAGCATGGTGACTCACGTCTATAATCCCCGCACTTTGGGAAGCAGGCATGGGCACACTGCTTGAGATCAGGATCAAACAGGGTAATTAAAGCAGTTTGGGGGCTTGGCATGGTGGATCATGCCTGTAATCCCAACACTTTGGGAGGCCAAGGTAGGTGGATCGCTTGAGCCCAGGAGTTCGAGATCAACATATGGGGGAAGCTGAGGTGAGAGGATCACTTGAGCCAGGAGGTCAAGGCTGCAGTGAGCCGAGACCATGACCAGCCTGGGCAACATGGCAAAACCCTATCTCTACAAAAACACAAAAATTAGCTGGGCAAGGTAGTGAGTGCCTGTAGTCCCAGCTACTCTGGTGGCTGAGGCCGGAGGATCACTTGAGCCCAGCTGGCAGAGGTTGCATTGATCAGAGATTGCACCATTGCACCACTGCACCCCAGTGTGGGGACAATAGAGGAAGACCCTGACTTAAAAAAAAAGTTAATGTGAACCTTGCTCCCAGCAACCCAACATTATACTCTGAAGGGCTGTTTCTAATTTGACCCAAGCATTTTCCCATTTTTACGGGGACAAGCTTTCTTTCAGGTGAGATTTCTATTTAATGATACCACATATTTGGATTGAGTATCTACTGCTAACAATAGCCTTGAGACTTTCCTCTCTTTTATGGAGTCAGCCCATGCACTATTGTCTAATCATTTTAGTGGTGATGGTATCAACCTGAGAATACGTAGGTGCCCTGGGAGCTAACGAAACCAAATGCTGGCAAGCCTCATTCCTCTCTTCATCTCTTCTGAAGCAGATAAACTGAAGAGAACGTCACTCTGTGGTAAGCAGGATCTGGGAAATGCTTTCAATATTTACAGAAACCAGATGCAACATTTTTTTCTTTTTGTTTTAAAATTATTTCACAATACTCTATTTGGAGTACGAAGTTATTGCTCAACAACATAGTCTTTGTCTACACCTTTTTACTTTTCTGTTGCTGAAGTTCAAAGCATCATTTCTTCCTTCAAAATAAGCTAAATGTGCACATTGCTAGTTATTGAAAATGTCAAAGGGAGCTTCTTTTCCAAAGACCCTTAGGCAACATAAAGTTCTGGCCCTCTAGAACAGGGACCCAGGACCTTTATGTGTGTGGCTTGCTATGGAGATCAGTGGGCAACACAGGACTCAGTTCCTACACTTGAGTTTTCCCATCCTTCTCTTCTTTCATGATATGTTGGTTTCATTATAAATCTTTTATCTTTGTTGTGAGTGATCAAACATGCCATCTTTCATTGTCCATTTCTATCCCATATTAAACTAGTGACAAATACACAAAATGAGTTTTATAAATCTCACCCCTTCTAAATGCACGAAATAAGAAAACGACACCATCTCTCCTCACTCACTACAGAGAAACACAGTTATTTAGAAAATCATGCCTAAGTGGAAACTGGCTTCAGGAGCCTCACACTCAATGACCAGTGATGGGGAGCAGCTCTCTGCCCACCCCCACCTAAGCCAAAGCCACTAGTGGGCTTTCCAGAACAGGAAAGGGAAAAACAGGCAATACCCCAAACATGGAGAAATGCTTTGGTGGACCCCTGCTCAAAGGGCAGGGCAGACAGGAACAGCATTCTAGGTGTGGCATGCAGCTACACCAGGACCTCAAAGTGAAGTAAACAGAAAAAAGCAGTTAGCATGGAAACTTCAGAGCACCCTGCACGACAGCAAATCATTTTGCTAAAGAAGAAAAAAATGCAGTAAGAGGACACACAGACAGTTATAAAATTTCTATTTCTTTAAAAATACAACTTCACATATTCCTAAAGTTCAAGTCTTTGGATCTAACAGTTTAAATCTTAGAGCACAAAGCAAAAAGAACGCATTAAGAGAAATGGTGGGTTTTTGTGGTTGTTATTTTGCTTCTGGTAAAGATCAGAACCAGGCATGATAACTTCTAGCATGGAAAACAATTTAGGAAAGAATAGACAAGCTTCCTTTCCTACACTGCGGCCAGGAAGCTGGGGAAGTCCACCCACACCCTCACGGCTGGGGAACGGCGGCAGCCACTCTGCTCTTCCCTGCAACCCAGTAGTTGCTCCAGTTACATAAAAATTGTTCAAATTAAAACATCACCCTACCTTTAGAAGAACGTCCATCACAAAGCAAATTAAAAGAAGATACAAATCTGAGGGGCAGTTTAATCCTGCCTGGATATGTTTTTTTAAATTAATATATAAATTGTAAATATTGCAATGAGAATTTATCCACAAATCCTGGAGAGATTATCTCACTCTGCTCTCCCCAGGAATACGTATAGAAACTTGGTCTGCCTTACAGATTCCAACTAACTTCATCTCTGCTCTCCCTAACTGCAAAATTCAATCTTTCCTTACAATAATAGCTCATATGCAAATCCTGGCTAGCAGTTACCCTAGAAATAGATAAAACACTGGGAACAATGTTTTTCCCTTAATAGCGGGATAGGTTTAGCTCTCTGTTTACCCATTTTAGTTGAATCTGTAATATTTTATCTTTTTGCTACTATCAAAATAACTTAGGTGGCCCTTCAAAATAGTTTAATAAGCAAAAACTAGAGGAAAAACCCAAAGCATGACAATTTCTGGAAAATATTTTTTTTCCCCAGAGAACTGTGTTACTCATAATACTAACTGCTAACATTATTGTGCATTTACTGTGTTTTTGGCATCAAGCTAAATGCATTCTTTCATTCAGTTTACAGATAAGAGAACAGAAGGGTTATGGGATTTCCCCAAGGTCACCAAGGAGGTAGCAGTCAGGTTGTGAAAGATCAGTTGACAACCTCTTCAGGAGCTGAGTGGAAGAGAGAATGGGAGTGAGGGAGGCATATGCCATTGACTTACACCATAGTGGGGGCTTTGATACACAACTAACTCTGCAGCTTTTAGAAAAACTGACCTTTGCTACAAGCAGTATATCTATGTCATGGTTACTAAACATCTTCCAATAAAACATAACTAAAAGCTTTGGCTCAAGAAACTGGTTGCAAAACAGTACAAATGAGTGACACATCCTTCCTTCCTTCCTCTAATACCAACAGCACAGCATTACTGTGAAGGGTTATTGCTAGAAAACATTCTGGCAACCTGTTTTCCTTTAGATCTCAATATATGATATTTCAACTCAACAAAAGGTCAATACTTTCTAACAAGGTGTTTCTACATTTGAATTAAAGAACAGATCTCCCCCACCAGTCTGTCAATCGCTGGAGGATATGGAACCATGCCCTGCCTAGTAATCCCACCCTATGTCTTGGAGCCTGGACTAAGAAATTTATGTGTTTGGTGAAGGAACATAGATTAACATTATGTTAGAAACCGTGAAGCTGCTGCAGTGATTAAAATGTTGTATGTTGAACAGCTCCAGGGCATAAGGAGGTGGGTGAAGTTGGCAAGGGCTAGATGGTGGTGGAACCTAAGTGTCTTAGGAAGGAGTCTGACATCTGGGGAGAAATGCATTAATCATATCATTTTCCTAGCTGAAACATAATCTTTCACTTGAAATTTATTATATTTCCTCTACAGACTGAAGCATCTCCAGAACAATTTCCCAACTCCAAGACAGGTGGACTTTTAAAATTCCTAGTTTCTATTTCAAAACACCAGGGACACTAGACAAATGATGATTGATAGTAAGAATTATAAATTAGAAAAAAATTTGAGTCCTAATAATCTTAATCGTATTACCTTTGCATACATGGGGTATGTGGGTATCTGTCTTTTCAAAACAGATTAATCAGAATTACTATAAACCTTCAAGAAGATGTAATCACTTTGGGATCCTCCTGCCTTTGGTAATGGTCACATCTGGTCAGGTAGTTGTTATTCATTCTTGCCAGGATTCACTTTATTAGACTTTCAATTGAAAAATGACACCTTCACTCCAATCCTTCTAATTGATTTTTAACCTTAGAGAAGTGTGAGAGAGTTCGTTAAGAGTACTAACTTAATGGAGTCATCTGGGTGGTTTGATAAAATTCTTTCAGAAGAATCACAACATTGCCAACTCGTAACACTAACATGGTTTACTTAAAATTTTTTAAAAAGCTACTCCTTAAAATGCAATTCATCTCTTCAAAGCATTCAGTTCATACATAGAGCTATCCTAATACAATTTAAATGTGATCAGCTCCTGTCAGGAAATGTAAAATGTACAATTTATACGGTAACCACAACATTGCACATGGATATGAAGCTACTCCAAAACTTCAGATTAAATATCAATGGAGAGAGTGGAAAGTGGCTGTGAGTTTCCAAAAGATGCTGTAACAAATTACCATGAACTGGGTAGATTAAAACAACAGACATGCCTTCTCTCCCAGTTCAGGACAACAGAAGTCTGAAATTGGGGTGCTGGCAGGTCAGCATTCCTCCTGAAAGCTGTAAGGGAGAAGCCTTCTTTGCCTCTTGCATCAGACTCTTGTTCCTTGCCTGTGGCAGCAGACTTGCAATCTCGGTCACCATCTTTAAAAGGACTTCAGTCATCAGTCATTGGTCATCTGAAGATCCTTAATACCTGTAATTAATTAATTACAACCACCCTATTTCCAAATAAGGTTGCATTCTGCGGTTCTGGTTAGACATGAATTTGGGGGAGGACACTATTTGACCCACTACAGTGGCTTTCTCTAAAGGACTATTTTATTTTTTAAAAATTGACAAATAATAATTGTATAAAATCATGGGGTACTTAGTGATGTTTTAATACATATAATGTGTAGTAATCAGATCAGGGTAATCAGCATACCTATCATCTCAAATCTTTACGATTTATCTGTGTTAGGAACACTCAATATCTTCTTTCTAGCTATTTGAAACTACATATTATTGTTACCTATAGTCATTGTATTGTGATATAGTGAGCTCTGTAATCAGAACACATACAGAGAATTATTTTACAGAAGCAACCAGAACACATAATACCAGTTAGTTCTGTAACCATATTTAGATTCAGAAAACTACTGATAGGTCATCTTGTCCAATCTCGTATCCAAAGTAGGAATTTTCTTTATGGCATAGAAATTGGGGATGGAGTAAATAAAAACTTTAAATGTCATTTTTAAATGAAAAAACAGAATCTTCTCTATGGCACAGAATTTTACCCATAGCATGGAGATTTGAGGTGGTGGGGGGGTGGTAAATTTAAGAAAGTAAGAATGTCATTAGAAAACAGCAGATATCCCAATTTATTTCTAAAACATTTCTAACTACTACAACATAGAACAAGTCTAGTCTTCCATTCTTTTAACCAACTTTAAATCTTTAGTGGTAACTATTATCCCCCAATAATACTCCTCTAAATCTCAAAACAAACAATAACCAAACAACTTCTTTGGCCTGGGCAACTTCTAAGGAGGCAGTACAGCAATTAGGATGAAAGGATGGATTCTGAGATTAAACTTTAAATCCCACCACGGCCACTCACTAACTAGATGACCCTGGGCAAATCATTTAAAGCTTCCAAGTCTCATCTCTTCATCTGCCAAGTGAGGAGGATGATACTATCTATTCCATACTAGCTTGAAATGTTGTGAATATTACACAAGCTCATTAAGAAAATGTCAGGCTTGTAGGAAGTGCTCAATAACTGCTACCTACATTTGAGTCCATCTTTCTCAATGTCTGATATGGTTTAGATATGTGTCCCTCCAAATCTCACACTGAAATGTGATCCCCACTATTGGAGGCGGAACCTGGTGGGAGGCTTGAATCATGGGGCCGATCCATCATGAATGGCTTAACACCATCACCTGGGTGATGAGTGAGTTCTCACTCTGAGATCTGGTGATTTAAAAGGGTGTGGCCTTTCCCTCTCTTTCTCTTGCTCCCTCTCTTGCCATGTGACAAGCCTGCTCCCACTCTGTTTTCTGCCATGACTGTAAGCTCTCTGAGGCCTGATCCAAAGCCAAGCAGATGCTGGTGCCATGCCTCCTGCACAGTCTACAGAACCATGTGCCAATTAGATATCTTTCTTTATAAACTACCCAGCCTCAAATATTTCTTTATAGAAAAACACCAACAGACTAACATAATGTCAATCTCTACATTTTATTTCCTGATATCCAGGAGGGCTCTGCCTAGGGCACACACTACCGGTTCTCATCTTAAAATCTACCTATACATATAAAGAGCTTCTCAGTCCCCCTGGTCCGACTCAGAGGCTTGGAGGCTCCTTTGCACAGTTGCATTTAAAAAAAAAAAAGAGAGAGAGAGAGAGAAAACTAACTAAAACAACAACAAAAACCCTTAGGTTCAAAAGTGACAGGTAGGTGAAGCTGGGAGAGCCACCTCCCCAGGAAAGGTTCCTGGAAAGGCTGACCTGTTCTAGACTGTCACTGTTCTGGGACTTTGTCACTTGAGATTGTTTTATCATCTGAAACTCTAATGAGAGAAGCATTTGGGTTAGGGCCCCACTTTAAAATCTCAAAACTTCCAGGATGTGACATGATGAAATGCTCGTCACTTAGGACACTTGAGAAGAGCATCAGGAAGGGAATGTAAAGACGCACACGTGTTCTGCTCGGGGCACCTCTCTTTTATTATTCTCAAGCTTCACAGAGAGAAGAGAATGCAAAAGATCATCCATCTGTATTTTTCACTAAGATTATTAGATGTAAGGAAGATACTCTCTTCCTCTACCTATGTACCACATGACAAACCTGCACTCACAAGAGACTCAGAATGGACGCTGGCAATATTGGTTCTAAACGTCCATCAGAAGACTGGATTTCTGTGGGAACTGGGAAACCTGGGAATCAGTCTACCAAACACAGTACAATGTTTCTACAAAAAACAAACAAACAACAAACAAAAAAAACCCTGTGTTCTGATTTCAAAACTCCAAACTTCTGAACTAGAACCTATTTGTCTAGGTAGTATGATGATTTCATTTCTTAATCAAAATATGATTTTATTAATTTTAGGTAAAACTATGCTAAGGGATTAAGCAACTAAATTAATTTGTTGGCTAATACTCATTTATGGTCAAATCAAATACTATGAATTGAATGTTTGTGTCCTCCCAAAGTTCATTTGTTAAAATCCTAACCCCTAATGTAATAGTATAGAAGGTGGGGCCTTGGCGGGACATGGTGGCTCACACCTGTAATCCCAGCACTTTGGGAGGCCGAGGCGGGGGGGATCATGAAGTCAGGAGTTCAAGACTAGCCTGACCAATATGGTAAAACTCCATCTTTACTAAAAATATAAAAATTAGTCAGGTGTGGTGGCATGTGCCTGGAATCCCAGCTATTCAGGAGACTGAGGCAGGAGAATCGCTTGAACCTGAGAGGCAGAGGTTGCAGTGAGTCAAGATCGCCCCACTGTACTGCAGCCCGGGTGACAGAGCGAGACTATGTCTTTAAAAAAAAAAAAGTGGGACCTTTGGAAGGTGATTTAGGTCATAAAGGTGGAACCCTCATGAATAGGATTCATGCCCTTATAAAAGCAAACCCCAGAGAGCTCTATGGCTCTCTCTCTGTCACATGAAGACACAGCAGTCAGCAGTCTACCACCCAGAAGAGAGCCCTCACCAGAACCCGATCATGTTGGCGCCCTGATCTCAGACTTCCAGCCTCCAGAACTGTGAGAAATAGATTTCTGTACAGATAAGCCACCTAGTCTACTTTGTTAGAGCAGCCTGAACTAAGACATCAACCATCCAGGTCTTTTGATATACCTAGTCATACTAGAATTCTATCAGTATTTTTCACAGAAATGTGAGATTTTATGATTATTTATTCCTATTATACTTCCTTTTGTTAACCTGGGCTTATCTGCTAGTGTGCCGCTATCTTTCTGGAAGCTGTTATTTTGTGTTTATCACTACTTCTCCTAGCAAGGTGTCAGCTGAAGAACTGAGAAGCATGTTTTCTACATGGTGTACAAGTTGCTCCTTTCAACCAATTTGATCACAGGATACCCACTGTCTGTTTATCAAATTCTAAGACTGTCCCTATCCCTTGATTTTCCTGGCTGCTTTCCCCTCTAGCTGTTCAATAGCCCCATATATGGTTGTCGGTATAGAAGTTAAAAATTTCAAAATGTTATTAGCTGCAGCAGCTGGGGATGCGGGGATGCTAATAAATGGAAAAGGACTGAGGCAAGTGAGATTGCATTACAGTAACTAGTCTTTTTATTTTAATGATTTTTTTTGCAGTCTTCCCTAAGGAGGGATGAATAAGAATTGGGCAAATCTCTACATTTTAGCAAGAGCTTTTAACCTCTAAATGTTTTCTCCTAAAAGTAGCATTAACTGGCAGGTTTTATAGATGGAAGCTGAGCAGGCAGAGGCAGGGTGAGGAGCCATGCCGTGTCTGGGTGCCTCTCTGATTATACAGTTGACCGGTTTCAGGGAAGGAAGGGGTTTTCTGCAATCGCACAAGCCCTGGAACCTTTCCTGTCTCTGCTGCCAATGACAGTCTTACCCATTCTGTATACAGCAGAGAGGGTGAGGAAAAGGGTCAACAGAAAGAAAGAAAATGAAAACTCATTCTCATCGCTCACTGTATTCGGGCTCAATATATGCTCAGGAATCTCTCCTCTTTGCCACAGCCTCCCCCACAAAACACACAGATCCTCCCATCCCATAATGTGCACATGTATACACCACCACCTCACCAGGCGGTTACTTTAAAACGTATATGGCAGACATTAGACAGGAAAAAAAAGAAAAGAACCAAAAAAGCTTTTCTTTATCCTAGATTTCAAAGAGCTTCATCTGAACTGAGAGGTTTACGCCTGGCATCTTAGCTGGCCCAGTACATCTACAGGCTGACTTCTGAAACCATTTCCAGTGTCCTAGAGGAACTCAGAATGGCTCTCATGCATCAGTCCAGCTGCTCCAGTACTATAGCCAACCAGGGTTCCAAGGAACATGTGCTGTTAGCTTTTCTGACGTCAACCTTAAGCAAAGTATCCCAATTTTTCTTTGGACTCAATTTTAACTCAGTTACTCATAAGTTTGTCATTCTCTACTTGGCACTCATTTACATTTCCTGCCTGCATCACCCCGGACTTAAAAGATCACTGTTTATAAGATAGTTCATTCTTCACCACTGAAAGGTTCAAACACACAGAGCAACCACTCTTTGGGGAGTATTTCACCCAGTGGTCCTTAGCCTTCAGTGAGATTCCTAGTCACCTAGATAGCCCAAAATGTCCCCCCTCATTGTTTTTGCCTGTGATAGAGGGACCCAGTGATTTACATTTTTAATGAGCGCCCCAGGAGATTCTGATGCAGGGGGTATGGTGAGGATTAAAACCAAGACAGTGAGTCTTTGAAATTCAGAGATCTGATGTCCGGATGTCCCCAGTACTCTGGAAGGGGTACTCCACGGATTCCACAGCTGATCAGTCTTCTGGAGCTCTGTGTCTGTGCCACTCCCAAAGCAGTCCCATCTTGCCCCTTGTTCCACACAGAGTCCATCTTTCAATTCTTCCAGATGACCCTTGACTTGTCACTCCCCAGCAGGAAAAGGCGTCTCCTGGTTCTAAAACTGCATGCTCTCTGCCCGCACCCTTCAGATCCTCTTTTGTGTCAGCTGAGCCAAGCAATTTCCGGTTCCCTGAACCGACACTTCTAACCAACCCTCCCTCTGACGCGAGAGGTTTTCGTGGCTCCTCTAACTGACATGCAGAGAGTTCAAGGTCCACCTCTAGGTTGGACCTAGGTTAACAGGTACAAACTTCATCGGGATAAACAAATTGCTGGGATGAATCCCCCGGAGGGAGGTGTTCCACAGCACCCACCCACACAGTAACAGGCAGACCTTTCTGTTCCTATTCAGGCATGGAGTCATTTCTACATGTGTTCATCTCATAAACTGTCTCCATCCTTACTTTAGCTGACGTGATAGTTTGTGGCAAAAATTTCAGAAAACAGCTGTTCTGGTCAACCCCACGACCTCATTTTAATTAGAAAGGGTGGAGCACCTCTTAGGTGCATCCCTGACACACAGCACTGCCACACACTGACAAATTCTTGTTGAGATAATGACCGATAAGTAACTTTACAGCCTGGATGTGTTCTGAAAAAATTTGATATGAGCAAATCCATGTTTTAAATGCAGTGAGGAAACAGGATTTTTAAAGAAAGCATGAGGAAAAAAAAATCACAAAACGCTGTGTCCCACAAAATATGCCTAAAATACATAAACACTACGCTACAAAGAGAGGTTCCAGTGCTCAGAGATATGAAACAATCTACTTGGTAATGAGAAACACACCCAAACAAAAGCTTAAAAAACAACTCAACAGGCTGCGTGTGGTAGCTCACGCCTGTAATCCCAGAACTTTGAGAGGCCATAACAGGTGGATCACCTGAGGTCAGGAGTTCGAAACCAGCCTAGTCAACATGGCAAAACCCCATCTCTACTAAAAACACAAAAATTAGCCAGGCGTGGTGGTGCATACCTGTAGTCCCAGCTACTTGGGAGGCTGAAGCAGGAGAATCACTTGAACCCAGGGCTTGGAGGTTGCAGTGAGCCAAGATCATGCCACTGCATTCCAGCCTGGGTGACAGAGCAAGACTCAGCAATGAAGCAACAATCACATAATGAGGAATCCTTTCATAATGAGAAATGACTATTTTTTTTTAATCAGTACCATCTAAGATGTGTCACCTGTATTCTGGCAGGGGGGAAAAAAAACAAAAATTTACCAAAAACATGAGGGTTGAGAACAACAAAAGGGAGGTCCCTCTAACAAAACATACTTACATCTTTAAATTCTTACATAAGACTCAAGAAACTTAAGTTTTAACACTCCTTCATATTCTTACAGAATTGCAGCTCTATAATAGCTTTCAAAACAAACTTACAAATGGGCAAGAATATTACAAGAACTCACTCCTACTCCCCAGAGGTAAGCTAATACCTTAATGGGTAGTGGTGCAACCCATCCCTTTCTTGAAACAACAGGCATTATTGCTTTTCCACTCCACCCACCTACACACCCCAAGTGAGATACAGTGGATGAAACCCATCACATCAGAATTGTTCTAATGCAATAAAGGGCAGGAAATTTAGAAAAAAAGAGATCATCTTCCTGGAAGACGTAGACCTTGAATTTCAACTTAAAGAATAAAGGAAAATGAGCTTGAAGATAGGATGCTGGAGTTCTGTGGCCATTTGTGATAGCCTAACAAAAGCGTGGAGGAGAGAAAGGAAAAAGACTTCAGAAAGAAAGGAAGGGGTCAGGCATAATGGCTCCCGCTTATAATCCCAACACTTTGGAAGGCCAAGGCAAAAGGATCACTTGAGGCCAGAAGTTTGAGATCAGCATGGGCAGTATGGTAAGACCTTGTCTCTATGGAAAAAAAAAAATTTTTTTTTTGGCCAGGCAGGGTGGCTCATACCTATAATCCCAGCACTTGGGAGGCCCAGGTGGGAGGATCATCTGAGGTCAAGAGTTTGAGACCAACCTGGCCAACATAGTGAAACCCCATCTCTATTAGACAGGTGTGGTGGCAGGTGCCTGTAATCCCAGGTACTCAGGAGGCTGAGACAGGAGAATCACTTGAGCCCAGGAGGGAGAGGTGGTAGTGAGCCAAGATTGCACCACTGCACTCCAGCGTGGACAACAAAGAGTGAAACTCCATCCCGAAAAAAAAAGAAAAAAAAACTTTTTTGAGATGGAGTTTTCTTTTTTTTTTTTTTGAGATGGAGTTTTTAATTAGCTGAATGTGGTGGCACACGCCTGTGGACCCAGCTCCACAGAAGGCTGAGGTGCAAATATCGCTTAAACCCAGGAGGTTGAAGCTGCAGTGAGCCGTGTGCACGCCACTATACTCCAGCCTGGGCTGAGACCTAGTCTCAAAAAAAAAAAAAAGCAAAGAGGAACTTTGGGCTGGAATGGCAGGTATGAACTTTCGCAAAGCAAAGGGGCAGTGACTCAGGGGACTTGATGGCTATAAATGGGAGTGGATGTTGCCACAGCCATTAATATATTTAAGCTATTAATATTTCTGTAAAGAAAATCTTCTAACTGCAAATTAAAAACAACAACCAAAAAATAACATTTCCGTATACATTATGTACAACAGAGCCGCCAATATAATACTTCTGCTATGGAAACTAATGTGACCACGAGTGAATCATGAAGTATTTTGCCTTTATTTCAGGTCCAACAATGTACCCAGCTGATGAATTTTGCCTAAATTGAATGTCTTTGGTACCATATTATTATGGGGTGAATTGTATGCACCCAAGAAGATAGACTGGAGTCCTAACTCCCAGTACCTTGGAATGTGACCTTATTTGGAGACAGGGTCATTACACAGGGAATCAAGTTAAAATGAGGCCCTAATCTAGTATGACTGGTAACCTTATTAAAAGAGAAATTTGGACACTGAGACAGGCAGGCACACAGGGAGAATGTCATGTGAAGACTGGAGTTATGTTGCTACAAGTCAAGAACTACTAGAAGCTAAGAGATAAGCCTGGAACAGATCCTTCCCTGGCACCTTCAGAGGGAGCATGGCCCTGCCTGACACCTTGATCTCAGAATGCTAGCCTCCAAAACTGAGAAAACTAGTTTCTGTGTTTAAAAAACAGTTTGTAGAACTTTGTTATAGCAGCCCTAGCAAACTAACACTCAGGTGCTTCAATAGTCTGCTTGGGCCAGGTTGTCGTATTGACTAGTAAAACATACATTTTGCCAAAAAATATTTTTTAAAGAATAACATTAATATTTTGCTTCCATGATGTAATTTCTATTTTTCCATGGCCTTCTCTCCCACCACTTGAGAATTACGGACAAGTCTTAGGGACTCAAAACAAAAATAACCAATGTTGGGCTGGGCACAGTGGCTCAAACTTGTAATCCCAGCACTTTGGGAGGCCAAGATGGGCAGACCACTGGAGGTCAGGAGTTTGAGACCAGCCTGGCCAACATAATGAAACCCTGTCTCTACTAAAAATACAAAAATTAGCTGGGCATGGTGGCACATGCCTGTGGTCCCAGCTACTCGGGAGGCTGAGGCAGGAGAAATGTTTGAGCCTGGGAGACAGAGGTTCAGTGAGCCAAGATCACACCACTGCACTCCAGCCTGGGTAACAGAGAGAGACTCCGTCTCAAAAACAAATTAATTAATGAAATAATACCCAATGTAGTACTGATTACACAGATACAGGAAGGATGCTTCCCCAAATAGAACCAAACAAAAGAACTATCTAGTCAAGATTGAGCTCTTAACCCAAAATCTTCTGTCCAAACTATGAATCGGACCTACCTTCACTTGGTTTTATTTTGTACCTACCTATGCTGATGGTGCTAATAAATACCATCATTATCTGGTTTGACTTTCATTTTTTTTCAAGTCCTTCTGTGCATCTTCCGGTAAAAGAGTCAACAAAGAAGGATCCTACACAAACTATGGTTTGCAGGTCAAATATCGCCTGCAGCTGGCTTTTGTATTTAAAGTTTTACTGAAACACAACCATGCCCAGTTGTTTATATATTTACCTATGGCTGCTTTCCAGCTACAAAGGCAGTGCTGAGTAATTGTGTCAAAGACCTCATGGCCTACAAAGCTTAAAATATTTACTATCTGGTCCTTCACAGAAAAAAATTTGCTGATCCCAACTATAGATAATTTATGAAATATATGAGCAATTCCCACATGAATTTTTATTTCTTGTTTCTCTCAATTGTCAATAATCCCAGTTCCACTAGTCGTATTTTCCAATCCTATTTCACACATTTAGCTAGAGAACAATAAAAAGAGGAAGGGCATTCTGGCACTTTGGGAAGTCAAGGTGAAAGGACTGCTTGAGCTCAGGAGTTTAAGAGCACTCTGGGCAACATAGTGAGACCTAATCTCTGCAGAAAAAATTAAAAAATGACCTGCACGTGGTGGTGGGTGTCTGTGGTCCCAGCTATTTGGGTGGCTGAGGTGGGAGGATTGCTCGAGCTTGGGAGGTTGAGGCTGCAATAAGATATGATGCACCATGCACCACACTCCAGCCTGGGCGACAGGGCAAGACCCTGTCAAAAAAAAAAAAAAAGAAAGAAAGAGAAAGAGAAAGAGAAAGAGAAGAAAAGGAAGGAAGGAAGGAAGGAAGGAAGGAAGGAAGGAAGGAAGGAAGGAAGGAAGGAAGGAAGGAAAAGGAGAGAGAGAAGGGCTCTTAGAATTTTAAATGCCTTTTTTTTTTTTTTTGGCTTAAATTTCTCTTAATGTTCGCAAGTTTTTCCTGCATCCCTTTTAAAGAAATAAAACCAAACTCGGCAATGAATTGATGTCAAGACCATGAAAGATATATTTCTTTTATTTTTCTCTACTCTGCTTTAGTATCCTAATAAGCAGTTTAATAGAGTCAATTAAAAGGTAGAGTAACTCTAAGGTGACAACACAAAACGACCCATTGAAACTCTTGTTTCTATCCTGGAATCAAATCAAATGCACCTAGAAGAAAAATGGTGACAATTCAGGTAAACTGTAGCATGACAACTGCAAATCAGATATATTCTTCCTAGGTACTTCTTAAATATCTGAACCTCTTATGGCATTAATTTCTAACTTACATAGTTATTTATATACCTGTTCCATAGTCTCTATTAGACTGTAAGGTTGACAACAGGATTACTAATTTGTTATTCCTGTCGGGGCCTAGCACAGGCCCATAACATACTCTAAAATATTGACTGAATGAATGATAATCCAAGCTGAATCTGGTTGAAAATGGCCAAGCTGGCCGGCACAGTTGCTCACACCTGTAATCCCAGCACTTTGGGAGGCCTAGGTGGGCGGGTCACCTGAGGCTGGGAGTTAGGGACCAGACTTATCAACATGGAGAAAACCTCCTCTCTACTAAAACTACAAAATTAGCCTGGGTGTGGTCACACTTGCGGTGAGCAGAAATCACCTCATTGCACTCCAACCTGGGCAACAAGAGCAAAACTCCATCTCAAAGAAAAAAAAATGACCAATCTTCACTGGCAGTCAGGATCTATGGTTCTAGTCCTGGCTTTGTTACAAATAAGCTACGTGGTATTGAAACAACCTCCCCTCTAAAAAGAATACTGGGAAAAGCTTATCTCTGGGTCCTTTTGGCCTAATATAGTACATTTGTTTTATGGTAACACATTATATAATGAACATTCCTTCAGATCACTTCATCTGAAACACTAGTATCACATCGTAGAATTCATTCAGGATAAAACTGCATGCTGTAGACACCAGAAACAGTTGGTGAGGGAGACCGACAGACTTCCACCCACTTTTCTTTGGACTATGCAGCTAAGAACCTTAATATAGATTTTTTTTTTAAATGGTACAAGTGAACAATTTAGTCTGAATTATCTATTGTAACAAAGGATGATCAAGTAGCCCTTCCGAATTTTCAAGAACACAGAGCAATGTGCTCCTCACAAATGAGCCGTCTGCAGAGTAGGGCTGTAAAGTCCTAACTGCGGTTTCTTCTACACAGGAACTTAACACCTAGAAACCGCAGAGTAAAATCTGCATGCTGTAATAAGTCAGGCAGGCAGGGACTGAAAGTATGCAAATTTTTCTACCCACAGCCAATTATATGAGAAAGACAAACAAATTTAAAGGGCAAAAGAATATTCATTAATAATCAGAATGTGCAAGTTTTCCAGATCCCTAACTAGATTGATTTCTCAAGTCAGCTATCTTGATTTTGTAAATGCTTTAAAAAGCAATAAAACAGGTGGGAAAACTGAGCTTAACAGAGGAGAAATTAAAAGCAAAAAAAGAAATGAGAGTTGGCAGATATTAGTTTATTTTGCCTGGAGATAATATGCAACTTACTATTGCTAATGGCCTACTGTTCAGAGAATGATTTTTAAAACCTCACATAAAAATTCTGAAGCCCTATCAATGATCTTTTAAAAAATTATACTCTTTAACATTCATTAAAAAAATAGTGCAAGTGTGTGCCATACTTGGAAAAACAAAAACTTTTAAGGGAGGATGGTGAAGCACTAAGTCAAAGTCAGAAAATTCAGGCTTTTCAAGCTGTAATACTTTAAAAAAATCACTCGAAGTTTCTGGATTTTAATTACTTAGAGATAAATTAAAGGGGTTGAACCTGATAATCTCTGATGTCCCTTCCAACGCTAAAATGCAAAAGCTTCTTTTAAATAAGTGGTTCCCAAACTGTTCCAAGAATACAATTCGTAAATATTCTAAAACTAAATGATTCCATGATCAAATAACTCTAGGGAAACAAAGAAATGCATAAAGTCAGACAAATATCTCTGCTGTAGGACTTCTCAGGTACTTTTTTCTGCTAATTTACACTTTTACTTTCCTGGACAAAAATAGGTAATATGTAGTGTTTCCCAAGTTTCTTTGTACAATGAATATTTTAATTCCTAGAACACTTTCAAAGTTTAATAGAATCCGTGTATCTGAGTAAACATAATTTGGGAAAAGCAGCTTTGAACAATAAACTTCTGAATTTTAAATCAGATGCTGAAAGAAGGAAAATGCTCACATAATAGTTAAAGGCATCTATTTCAGAAATTGTAATAACATCTCTATAGTGTTTACATATCATAAAGTATTTTATCTTACATTAACTCTTTTGACCCTTAACCCTGAGAAGCTAAGGACAGATACAATAAAATATCACGTCTTTCTCATCACAAACATTTTTTGCTAATGAACAGAATAATCACAATCTTCTTCCACTATTATAATCATAGGCCTTCCTTGACCCTTCCTCCAAAATCCTCTTTCATATAAACTAACCTGTTAGGAGACACCCCAAGGAAGGAGGGAAGCATCCAGAGTACGAGTGCCAGGTAATGTGTCAAGTGCTGTCACCCAGGTGACGTTATGTAATCACCTCAACAACAGTAAGTAACTTATCCCTGGCTTTGCTGCCAAGGAAATTAAGGCCCAGAAAGTTTAAGAAATATCCCTTTAAGTGATAAAGTTGGGATCCATACCAATGCCCACCTTTTGTTCTTTAAAAGCAACCTGTGTTTTTGAAATGGTTTAATGGTGAAATGTTTTTAAATGGAAGTTGGCCATGTAGTTCAGTTGAAAAACATTAACATTTTATTTTGGTTTGTGTTTCATGGTTGGTATTATCTGTTGGAAATACGATTTGATTTACACGAATATTACAACAATAGTTAGTGAGAGGTGTAATTTATATAAGAATCTCATCTTCATCATTATAAACACCTGAGTTCTTACTAGGTGCCAGACAGACCCATATGGACTATCTCATTTAATCCTCCAAACAACTCCACAAGGCAAGGATCCCAGAACTACTCTTCCTTCAAGGTTTTGACCTCAGAATTTCCTCTCTGAAAAAGCCTGTTTGCTTCACCTCTCTCCCAGGGACTTTTCTTTTTATATCTTATCAGAACCTCCATGCCCCTCCCTATCCCAAAAGCTCATTGTCTTTCTTGATTTCACCTGTTTCCTTAGCCTTCATAACCGTGCTCTTGATTTTCAGAGCATATTCTTCTTACCCATGCCAAACCCTACATAAACCCATTATCCAGATGTTTTCTCTTATTTGTTGTTGAAGGAGGCTCAGGATATCACGCCAACTCACACCTCTGACTCGCCATGAGCCTTCACTACCACTTAAGTCATCTCTGCACTCATCTCTGTTTGAAGGCTCACCAAATTCCCAAGAGCATTATTCCAAATCCTTGGTCACACTATCCTCAAACTGAAAATCCCATCTTTTTTATTTTATAGAATCTGAACAGACAACCTCGCCTCCTTACTGAAACCTAAGCGTTTATAAAAAGGTGAGCTTCACTGGCCTGCCTTCCTTCCACCTCTAGCATAATCCACTTTCTCCTTCCCTGTAATCACTGTCAGGAAGATCTCTGAGGAGCCCTTTCCTCTAAGACTAATCCTGCCTCAACCTTTCATAAAAGCAAGCCCTATTTCCAAATATTCCCTCTTTTTTTCTAGCACCTTACTCTACCTACAAACACAGTCAGATGCTGAAATAACCTTGTCTCTAGGCTGTCACTTGAAATTTTCAGGAAAAAAACTCTTTGGTAACTGATTTCCTAAAGACACACCCTCTTCATTCATTCACTCTTTAAACCCTTTGGAATGTGCTTCCCCCACCCCTGCCTCCACCCTTCTTTCCTGCCCCACCACACACACAGTACTCCATTGAGACTTCAGTTTCAAAAGCTTACAAAGACCTCCCAAAGGATATGTCCAACCGCCCTTTACTAGGCCTTTGTCTTTCCTGACCTCACGGCAACATTTAAGGGAGCTGACCACCTCTTCTTAAAACTTTGTTCTTTCTGGCTTCTGTGACACCCTCTGGATTCTCTCAGTTTTCTGCCACTTCTTTCCCTGTACTTTGCCTAAGGCTCCCCCTACTCCTGCCCAATATGCAGTGTGTGCTCCCCAAAGTCTGTTCCATCTCTTTTCTTGACACATTCTCCCCTGGAAGTGCTTTAATCCATTCCCAGTGATCCACCTATTAAGTCTGAGAAGTTTCTGTGCTTCTTCCCCAGAGCTCCAGTTCTCTACCCGCTTGCTAGAAATTTCTGCCTGGGATGGCAAGTAGGAAGAATAACGTGTGACTCATGTGGCCAAGTTAAAATGGCCAATCCAAACTCACTGCCTTTCCTCAGAAACTCTTTTATTTTGATAGGCTGAATACTCTAAACCACTCACGACCCTATCTGCCCATCTTCCATATTCCTTTGAAGTGGGAAATGTTTTAGTATAACCAATGCAATTGTTAAGACTATAGATGTTATAGGTGGCTATTTAAAGGTGACACGTATTACCAAGAACGAAATTTGCCATGTAAGAATGTGGTTGAGACGATCCAGGACAAACGCGAAAATCCATGCAGATGTGTGAGGCAGCTTCTACACTGACTTCAAGGTAATCTCAGTCATCTCCCCAACCAAAATGACTTCTTACAGTGGTTTTCACTGGGGGGTGTGATTTGCTGTTTAGGCTGGACAATTCTTCCTTATGAGAAACTGACCTGGACACTGCAGGATATTATGCATCCCTGGTGTCTGGACACTGAGTATCAGAATTCACCAATCCCTCCCCCATTTACTTTAACAGCTAAAATAACAACAATAACATAGAAAATCCCCGCAATAGAAAGGCTGGGTTTTCCCTCATCACTGAGCCCCAGAGCAAACAAAGTTGCAGTAACTTTTCATTTTCCCAATTACTTAAGACTAGAAGCCTACGACGGTCTATTCCCAGCACACTCCCCTCCCCGTCCAGCCAGTCACCAGCCAAATCTTGTCAATTCTTTCTATACAATATCTTGAATCCATTATATTTAATACATAACACTGTCACTACTCCATTTTACATCTTTATTTCAACTGAGACAACACCTTCTAAACTCAGGCTCTGTCTGCTCTTACCCATTTTAGCAAACTTGCTCATAATGGTCTCTGTTCTTCAACCTCCAACCTGCAGTCAACCTAACCTGAATTACCCACTATTTCCCTGATAAAGCCCATGTTTTCTATCTTCAAATCTTTGCTGAATCAATGTTCTTTTTACCTGAAATGGCACCTTCCGTGAGGCAACCAATTATCCTGTCTCCTGAGTTAGACATTTTGGTCAAGTCCTTCTCCCTCTTCTTCCAAATGCAGTCTTGAAAAATTCTGGAGGATACAGATCCCTCTGACAAATGGATAAAAGCTATGAATCTCTACCCAAGAAATAGCCAATGTATTCACATTTTGTATAATTTTAAGGGCTTCCTGTATTCAAATATCTATAAAATCTGATCACTTCTCCTGCCTACAACTTAACTGACTTCTTTTGGGTCCTCAACAGCTCTCAGCTGTTTTAACAACTAGCTAGCTGGTTTCCGTGCCCAGATTCTCCCCTAATGTGCACCAGTGCTATCTCCAGCATGCCACCAGTTTACTTCACAAGGATTCCCATCTGTTTTTAAAAGATCACTTAACTTATGCTACAACTCAATAATTATTTAACTCAATGTTTCTGGGCCTGTGTTAAATTTTCAGTTAAACAAAAGAACTATTCAATCTCTTAGAATTGGTCTGATACATTTAACACACAGAACTGAGAATATAAAGTACAGCCAAAGTACTTTCTAGAATATCTGAATTGGTAGGGTTGGGTCAATCACCAATAGTCTTCCAAAAAGGTGATTTACAGGCAGTTCTCCAAAGAGGAGAGAAACAAAGAGATCTTGTCTTAGAACAGAGAAAGAAAATGCTGGATGATAGGACTGACAACTAAGAAAAAAAAGTGAGGGGGGGGGGTGTAAGAATCTGAGATCATTCAAATCAATGAAGCTATATGTTTGCTCCCAACCTACACAGCACCAAAACAATGAGACTGGAACCGATTTTGTAAAGTGATGCATCAGCTAGCAAGGTAAGAAACTAACAGGGTAATAGTGCCTTCTTCTTAGTCCCTACTTCCCCTGCCCTCTCTTCAGCACTCCCTCCTCCTGCTCTTGCTCTCAAGCTTTGCAGCCTCTGCAGTACACACCTAAAGCTCCCCAGACACACTGAAAATTCCCCTGGGTTATACACCAGCTACTTCTACAATGCTGACATTATCTGTACCTTATACTTCTTACAGAAATCCTTTCTCTTCCATTATAAAGAAGCCACATCTCCCACTGCACTGCCCTTTCAAAAAGCTAAAAGCTTGTACATGTATCCTGGAACTGAAAATACAATTTAATTTAATTTAAAAAAGAAAGAAAAAGAAAAATACAGACATATATATGAGGAAAAAAAAAGAATCTAAGAGCCAAAAAGGAAGTTTGCAATGAAGACAGTCATATGTATTCATAAGAAAATAAACCCAAAGGATTCCAACATAAGTAGGACAGTCTTGGTTTGTCACATTTAATACACAAATTAAATGTGGAGAAAATTTATCTGTCCACAAAACAGCTGTAAGTCAAATGAAAACAGGTGACTGTGACAATGCCTCCATATTTAGAATGTTTAGAATAGCTACTCTCCTGAAATCTAGAATATGAAATTTCACATAAATAGCTACATTTCCTCCTAACTCATGTAGATACATTTGTACCTTAAAAATGTTTTTAAAAATACAGGTCTATTTAAATATGTATAAAAATAGGAAAATATTAAGTTACTAACTATAAAAAGTATCTGTCAGAAATGAGTGATTTCTAAAAAGGTAGTACAGGAATTTGCAGGAAATAAAAATAATATACAAAAAAAAGGAAAGGACCACACCTCAAAACTCAGGCATTAGAAACAAGCAGCACCTTCACGTTTGAAATTCTCAAAATGTACTCTTTGGGGTTTTACCACAATTTTAAGACATTAAAAAAATACAGATTTCTAACTGGTTTATTTTGGTTGCTTGTTTGCTTGTTTCACTGTCTTTTTCTTGATAACCAAAGGACCACATGCTCATTTTGGGGGACAACAGGGACTCAATGGTTGAAAAAAATGCAAAGGGCCATGAAAAACAGTCACTTGATTCTATAGCAGAGGAAGCCATTTGTTAATATTTTGGCATATTTCCTTTCAGTTTTTACATTTTTGAGACTGTATTGCATATACAATTGACAAACAAAAGATAATCTTCTCTAGTTTACATTACACTGTTTTAAAATTCCAAATGTTTAAATGAATAAAGTGGAGCCAACACAGTTTTCTATTTATTAGCCTACTACTCTGAGTAACACCAAGTTTGTTGCTGCTGCTGTTGTTATAGTAAGCGTTAAATCCCAACCGTTACATTGATTTTTTATTTTAATCCTGAATTTCATTTGCTCCATTTAATTCTTTCACCTTATCCTAATTCCAGGAAACGCTTTATTCCTTTCCACACAGTGTGTTCTATACTATTTTAAAGTTTACCAAGATTTTAGAATGTGTTAAGCAAAGCATTCTGTACAGATATGAGTTTAAAAACAAACACCCACTAAACACCTACAGATGTCCATGGACAAAAAAAAAAGTTGATTTTTCTGAGTAATGCAAAGACAGTATCTTTGAAAATCAAACATACAAACAAGACAAAGGAAAGAATTCAGGAAATAATCAGGCATATACTAAAAATCAAATCTGTTTTCCAGCCAAATAAAAAGTAGCATTTTTTACTGATAAGAATGATCAATGCTCTTTTTACCTTCCTCATAAAGAAGAAAGGATTGAAAGACTTCCCCAGAGAGAAAGCAAATTCTACTATCGAGAGCATAATCCATGATCAACTGTTTAAAAATATGGTGGTACTTTCTTTTTTTTTTTTTAAATGTGGTTGAAATTTTCATTTTCAACCTCCAGACAGGTTCTTACCCTTCTTCAGGCTGCCCCTCATTCTAAACACAGTCCATTCTTAGGAGACCATGTCAAGGTCTCCCTAGACCACACAGAGTCTCCTAGGACCACCCGCTGTTGCTTGCTCTGTGGGGACATTAATAACAGCACCTTAGAAGGATTAACAACAACCACCCTGTGAAGTGGGCACTATTATTTTTACTTAGCAGAAACTCAGACTTAGGGTGGTTAAGTGAAAAGGCATGCAAATGGTAGAGCCAGAACTGAAGCCACAGTCCTTCAGTTAGGTAGAGTGCAGGCAGAAGCATTGACCAAATGGTTAAAGAAGGTGAAATGTGAAATGTGCACTGTCATCAGGGCTTAAGGAATACCCTAAGGGGCAAAATTTTAAGTGGAAAAAGTAAGAATAATATGTTTTATAATCATGATTTTTTTATAACTAGTTTTAAAAAGTGAACTGGATTTCCCTGAGAGAGAGCTGCCAGAATTAGCAAATTTAAAAATGCAGTACAATGAAAATCTGGGACATACTTATACTAAAAAATTATTCCCTGTTTATCTGAAATTCAAATTTCACTTGGTGTCTAGCATGTTATCTGTGAAAGCCTTTATAAAACAAACAAAAAACACTAATACATTCGAGAGCTACAATTCCCAAATCTGAAATCTGGACACCCTGTGGGCCACATGCCTTTGGGAAACCATGTAAAGGGAAGCGTAGTGAGGCCACAGCTGTTCTTGACGGGTCTCGCTTCTTTTTCCTAGTAGCAAACACAGCCCTTGACTCCAGGGACCTAACTTTCACCAACTAGGCCACTTAATGTCACTGCCTCAAAACTCCAGACCTTCTCTATATGGATGCTGTGAAGATTAAATATGACTGAGGTTTCTACAACCTTCAAATATTTATTTATTGGCTGAGCAATTTACATATTCTCAGAAACCTGGATCAGATAGACCCTTACCTTCCTGATCAAGAAAGTTCTCAAAAATAAAAGTATTACTAATACATGGTGAGCCCAGTTGACAGTAATCTCTAAGAAGAAGGAAAAACAAAAAACTAGAAGTATGTTCAAATCCTGAAGTGAACTATGGAACATATACTGAGATGCCACACAGAGTCCTCAGCAGAAAAAGTGGACAATCACTGATGAATTGTACAGCTTTCAAATGACTATGCATGGGTAGATATTTAAAACATCATCATCATGACTCATAGATACTACCTGATCACAAATACATAGAGATAACATAAAAATGGGACAAGACCTTACTTATATGTACCAATTAACTTTTCTGCTACTCTCCTCTAAACCTCCAATCTCTGTAGCTCGAAAACTTTTACTTTCTTTAAAACGAGAAATTGAGACTGTTTCAGGCAGTGTTCATTTAAATATCTTCTATGTACAAGTTTAATCTTCAAACTTTAACAAAACCCAATCTACTAAACACAAATTGCTGTGAACAGAAACTGCCTGAAGAGGATTAATCAACAGCTTTGTATGTCATCCTCTAAACAAGGCCAAACACTGAATCACTGTTGAATTCCTCACGTGCAGCTACACCCAGTTAATCTTGAAGAAAGCAGTAAACTATGTAAATCTACTTAAACTGGGAAGATAAGTACTTCACTCATCAAAAGTTAGCAACATTTAACAAGTACAACTACTGGAGGGCAAGACCATTTGTAAAGAGAAAGAAACACACACACGGACATAAACACACACATACACACACGTGGAAAAATTTTGCATTCACTCCCCTACTTCCAAAATCCTACTGGAAACCACTAGGACAACATACTATTTAGCCAAAAAAAATGGCCTTCCTACATGCCACATGTGCAGAGCCAAAGTATGGTTGGTTTGTAACTTAACTACCTCCAGAAAGCAGTTCCAAAATGGAAGTAAGGAAACATGAAGAGGAGTAGCTAATAAAAGAATTAAAGCAACAACACAAAGATAAAATGAAAATATCACTTTTCTGTATCTAAAAGCCTTTGAGTATAAATCACTTTTTACGTTTCAAAACACACTAAAATATTTTCACTACTATGAAAGTCTTGATAAATGGTTTCATTTTGGCTTTTGGTGTGCTCTTTTCATATCATCAGATTGGATTTACTTAATGAACACCACAAACGTCAAAGTCACAGTCAACAGTAATAGAACGTACAGATTTGTCCACTGAGACTTGAACCAGTCATCTTTATTTAGACACTGCCTACTGGGTTATCACTTCATTCAAAAGCTTCTCACTTTGACCTAAGCTGAGCAGGTGTACTTCTAATGTGCTCACAGGCCTGTGAAGCAGGAAAATCCTGTTTATCCCAGATGATGCCAGAGATCAGAGCTCCCTGATGCCCTGGCTACACTACGTGGGGGCAGGTGAGGGATGAGTACCAACCACCTCTGCTTTAACTGAAACTGGCTCACACCTACACAGTCGGCCCTCTGTCTAAAGAGGTTCTGCATCCGCCTACTGAGGATTAACAATATTTGGGGGGAAAACAATAAAAATAACAACAATACAACAATTTGAAAGTAATACAGTATAACAAGTATTAACATAGCAGCTACACTGTATCAGGTATTATAAGTAACGTAGAGATTAAAGTGTATGAGAGGATGTATATAGATTATATGCAAATACTACACAATTTTATATCAGGAACTTAAGCCATCCTAGAATCAATCTCCCTCGGATGCTGAGAGATGACTGTATGTGTAAAATGTACAAAGTTTTAAGAAATGTACAAAGTTTTAAGAGTTGTACAATCATTCACTACAGTCAAATTTTGGCATCAATGCTGCTTCCAAACATCACAAACTCACCATTTGTATCATCCATTTACTTCATCTTTCACCTCCTATCTCACAAGTTCTCCCTCCCCAAAAAGGTGAGAGGAATCCCTAAACTGGACTTCTCAGATTAGAAGGGTGATGAATAATGATGAGGATAAGCTTTACATGAGCTTCTATTGAGGTGCGCATGTAGGCAGGCAGCCGTAGCGTGGTGGCTTCAAGAGAGTGATTGTTAGGGTTTGAATCCTGGCTCTGCACTTTGAATTATACAGACTTGGGGCAAGTTACTTAATCTATGCCTCTCAGTGTTCTAAACTGTAAAATGGAGATACTAATATTGCCTGCCTCATAGGACTTACAAGATGACTAAATGAGTTAATCTGCCAAAAACATTCAGAACAGCAACCAGCTAGTAGTGAAGTACTCAATGAATGTTAGCTACTACTATTACGTACGTATAATGCAAGTGTGATTCGAAACCATTACGTTTTTTTCCAAAGGTGACTAAAGTATTCTTTACATTCCATTTTTTCCTCAGGCAAATTATCTGAGATCGGCTCTAACAGCTGACTATGTATTTCTAGACTAAAATCAAACTGCATCATATACTTAACATTTTCCAATTCTTTCATCAAAATGAACAAACTAACATGAATTGAAAGGTTGAAGTTTAACATCACAAAATCTTATAAAAAGCATTAATTAGACTTCCCATTTAGGCTAAGCCAGGATGAGATCACAAAGTCACTCATGGTAACCAGGTCCCCGCGCTGGAAGTGTGCTTTCCCAGTGAATGGCTAAATACTAACAAAAGAAACCTTTGACTCAAATACCACTGGTACCCGGGGTCTTGTGTTTGTATAATGCCTACACATTCATTTCTTTCTTTGCCTATAGAAAAAAGAAAGTCTGTTTGTTTTTCTGATTCAGTCAGCCCTTTTAGTCTTTGAATCTAAGGAGAGCCCAGTGAAAAGAAGAGCATCTTATCAGCGTGCTCCAGACCAGCAGGCTACCCCCCTTCACACACAAAACCTCCAGCCCCTCACAGCCAAAGGCCTCGCCCTCAGAGCCTTTTCCCCATTTCAGAGCTAACACCCTGCCGGGTTTTGACAACAAATAAATGAATACACAAGGCCCTAACATAATTAGCCATCTTTTCAGGTAGAGTGAGGTGGGTGGGGAGGAGGGGTTGTGAGGAGAATGTTTATTGTAAATTGGCTGCATTTATGAAGTTGATGTAACTGTACTGGATCCGAGAGCATTTTTTTTAAAATGAAGCCACATGAAGTGACTTCGAGATGCCAGCTTCGAATCTTGACTATCTTAGCATATCCTTCAGCCAAGTCAGAAACGCAGATTTTATTTATTTAATTCATTAAAGAACTTCTTAACCCAGGTAAAACTTCCATGGACTTCCAAATCAAGGGCACACAGACCACGGGGTGTGTTTATTGCCTTTTTAAAGAGAAATTAACATAGAAAAGAACTAAAGACCAGAAGGCAGAAAAGATTTCTTTTTGACATTGACACAATACTTGCAAATAATGCTGGGACACACACACATACACACACACACACAGAATGACTCTGAGAACAAGAACTAAACAGAATCAATAATCCTGTAAATACCTAAAGGGAAGCCACCAGGCATCACTGTCATCGGTCGTGATCTTAAGAGAGCTACGGTCTGCATGGAAGGATACAGTTCGCTTGTATCCTTATTGGGATAATAACTTAATTGATTTGTCTCAGTGGCTAAGGATGTAGACAAGAGATTTATTATGGAGAAAAAATATCCGCAATCCTGTTTTTGTTTTCTCAACAAGCATCTTGCCACTGACCTCTAAATCAGTTTAACCTTTTCTAAACAGACCTGCACATTTTTTAGATAATTTAAAGCTAGGTTTTGTTATTGCTGCTGTTGAAAGGCTCTGTGAGATTTATCACAACATGGCTTCAGTAACCTTCTTTTAAAAACAAAGATGAAAAACAAAACAAAAGACCTCAACTATAAGCTCTCAGCTCCATTCCTTTTACCGGCAGGGGATTGTGATCTAACCACTGAAGTGGCTTTGGAGTTCAATCTGTTAAAAAATGTATGAAAGGGTATGAAAATAGGAAAGAGCATGTGTATGACTCAGGCATATCCAAGTATCTTCTGCAACTAGGATGTCACAGGATTTCCCTGTGCTATTGAAAACCTTGAGAAAGTGACAGTAGAAGTTCCTGTTTCTTTTTCTTTTTTCTTTAAATGAGGGGGGCGCGCGCGAACGAACACACACACACACACACACACACACACACACACACACAGACACATGTCTTCCGGGTTTCCTGCGAATCAGACAGGTTCTCTGAGGTTCCAAGCGAAGACTGCACACCAGCGTCACGACTTATTACCGTACTCCGCTACACACAAAGGTTTCGGGAAAAACCCAAACTTGTTGCAGCGCTGGGCGAAGACCCCAGCCCGGCGCGCCACTGCCCCTCATCGCCTCTCCGCCCCTGCCCCTACCCCTTCCTCCACTTCCCACCCTGCCCAACCCAAGCAGCGGGGGCGAGGGCATCTCCCCGGCTCAGGTCGCCGGCCAAGCCGTCCCCGCGGGCCGCCTTCCTGGGAAACAAGGTCACCGCCCAGCCGGTCCCTCCGAGGAGGCGCGGAGCCCCCGAGCGCGGCCGTCTTTGTAACGCGGGGCTCGCCGGCCTCGGCGCGGCATCCTGGCCGCCGCCTCACCTGCTTGCGATAGGGCGTCCTGCAGTTGCTGCTGCCCCCGGGGTTGCCGCTGCTGCTGGGGAAGATCATCGCTGCGGGCGGCGGGCGCGGGCGCGGGCGCGGGGCAGCCTCGCCGCGAGGGGGAGGGCGAAAGGAGGGGGCCGGCCGGGCCCGGGGCCGCGGCAGCTCTGGGAACTCCCTCTCGCCGCGCGGCGGCGGCCGGCGGGGGCTGCAGCTCCGCGCTTACTTCCCCTCCGCCCTCGACCTCCGCACTCGCCTAAAAGTGCGGCGCGGCGGCGGGCGAGACTCGAGCAGCTCGGGCGGCCGCCGCCCTGCGTGCCATGGACGGGAGTTCGCGCGCAGAGCTGGCGGCGTCGCCGACTCTCCCGGCGGCAGCGGAGGAGCAGCGCCGCCGCGTCCCCACCTACCGCGGCCTCAACCACCGCCCCGAGAGCGCGCCGGCCGGGGGCGGGGAGGCGGCCGCGCACCGCCTCGCGCCGCGCCCAGGCCCACCCGCGCCTCCCCGCCCGCCCGCTGGGCGCGGCGCCTACCGCCCCACTGCCTGCCCGGATCCCGCGCTCTCCCTCTCGGGCTCGGGGCCGGGGCCGGGGCCGGGCGGCCCAGGGTGCCGCCGGCGCCCCCGCTCTGGTGCAATGGTTGGGTCTGGCTCCCCGCATGCCGCACATTCCTCGGAGTAGCCATCCCCCCTCCTCTGTTCTTTTTCCCCCCGCAGTTCTTTCCTAAGCCGCAGCGGCAGCTTTGCACCCCAGCTGGAAGACCTTTTGAAGGGCGTCGCCTCGGGGACCACTCTGGCACCTGGGTCTTCCCTCTCTTCTTCACCTTTCAAACTAGGCCTCCGGCACCACTCTCCAAGAAAAGGTGCTGACAGTCACCCCTACTTTGACTAAGACACGAACCTCCCGTCAAACCTCTGCAAATCTCCATCCCCCCCATTCACACGCTAAAATTTTAGCAGAGAAAACAGGTATCCACTCCCCAACCCCTCAACCAAATACGATCGGTAAAGTTTTGTTTTATCCCTAAGCCAGAGTTTACCAGCTTTCCTTCAGGATGACAATATCAAGGAGTGAAAATCATCTTTAAGGCCATCGGTTTGGTAAACCTTTCTCCTTCCTGAAAACTGGAACAGTGTAATCCTTCCTTATGTTAATTATTAGATGCGACACAAATGTGTTCTAAGGACACAGACACTTGGCAAAAAAAAAAAAAAAAAAAGACAAAGGGAGGAGGGACTTTCCTTTGTTTCCCGATGTAAATGACCTAAGGCTGCTCAAGCTGCCCCTGCTCTGGACCACCTTTCCGTGGACGAATGAAGCCCTGAACCTGGGCAGTGCAGGCCTCCACGGCAGCCCGGACTGGCAGAACCTGCCGTCTCTGGATAAGCCACTGGGACGGGCTTGCCATCCTTCAAATTGGCCTGTTCCACAGTTACTATTAGAGAATATTATCGCTGCAGTAAACATTACAGAGTTCTTCCTTGGTTTCTGATCTCTTAATACCTTCCTGGAAAGGCTCATCTGCCATGATAATGAAAAATCCTAACTTGTCTAAAAAGTGAAGGCATATAACTTCCGGCTTCCCTAAGGAAAACAGTGTCCCCTATGGAAATGAAGTCTTCTGGCAAAGCTGTGGCCATTCAAAGGCTTTTCTAGCCACAAAGAATTGGAAAAATATTCATCCTAGATATCCTGCTGGTGACTCAGTGAACAGTGAACCCCTTCCACTCAGGCTCTTCCAACATTCTCCAGCCAGATAACTGGAAAGCCTCAGCTATTATAAATAACCGTATAAAATACACATGTAATTCCTAATTCTCTTCATTAAAAAAAAAAAAAAAAAAAAAAGCAAAGTAACTTATTCTGGGCACAATACTAGGTGCACAATGGACGAGTAAGAACTTGCCAGACAAAATTCACAGTAAAAATCTGTCCTTTAAAGTGATTAAATATTAAACACAGTATAATGGCCATTCATTGAAAGTTAGTATATCTGCTGGAACTATTTTCTGCTACTCCATGGATAAGACAACTGTTTTGACTGCCCTTTTGCAATCTCCTCTCACTAGGACCCTTTACTGAAAGTTATCAAGCACAAGTATAAAATAGAAGAGATTCATCAGAATGTTCAAGTCATAGGTGCCTTTCCCTGAGAACTTACTGCTCAACACCCCAGCAGCTCAGACCTGTGCATCTCTGCATCTATTTAAAAAATTCCATATACAACCTCAGTTGTCAAGAGTGGTCTCTTAGGAAACCACAATGTAAACCACAAAAGAACAGCATAGATTAATTTTTCTATGGCTGTAATCTAAGGTCATGATATTTTGGACACTGTGCTATCCAGAATGCTAAAATTTGATTGGATACACTCTGCAGTAGTTTTGCAATGATAAAAGTTTTTAAGTGATAATAAAATTTACATTAGAACACTAAAAGAATTCTAATACTAAATATTAAAATATACTAAGAATACTAAAAGAATACTAAAAAGACTCTAAGACTAGAAAAGGATGTCTAAAAGCCAACAAAATGTATGTTCTGTAATGGTGAATGACATAAAAGGAGAGAATATAAGGCGTATTTGTTTAAAAAAACAATGTCCAACAGGGTTCAAAAGTTCCAAACTTAAGTAGGTGCTGTGTTCTTAAGTAAGTAAAGCATTACAGAGAGATAAGATAGATTGTCTACCCTCAACAAAATATAAAATGTAATGAAGTCACTCAAACCCCAAGAATGGAATGTAAGAAAAATAACATAACTATGAGACCCTGTGCATAACATACACACTCAGTTATAGATTATTCATAAGTGCTTAGTTTTAAGAGTGATTACAGAGATAGATCCTGGTGAGGTTCATCTGAAAAATTTCCTCAACCTTTGAAACAAATATGTTCTAAGACAGAGAAAGTAAGAAAACAGTCCAGAGAGACTGCAAGTTATCATGGTAAGAACAGGGCTTTGGAACCTGTCCTGGAGATGCTCATCCTCTTTAAAGGGAAACGGACTTTGCTGCCTGGGCTGTCCTGTCTTCCTCCCTCACCTCACTCAGCTGGTAGGTAAAGAAGCTGTGGGAATCTGATCTAAGGGCAACCAATCCACAGGCAGGCCAGTGACCTATGACCTGGCTGGGATTGAAAAAATGAGCAGGGCCAATCCAATTCTCACCCTTGGGGATTTGATTCAGAAAACTCCAATGGCTGAACCAGTTACTAAAAGGGCAGAAACTGCAAGAGTGCCAGGGGGTAGAGTTGAGGCCACAATAAGCCAAAACCATATGCAGGCCGAGGTTATGAGGAAGCAGAAACTATGAGTAAACAGGAAGCTGACTGGCAGCAGGCAGACAGTAGGGCACGCCAGGAGTGGGTGAGCACTTGGCAGTGAAATGATGGAGGGGGCTGCTGTCCCTACAGCTGCTTTGGCTCCTAAGACTTACAACAGCCCCTCCACATGTGGACTTCAAACACCCTTCTTCAGAGAGCTTAACGGAATCTGTACTTTGCAATCCAAGGAACAGAATTAAAGCAGAGTCAAGCAGATCTGGCTCCATATTTCGGCTTCCCACATGTGCTCTGGGCAAGTCTGCTAACCTCTCTGAGTGCCAGACTCCTCACAGAAGTGTCTTCAGTACAGTACATGGACAAAAGTGCCAAATTCAATAAATGGCAGTCGTTGTTATTGTTTTTCCAGGTTTTATCATGGTGGTGTATAGATTTAAATGGTTACACTGTGCAAATAACTGATGCTGAACATCAAAAAACAGGAGCAAGGGTACGATAGGAATTGACGTCAAACAAATTTAGGCAAAGGGAAGTCACTTTTTTAAAAAACTGTTAAATGGCTGAATGAATATGCTTTCTAAGGTTGTGTATACTGCAGATTTAACTTTAAAAGGTTTAAAAAATGCCTGGAAAAAGGTCGGTTTCAAGAGCGTAGGTGCACTGAAGTTTTTCTTCATCTGTTTTTGTCCAATTTCCTTTAAAGAAGTTATATATTGGCACAGAGCCATTTTTGTATGAATATGAAGACTGTGAGCAGTATCAGAGATCACTCTCATAAGCCAGGAGTTGTATACCAACTAGGACAATAAGGATGGAGCCACCAGTACGGGCAGAAGCCTGCAAACTAGTATAGCAGATGACACACATAGGTAATAATGCCTTCTGCCACTTAAAAGAGCTTGGATACCTGAAATTTGAGAATCTGAATTTGAAAGACATTTGTTCCAAAGCAACAATTTTAAAATGAGACTTTCATTTTTAAGCTTTTCTCCTCTCATTTAACTTTCACAACAACCTTTGAGGTTGGAAGGGTTATAAGCCTCAAAGTACAGATGAAAGAAAAAAAGTTAAGACTGGGTGACCAATCCATCCACAAATCTGGTAAGCAAATAGCAAACTAGGGCTAAAATCTAGACCTAGCTAGGGTTAAAAGATTTACTAAGTCTTGTGCTCTCTCAAACTCTGTAATGCTGCGTTTAAAAAAAAAAAGCCTCATAGATAATGCTTCGATTCTTAGGTGAGTACTTATAAACCATAGAGCACCCAAATTGCTTGCTATACACTAATAATGCAAGGCATTAAGTGATAAGTGCCAGGCAAGTGGTCTAGACAATCGTGTGCTATGGGAGTCCACAGCAGGGAGAGATCAATACAGGATATAACATGGGCGTGGGAAGCTCAGCTGCATAAATGTTTTGTTTGAGGGATACCCAGAAAGAAATATTGTGCACATGATCAGAAAAACAGAACTACAGATAGAAGGCTTGCATGAGAGAGAATGCAGACTTGGGATAATCACTGCTGAAATAACTGCTAATTGATGGACTTCCTGAAAGGGGCAGGTGAGGAGTCCTAGGGGGCCCATCACCCTAATACACCTATTACCAAGCCCCACATAAGAGTAAGCTTTGAATGAAATTACTACAAAGAAAGTATGGTGGTGACGCTAAGCTTTGAAAGAAGAAAAAAAAATGGGGGCAGAGAAGATGTCCAATGAGATAAGAATAGAACACCTCTATCAAGAAAAGAACTGACCTACACGCAGGTTCTAACCCTCTATTGCTGCTGAACCATTTCAAACACCCATTTTTATTTGGGTCAAATTGAAAGGTGAAAGGAATTAAGAAGAAAAATTCATTCAACACTAGATCAGACTGCAACCTTGAACGCATAACATATAGCCACACAGTATAGTTTAGTATAAGCAGTTCACACCAAAAAAACGATTTACATTTGACAGTCTATGTATAAAAGCTCACAAAGCCTCTGGTTCCCAGCAAAACAGAAGGAAAAAAAAGAAGAAGAAAAAATATGGGGTCAGCAGATTCTTTAAATTTCTGTTCTTTCCTCGTACAAAACAGGGCTGATAAAGTACCCTATTTCTAAAGTAGCAGCAACATTTTCTATTATTTACTGTTTTGCTTTTTAAAAAAATCTGCAATTCTTATTCCAGACTTAAAGGCTCCCTAGGCATGTATAAAAGTACATGTGTATAAAACTGAAAGCACTGTAATAAAATAAAACTATAGCTATAATCCTAGAAGGTATAGAGAACAATATAAACATAGCCGTATTCTGATGAGTCCCAACAGAAGCCATAGTCTGATTATTCTGTCCTGGTTAACAAAACAGAATAAATGAGTTTTGTCCCACTGTTGCTTCTTTGCATGTAGTATTAAATAATAATAGCTGTCATTTATTGAGTAACTACTCTATTCCAGGCACTTTCTAAGCACATTACACACACACACAAACAGAAGAATGACTATCCCATTTTACCAAAGAGAAAACTGAGTAATTTGCCCAAGGTCACAGATCCAATACGTAGTAGAGTTGGGGTTTGATCTTGAATCTCTTTAACTCCAAAGTCCCCTGTCTCCAATATTATTACTAATGGTTATTATTACTATTAACTATAGATCAAGTCCAATCCCCATAGGGAAAAACGTACATGGTATTAAAGAGCCAAAGCTTGGGCATCAGAGCACCTGACCCTGAATCTTGGCTTCACCATTTACCATCTGTGTGACATTCGGCAAGGCACTTATCCCTCTAGAAGTCTCCATCTGCTCATTTATAAAAGCATATGAATTTACATTAAATTTCCATTCTGCCGAATATAAATGCAAACTTTCCAATATTCAAATATCTCGTGAATAGCACAGGTATATATTCAGCCGCAACCTAGCACCTAACTCTCACTTCACTAATGGTTGCTAAGGTGTAACTCCTCTCTTTAAACCAGTTTTATTTTCTGGAATCACTGGCGGGACAGAGTTGGGAGAGAAGCAGAGAAATTTATGCTCTGGGATATTGTAGGATATTGTAAATTTATCTTCTGGGATATAGCTGAGATGGTGGTTAGGTGAAACTAATTTCCAGAATCCTGAAACTGGAACTAAGTTTTATTTTCCCTCAAAAAAGGGTGAGAGACCATATTAGAGATTAGCTATGTTATGAAATTCATAGACGCTTATTTTAGGTCAACTAAAATCCTAATCGCCATGTATGGCATTTCTCTTTATGGAGAAACATCCTGCAAATTTGAAACAAATAACTTACAAATATTTTTGGATCTAATCTGCTCATAAATTAGTTATTGCTCTACTCTTGCATAATAGATAATAAAAATTCAAAGCTGACTGCAATTTTTGGCATAAGGTTCTCTGTAAGTTTCTGTCCCATGTTTTTCTATGAAAAAAAATGGTTTAGTTAGCTAGCCCAACTAACCTGGGAGGTTGAGGCTGCAGTGAGCTGAGATCTCACCACTGCACTCCAGCCTGGGCAACAGAGCAAGACCCTATCTTGAAAAAAACAATCTATAAAAACAGGTACATGGATTTATATCCTTTTTCAAAAATCCAACATCTGAATAAAAGGCTATTTAAATTAAAAATTCACGATTGTGTTTTGGTTTAAACAACAGTGAATTTGTAGCTATATATCAAATTCCATAGCAAAATAAGTAAACTACTTGGGATACCAAGACAAATAGAAGGTCCATTTTTCATATATTGTGAATTGCTGTTTTCCTAAATTGACTGGGCGATGTCTCAATTTTCTGTATTCTGATTGTGAAAATCTAGTACTGGAGCTGTTATTCTCCATGCCTATTGTAAGCCTATAAAAATATAAGTGCTTATTTTCAGAATATTTCAAGATAATTAAATGAATTTTCCATGAATTATAGTAAAACTCATAAATTAAGACAAAGATATTACTAGGTAATCTCTGAAATTACAGTAGTAGAGCGGATCTTGGGTCTCTCTGACTCGGAAGGGATGGAAGTAACATAATTATGTATGTGAGCAAACTGTGGGTAAAAGACAAGAGCTAAGGTAAGGACAGAAGGAACAGGTGTGCTGGGAAAATTTCTAATCACATCCACCTCTTGCTATAGGACCTGGAAAGAGACAGAAAGTACTTAGGGAAAAAAAAGTGTGGAAAACTGGAGCCAAAATCTTTAAATCATGGGAAACAAAATTAATTCAAACCTGGAATGATCATGTCATTGACATGAGTAAAAATCTAACTTTAATAGCAAATTGTACCGGGGAAAAACAAAACCTTCGGATAAGCTAAGAATGGCAAAAGGTTATTTAATAAGAAATTCCTAATTATCTATAGGGAGAGGGTGCATAACCAATGTCTATCCAAAACCTAGGATAGATAGCACAAGTAAGGTTTTAAAGCATTCAAAACACTGAAGGAAAGAAACAGTACATTTCCTTTCTCTTCAGTTGCTAAAATTACCATTAAATTAGGTCTATTTCACTTGAAGAGGAGGATGCTAGAATAATTAATGACGTCCTTTATGTAAATGACAATGCTGAAAAGCCTTTCATTCTCCACTGAATTATAAAGGTTCAAACAAGAAGATATAGAATTACAAGTGAATTTCTATTTAGTTGAATATGTATGAAGGCAAACTTTCCAACATCAGGATATACAGTTAAGGGTACTGAAATAGGATATTCCAAGGAGCTAATAAAAATTCCCCCCCCCCGAGTGTCTTTAAGAATGACTAGTTTTGGGTTATCGAGTACACTTAACACATCGGGTGAACTGATGACAGACCTGTGGCAAACTGATACTCACCAAGCGAAGACAAGGCAAATGAGGAAATTCCAATGCTGCCATGACAATGTGACTGATGGTGACATCAGTGATTCCTAATTCCAAACTGAAAAGAACACTCCCAGAACGCTGACAACATATTAGATACACCCAGAACCACCCTTCCTTCATCTCCCAATCTAATGTTTGATTTAGTGGCAAATAAAATGTTTCAAACAAGGCATTATTATTAAGTGTTAAAATCTGGTTAGACTCTTTTAAAACTGGAGAAAGTGCCAGAAGAAAGAAGTAGATAACTTCTGAAGACATTTCCATTTTTCAGAGCTATTTACATTTTTCACACCTATAGACGTAATGAATTTATAAAAATGTTACAATTTATAAAATGCTTTATAATGCATTATCTCATTAAAGTCTGGGGGAAGGAGGCAGGACAGGTATTCTCTCCCTCAACCGCATCTGTTTTTGAATAGATAGATACCCTCAGGTAGGTCAGGTAATTTGCCATAGGACATGAAGCCTTAGAAATATAGAATTTCAGAGGTGGAAAAAATTATTATGGCCAGTCCTTGTAATTGATATACAATAATCATTCAATAAATCTTTCAGTAATTGAATGAATGCTACTGTCTCTCCTTGGACAACTTAACCAGCAATAAATTCATTTCATCTATTCATATTTAGTGATATCTACTAGAAAACTTTGTTAAACAGCCTTGAAATCTAAAACCATCCATCACAGTTCTACCACAGGACTAGAATCTGCGTCTTCTATACATTGTATAGTGCTTTTTCTCTGTATTCTGTACTAGTCAACTCATAAAACTGAGAGCTAAGTCATCTTTTCTTGAGCTTTAAGAATGTTATAAGATTGTTTAAACAGTCTATAAATCTCTAATGATTTAACTTAACCTAATGTCTTGCACATAGTTTGTTTGTTGCAGGCATGAATGGATGAGGTAAAAGTTTTCTTGTCTATACACACACACACACAGAGGTAAAAGTTTTCCTGCGTGCCCGCGTGCACGCACACACACACACACACACACACACACCCCAAATATTTTTCACCTTCTTTCAAAACCATGAATATCTGAGTTAGAAAGAGTTGAATGTAAAAAATATAGTGATCAACTAATACAGAATACGCCTTATAAACTACATAGTGAATTTGCATCCTAATCTTTAGGTTACTTAAGATCATAAAGACATACTAAATAAATGTTGCATTTTGCAACTGTATGTGACTTACTTATTCAGGAAATAAAATTTGATAACCAAATAGTTTCTCTTGACTTCAATCATTAATTGTCAGAATAAACCTTCTCACTTTATTTTTTGGGTAAAAGAGTAGCATCACACTCATCTCTCTGCAATCAGTGTCCTATAAATACTCAGATACAAACTGGATGTCATGCGATCTAAGAGGCCACTGATTGTGAGCTGCCTGAAAATTACTGAGACGTAAACATTTGAAAAAAGTGGACAACAGTAATTAAAAGACACCATAACTTACAACCTGCATTTCAACTGCAGAGATGTTGAAATGTAAGAAAGGTGAGTCTTAGAATCTCTAAAGTATGGCATACAAGTACATGAACACACAGCATGAAAATGCATATCCATGTCCTTTTTATTCATAACCTTGGCTTTAGAAATACATTTGTCAAACACTCACTTTTAACCTTCCTAAGAACACAGAGCTACTAAGTTTTTACCAGTAAATGACTCATAGGCTCAGTTTTTCCAAGGAGATCTGACAGTGTGTCTTACAAGTGGTGGGCACAGTCTGCACGCATCAGAATGAGAAACTTTACCCTAATCTCACAAAGACATCCATCACAAAGGAACAAGCTGAGCTGTCTGCTTCCCTCCTCAGCTCTCTCTCCACAATCATGTTGTTATACTTAAAGTGTTTTTACACGTACAGTGCATTTATACAATAAGAAAGATGAATGGGAGATGAACCTAAATCTACAGATACTTATCAGACTTCGCCGTGTATACTTCTTGCTGTTACTGCTTTAAGCTGTCAGTTGCAAACATGAATCTTGAACTGTTACTTCTTTGGCAAGTTTTAGTCAAATGCATGCATATACACAGACACACAGACACTGAAAAGATCAGTCATAGGTACTGTTCTGGCACACGGCATCAATTCCAACCGACGAGCCTCACCAATTTCCACCCTTTTACAGTACTGGAGTGCCAGTTCCCAGTCTTCCTGAGGCTTCAGATTGGAAAAGTAATTTTTACATAGATCAGGTAAATCAGATAAAAAGACATATATCTGAAATGATTATCACAGTCCTTAAAATTGATATGAAATTACAAAGCGAATCAAAAGCAATAACTTAACAGTTAAGATGACCTAGTTATAAGAAGAGATGTAAATGATTCACATTTGGAACAACGACTATTAGTACCTGATAATTCATATTTGTTCAGGAACCGACCAGTTCCTTGCATTCCCTCCTCTTCCATATGCAGCATTCCTTTTAGTCATTTAACTGCTGGTGTGATGATAAAACCAACGTGAAAAACTGAAACAAACTGGCCAATTTATTTATTGACTACAGGTTGATTAACCTGAGACTTGGGGATTATCTATTAATTTCATTTATCTGCTATGTTCCCCTTGGTATAAGAGAAAATCATAATTTATCTCATTTTGAAAGTCATCTTATAAGAATTATTAACATACCAAACTACTGATATACCCAACCCCCTAACACAGGGCTTGGCACATATTAAGTGTTCAAATACTGGTTCATGAATGTTTGAATGAATGAATAGGCAATGTATTAAAAATGTATGCAAGTCCTATTCAAACAGATGTTATTGTATAAAGTTAAAACAGGCTTATGACTGAAATATTTGTTAATTCAGTGATAAATTTTACATTCTAATTTATTAGCCAAACTTCTTCAATATTAAAGAATATCATGTCAAGCTCTGTAATTCACAATTTCTTGACTGATTTGAAAATATATTCTATTTTGGGGGGGCTCTTTTAAAAGAAGTCTTAGCTATTTGCTATGAACATTATTAAATGTATCAGTCCAAAAAACATTGCAAATCACTATAGGAGCTGTTTTCCCCTCTTTCTATGCCCATCTGCCCCTTTATTTTAAAGAAAAACATACTTTAAGTTTTTAGTGACTAACACATTTTTTTAAGTAGGTGTATAAACTCTTTTAAAAAATTTATTTTAGTCCTATGTGTACTCCTAGGTATATAAACTCTTGTAGTTTGAAATCCTAACATTTGTTTCATTCTACCATTTAACATTTAAAAGGTTATATCAGTAAATAAGAATGAACAAAGTGCTGATAATTGCTGAAGTTTTTCTTTCTACCTTATTGTATCTTTGGAAATGTCCACAATTCAAGTATTTTTAGTGGATCTGACTGTACTCAAAGCCTTGTGAGGTTGATTCAGAGGATTCCAGACAATCAAGGTAAATTGAGATTCTTTGTGCTACAGCACCTAGGAAGTGACTACATAGCTGGTGTTAAGTTTTCTTTTAAATGGCTACTTTATCTGCCCATTTTACCTTTTCCTCATGAATCTCTCCTGAAAAGGAAAATGGGAAAAAAACATTTAAAAAGTTGAAATATGAGACTACAGTCTGGATAGTACAAAGGTTACAGTAAACCCATTAAGAAATGCTGCAAATCTAAGTGGTGAAACAGATAGGATGCAGCTGATTTCTACACTTCACAGTGAAAATACACCTTTTTTTTTTTTTTTTTTTTTAGACGGAGTTTCGCTCTTGTTACCCAGGCTGGAGTGCAATGGCACGATCTCGGCTCACCGCAACCTCCGCCTCCTGGGTTCAGGCAATTCTCCTGCCTCAGCCTCCTCAGTAGCTGGGACTACAGGCATGCACCACCATGCCCAGCTGATTTTTTGTATTTTTAGTAGAGACGGGGTTTCACCATGTTGACCAGGATGGTCTCGATCTCCTGACCTTGTGATCCACCCGCCTCGGCCTCCCAAAGGGCTGGGATTACAGGCTTGAGCCACCGCGCCAGGCCACCATTTTTAAATTAGCAGCTTATCTGTGAGTCACACTGACTCTCTTCTCTTTCTCCATATCTTTTATCTGCTAGTTTTCTCAAGCTAGAACTGCTGGAACTCTTCTGCTTTTCCCTCTGACTAGTCCTTATTTACTCCAAATTGTTGTGTACCCTGGTTCCAAAATAATTTTTTTCTGGCCTCTTTGGCTGTATTACTCTACTTCCTAAAACTCCCACATCAAATGCAAATTTCTGAACAGCACTTGTAAAGCTCTCCACTTTCTAACTCCCTTATCCCTTTACCTCTCTTCCAGCTACTATTTGTGTCTTGGCTGCCCATGAACTCACTCTTCTCTGGCTCCGAGCTTTGCCAGGAAACAGCCTCTGTTTTTCCATCAGCCAAACCACACTCATCCCTCCGTTTACTCTGTTGAAATCACAGCTCATGGTCTACCCCCTCTGAGTTTTCCCTACTCTCATCTATTTTCCAAGGCCTCTTGCTACATTTTCTAAGGATGGTATTAATGCCTAAATTAGGCAAGCTCAGTGTCGTTACATTATAAACTCCTCTACTGAAGATATAATGATGGCCAAGATTTAGCATGTACTCCCCATATGTGTTCTATTGAAATGCAGCATGCGAGAGCTCAGCAAGTATCCATTGACCTGGGTTCACTGTCAATCAGTAGTTCTCGGCCTCCTCTCCAGTCTAGCTCATCTGAGGATGATGATATATTCCCCTCAAGTCACTGTGGCTCACTTCTACATGATTCAGAGCCAGAAATTATGAGGACACATGCTCCCAACTTTACTGAAAATTATTGTTACAAATAATGAACCAGAATGTGGTTACAGGAACTTGAAAAAGATAAGCATTAACCTCAGTACCTCCTACAACTTTCTCTGCTATAAAATAAGTTTTGCTGTGAGATATATAAAAATTATAGCCTCTTGAGCTAAGAAGGTTTGAAAATGATTCACTGTTATCTCGGGTGAGCATTTACTTACTAAAACCCAAGATGGTACCACAGTGTATTTTAGAATGACTAAAGCAAACAAGAATTACTTTCCTCAGATGGGACAACTTCTGTTGAAACTTCAGTGGTTGACTGCTCTGTCTTCCCCACACCAGAGGCACCTGACTCTTCCTTTTCCTCTTCAAGGTAAAGCAGGACAGCCTTTGAGATCCACTCTAACTCATTCTACCCTCTGCCATTTATAGCATTAAGTAGCAGACAAGGAATGGGCTTTCAAGAAGAACTACTGTGTCCAAAAGACAATTCTACTACCTGTTAGCCGCCTTTACCTAAATCCAAGCAAAAAGACAACAATATCTTCCTCACAGTTTTTGCAAGAAACAAAGTAGACACTTCAGTTTGTTAAATGACAAAGATATTTATCATCATTTATTTATCTTCTGCAAATGCCCACCTTTTAGTGTAGCTAAGCACTTTTCCTGGGTGATACCATTTCATCTAAACCTCAGCCTTGAGTTTAGGGGGCCATGAGTAAGCCTGACAGCTCAAGAAAACCTGCACATCCACTTTCTTTCATTGACTGACATCATTGTGTATCATCAAGTTCTGTAATTCTGGTTCTTCCATCTTTTCCATACTCTCGTTCACAAAAATTATAGCATTAGACATTTTTTAAGTGCTTAATTATGCCAGACATTGTTATAAGCATTTTACAAGCATTATTTCATCAATTCCCACACCACACTATTATTCTCATTTTCAGACATAGAAATGTAAGTTTCTCCTTCATTCTCTTCATTTTCCTATCCTCTGGTCTGAGGTCACCACCACTACCACTAGCACCACCAGCACCCACCCCCACAATTCCCCCCGTCCCACCACATTTCATTTACTTACCTAACCTAAATACCCAAGTCAGCCAACTCGAGTTTGTTATTTCTAGTGCCTAGTATTCATAGTCTTTTCATTCTGTCTTAAAAATAAGCATTTTTCACCAGATTTTTCTATTTCTCCTCCTGAGTTATTCACAACCTCCCAGGTAAATCATACTATGCTAAAAACTCAATTTTAGTTATACCTTTACTGCTGTATAGCATTCATTTTACTCATTTGCAAGCAGCTCCCTACTCCATCCCAAACAGAATTAATTCCAAACTTTTTATTTTTTTTCTCAAATTCCTAATCCTACCCCTACAATGATAAGGTAGAGATCATTCATTATCTACATGAAATTCCCTCAGTTCTCTCTCGAATACATATTATACTTTTGTATCTCTTCTTAGCATTCTCCTCTATCCTAGCTAGATAGCCTCTCCATCCTAGTTCATTTTAAGATTTAGGTTTCCATTTGCATCCTTGATTTCAAATGAACTTCTCTATGACTTACCCTCACTTGACTTTCCCCAGCCCAACTTCTATACCAGGTTGGTTGCTTGCTTTTCTTTGTCTTTTCTTTTTTTCTTTCAATTATTCTTGGCAACTTAATACATTTTTTACTATAAAAGTAATACATTAATATATTTTCCTTTTAAAAATGTGAACAGCAGATGCAATGGCATTTTTCCAGTAAACTAACTTGCTCAAGTCTTCTCTATTCCAAGAAAAGGCTGGTGGGAGGGAAATGATTTCCTTGCTTCTTATGCTGCTTTATTCCTTCTCTCTTTCACTGCTGGAGTTCTTGAAAGACTGTCCGTCAGTGGATGTTTGCATTTCACTGTCCTTTCCAGTTACGGACCACGATAACTTGGCTTCTGACTCCCACTTGTCTCCACACAACGTGATGTAGTTTTGTGACAGTGCCAGCCACTCACCCTCATGGAATTCCAAGTTGTCTACTCTTTTGGGGCCCTCCTGTATCCTTTTTTTTCTCCGCTTTAGGTTTTTTTTCCACATACGATCTCACCTACAACTAACACCTCAGTAATCACCAGGGAACAAAAGAATAGCATAGCCAGAGCTCTAATCTTCACTCTTCTTTTGGGATTCAGACCCCAGTTCAAACTTTCTTGAGGCTCTATGTCCCCTGGTTGGCATTCGCTCCTCTCTCTCTCTGATGTCACCACTGAAACTGGTGTGCCCCCGACTAGGGCCACTGGTATTGTACTTTGGTTCTATCTCTCTGTCTATGTCACTGGAAGGTAAGCTTGTCCAGAGCAACTGGTCTACCTCAATGCCTTCTATACTGTTGCAACTCTAGAAACAATAGTTATTTTAAATTTATTGACTTGGAAGTCCAAGAAAAAAGTGCCATTTCTTTTTTTTTTTTTTTTTAAGAGAGAGTCTCACTCTATTGCTCAGTCTGGAGTGCAGTGGCACAATCTCAGCTCACTGCAACCTCTGCCTCTTGGGTCCAAGCTATTCTCCTGCCTCAGCATCTCGAGTAGCTGGGATTGCAGGTATGTGCCACCACACCCTGGCTAATTTTTGTATTTTTAGTAGAGGCGGGGTTTCACTATGTTGGCCGGGCTGGTATCGAACTCCTGACCTCAAGTGATCCACTCACCTAAGCCTCCCAAAGTGCTGGGATTACAGGCATGAGCCACTGCACCTGCCAAGTGACATTTCATAAAATCAAGAATTTTAGCCAGAGATGAGAGATTGGGGGAAAAAACAAAAAGAAAAAAGTCTCCTACCCATTAACACTTATTGTCTGTTTTGTCTGGTTTTCACTCAGAAACCTTTCAGAATCTGGGAAGCACTTTTTCTCTCATGATTGAAAATACTCTCAAATGCATTTGGAACTGCTGGTCATTTCCAAAGTGCAGGGGAATGAAGCCCCATTAACTGGCCACTTTTGGATATTCATGCTATAACCAGGAAGCTGAGCAGCTGCATTTTAAACTGCTGTTTGCGTTCTTCTTCAATCCAACTTTCAGTTAAAAACTTCATATGATTAAAAACATACATATTTGGGTCTGCTTATGTCTACTGTCTATTCACTCATAAATGACCATATGAATAGCAGAAATTAGGAAAGATTTTACAGAATGTTTATAACCCTTTATATTAAAAAAAAAATAAAAAGAAGCAAAGGGATAAAGAATTGAGAACTCTTTCCTGGTATTTTTGTACCCTGGGCAACTAAAAGCTGTGGGGGAAAAATGAGCAGCAATCGGAAGGTGGGGACTTAAAAATCAAACATTAAAAAAAAAAAAGATTGCCTTAAAAATAAGCAGGAATTGACCATCTATTCACAGATAAATTATTAAGATTAAGATTTGAAGGATTTTTTAAAAAGCCTTCAGACACTTATTACACCTTAATTTTGGCTCCTAAATGGAATATGGTCAATAAAAAAATGACTGCTTCCCTTCTTGGAGTCTGAAGTTAAATTATCTTCTCCATTCCTGCCAGTGTGGCTACTTAAATGGGGCAGTGTGAAGTGGGGGCATTTAAAAGCACTACTATTTATTATAGGGTAGTCCAGACTCTCAAGTTTAACTGTATACACTTCTTCAGTGCCTCTGTAAATAAATAATTTCTTACTACTATTACAGCGAATCCTTTTTAACCTAAAGAGAGATGATAAGGTCTCTTAAATTTTTCAAAATAAGTTTTGTCTTCCAGCTGCCTTTTAATTAATTTATATCTTATTAGCTCCTTTAAAGGCTAACTAAAACACAGAATGCTGACTTTTTGTAATTCCCTAACACTGTTCCTCATCTGTTCATTCAATCAGTGTTTACAGGGAGTTGTGCGTAGAGAAGGAAGCCATATATAAGGCAGCTGAAGGGCCGTGGGTAAGCAATGTTGTGAGGAAGGAGAAGCAATGAGGCAGAGGAATCATCACTTGGAGGGTGAATCACAGAACAGTGAGACTCAGAGGGTGGAAGAAAGATAGCAGACAGTAAGAAGCAAAGCAGCCAGACTCTAAACCAGCTAAACAAAGAGCAACTAAGTGGCAGAAATAACAGAAGTTCAAGAGGAAAAATTCAAAACTCCTGCTCTTGATTTTGTGCCTTGATGGAAAACTGTCATCCAGTTGGTCTCCACAGGCCCACCTAGGAGGCTGCTTTCTCAGTTCTGTTGAGATCAGGTTTCACAACTGAGATTCTTATTCCCTTATATATTCTTAGAACAATTCCAACTCATTACTTAACGCAAACAGTAGTGGGTCTCTATTACTGTGCTTGCAATCAGAAGTATGCTGCTAAACAAATACTAATAAAATTGTGCAAGAAACTGCTTCTCGTAAGTTAGTACTTAGCATAGCAAGTCCACTTAAGAAGGAAATAATTTAATGTCAGGCAGCACCACCTGCTCATTTAAGGCAAGTTATTAAATTATTTCCACTTCTTTCAAAACACTTATATTAAGAAAAATCTGCAGTCCTTGCACTTCCATGATTGGCAGGCACCACATTCATTTTATCATCCCAATTAAACTGTTGCCTGGTGTCCAAACGAAATAAAGAGAGAGAGAGAGAGAGAGAGAGAGAGAGAAAGAGAAAGGAAGGAGGGAGGGAGGGAGATTGGTTCTCATATACAATCTAAGCTGTCTCTCATTTTTTAAAAGGAATAGGATACATGCTTCCTCCCCCTCAACAAATATATAAAAATTAGATTATCGTTTATGAAATTTAAAACGTTTTTAATGTTTATATTTGTGTCTCTGAAAGAAACTATCATGTGACATATATGAGTTAATTTTATTTGTTGCCAATTCTTATAAAAAGTGAATATAGATGTTGTTTAAGTAACTTTTAGAGATTCCATTTTAGTTTCAAGCATATATCTTTTGATCAAAGACTTCGTTTGCTATTAGAAGCCAACAGATTTTTGACGAGATGGTCTTAAGGATTGTGTTATATTTAGGAATGAGCGCTTCCTCTCCAGATCTGTGCCGCCACCTCATTCCGGGTGACTTCTAAACAACCTAGGGTCACAGTGGCCTCTCTTTAATTAGTATCTCACTGCTGAAGGGAGGGGAACATGTCAAGGGGAAAAGAATGTAAGAAGACATTATAAACAAAGGTCTTCAGGGCAACTTAGTGGTTTGGTCAAGGAATGGAAAAAAGCCTAGCTCCTTTTTTGTTACCAAAGTGAGGCTGGAAACTGTTTTGATTCCTACAAATTGAGAAGGTTGGAATTTTTACGTATGCTTGTTAATTCTGCCTTAATATGTTAGACTTTATCTCTATATCAATTTGATAGCCTATGACTGAAAACTCTGCATTCATTGTTTAGATGACAAAAGAATGATCCATAAAGAAAACAGATGATTCAGTGAAAACTTTTCCATCTAAGGCATGATTCTGTTAAGGTTTTAGCAATATCCAAGTTACATTAATACAACATTTTCCTTCTTTAAAATAAACAAATATAATATTTAGGAAAGTAAAGGTCAATAATAGCTATCTAAATGATATTTTTTAAATCCATAATTAATAGCTAAAATTGCACCTCCCATATATATATATATACCTACAATTAATTTTATGAGGCCAGGAACAAAATTCTATTTAAATTGAGTTCACTGCAATAAATAAATGAGTCAATAGGTAAAGAAAACTGAGTCAAAAATAAATTTTGCCTGAAAATCAAGAATGACACAATTTTTAAAAATTTTAAAGCCTAAAGATATAAACATATATGTTTATCGGTATCTATATTTATTTCTATCTGATGGTATGTATTAATACATAGACAGTGATAGCAATTTCATATAGATCTAATTCCACAAGGGAATTACATTTTAAAAATACCAAGGGGTAAAATTCTTAAAAACTAAGACAGTTATATGTATGAGTAAGCAACACTTTTAAAATATTAATTCTTCAGTTAAAACACTGACACTGATTAATGATTTCTATTGGGTATTATTTACAAGAAATCATCTCAGCAGGGTGCCTGTGTCCCGTTTCATAATCACATAGTACACTCACCCTACAGGATTATGTTCTAGGCAAGTTCGAATGTTAAATTAAATTTCATTCTCTTCAGGAAGTGACTTTTACTCAAGATTGAATACAGCTGTTAGCACAGATCACTGTTCCAAAAACATTTCTATGAGAGCTAGAAGAAAACACCATTTTAAGAAATGCAAATTCACTTTCATTATTTCAAATCTGTGCAAGCAAAGCTGGAAGGGAATCTCTGGTCTCTGTTTGTTAGTTAAATTAGGTTCTTATAAATATTCAAGAGAAAACATGCAGGATGGTTATGAGATGGCGATAAGACTTTCCATGTACTTCTGGAGCCTACATATTTTAATCACCAGTTTGTTTATAACAAATATAGTGACTTGTTTTTTTGTTTCAAAAATCAAGAGTTATACTTACACTCAATTTTTTCTTAAATTTCACTCTCTAATACAACTTGGTTTTCTCTCTGTATATTCACAAAAACGTAGCCTGGCACAAAACATGGGGTAGGCTCAGCAGAGGAAATGCTGCCAGCTGAAAACACCGGATGTAATTGAGACCACAAGAGACGCAGACTTAGTTATAAATGTCGAACTAAAAAGATGTATTGGAAAGAAACAAAGTCTAACTTTTTATTGGCTGGATTAATTATTGTAGTGAAATCTTACTATTTCATAGTTTAGTTCCAAACAAAACAAAATCTCTGGGAATTATTTTGATAATCCTAGGTTCCACTTTCTACAGCTTTAAAAGAAGAAGAGGAAAATAAACCTATGGATTCTTACTATCCCTGGTCATTTTCCTGCCTCTGTGGGTGGGAGGACAGAGGTTTGTGGTGTCAACCTGCCAGACAGTACACGATAGGTTGGATCAGCTTCCACAAATAGTTGGGAAAAGAGTATTTTAAAAGAATGGCTTTCAGCATCATAGAAATGTCCTTTTATTATATAAAGGAACAGAATAAATTTGTCTGTAGATGGACCCGCAACAGAGTAAGTTAATTAGTATTATTAACTCTCTTTGGCAGTGGGGTGGGGATACAAAAACTTAATTTACAAAGTCTGTAACAGCTGTTTTTCTCTTCCCGCCCTTTGAGGTTGTGCTTTCTTTTGTATGGAACAATGGTGATAACTATGACGGATGTTCCTTCCCTATTGGCTATGAAAATCCAAATTTGAACTTTTTTAAAAAAGAAAAGCATAACACTTTGGGATTCCTATCTTGCCCCCGCCCCCTAGTTTGGCTTATTAGTGCTTTTCAAGCTGCACATTTCAACAGTTATCTTTTGCTATGTAAAGACTGTTTCAATTAAATACATTTGTCTGTTCAAAAAATAGTTCTTCATGCAAAAATTAAAAATTTAATTTACTTTTTAGTCAGGGAAAAGGATATTTTGTCAAAAGATAATAATTTTTATTTAAGACCTTGACTAAAGGGAGCAGTTAGCAGTTTTTGCATTTTAAAAGTTAACAGGGAGCCTCCTTTCTTCTTTTTTTTTTGCATATAATATGATCAATGTTTCTTAGAAAGGTGAACATTTCTCATAAGAGATGAAAGGATCTGCCATAACTCACACAGGAGAAAGTGTGCATCTTCAGGTGGTAAGAACAGGTCATTTTTTGAAACTATGTTATGTTATACATGTCAGCCATCTTATTATTTTAAGTAAGCTCTTTGAAAAAAATAAAAGAAAATCTTTTGCCACTAGAGGGAGTTCAAAATTCCCTTTGTATCAGTAAACATGTAAAGTGGATTTAACTTCTGAAACAATAAAAACTATGATTGTAGTACACTTTTAAAAAATTAAACAATAAGACTAAATCAAGAATTAGCTTTTTAGGTGATGTATCTTTTCCTTCAGTTAGAATAGCTATGGTGAATATATGCCATGGTTATTATGTACAGCTCACATATATTAAAGGTAACTGAATGATTTTAATATCTGGAAGCAGTACAGGTTGTGTTTGGTTTGCGTTGCTTCTTCATTAAGATTGGAATCGTTTACTCTTTCAAGCTGTATTTAATAATAACTGTGGTAGAAAGTTTAAAAAATAACTGCTACAATCCCTCCTGCTCTGCACATGCTTTCTCCCAATGCGATTCTCTCCTCCAAGGCCCAGGGCTGCAGCCCGTTTTACCTCCCCTTAACTATGGGATGGCCCTGTGTGACTGGACCAGAAGAATGCAGAAGCAGGGCTGAATGACTTTCAGATATGGGCCTGAAGAGGCTTTCAGCCCTGTAAATAAGTCTGGGCTAGTCTGCCTTCCAGTTAGAGCCCACATGGAAAAAGAGACTCTACAGAATGAGAATCTACACAGAGGAGATTGGAGGCACTCCAGCCAACAGCCAGACCACTGTGAGGCATGTGAATGAGGCCATCTTGGACATTCTATACCCAGCTGAGCTCCCAACTGCATGCGGCTGCCTGAGTGACCCAGCCAAAGTCAAATGGAGCAGAAGAGCCACCCAGCTGATCCCAGCCAACCCAGGAAAATGCAAACTTTTAAGTCATTGTTTTAAGTTGGAGGTAATTTGTTACTTCATAACAGGTAATTGAAACAATAATACAAACAAAATAAATAGGTTTGTATGATGCTCTACATTTTTTAAAAGCCCTTTTACATCCACTATTTCCTATAGCCATACCATGCAGTGGGAAACTAGGTCAAAGGTTAAATATCCTGTCTAAGCTCTCAGAGTGCTTAAAAACAAAGTTTACATTTAAGAGAAAGATGTTTCTCATAAGTAAATTCTATGTCCCTATTTTTCTATTTTTTATCTAATGTAGTAGTGATTATCAAATAATCAAGCATTGATTGAAAACTACTCTCTCCTGTGCTTCTTTTCCATAAGAACTAGTTAATCTAAACAATTATATTCATTTATATTTCTATTAGTCCTAACAGTTCAAAAAGTAAAAATAACATTTTTGGACCTGCGCCTCTTTATTTATGCATACCTCTAGCTGTGTTTTGATGTTTGAGAAATATTATTTAAAAGTTCTACACAAAAAGTACTGACAATTTCAAGTGATAAACTGAATTTTTAAATATGAAATGATCCTTAATTATTTCCTTGCTTATTCTCATGTTGTAGTCAGGTTTTACAGCTATCCTATCTGTCTGACTTCCAGTTGAACAAAATAACGATAGGGCACTTAGCACCAGGTCCTTTGCATTTTGGTTCCTCCTTCCCTTTTCCCTCCTCCAGGGTTACCTGTGAAAATGTATATGGCTGATATGGACAAGACAGCCGCAGCAAGACAAAGACACTGGATTTTTCCAACTGATAGCTAAGTGTCCTTGGGGGGAGTTGTGTGGCAGGAGGAATGATCTCAGAATCCAAGAATGGCCTGGGTTACCGAGGCAGTGGTCTAATAATAATAATGAATTAGGCTATTGCCTAGGTAACCCAGGCCATTCTTGGATTTATTAGTGTATTCTGAAAATCTGCCAGAAATCAGATTTTCAGAATAAACTAAGTGGTCCACATTTAAGACAGAATAAAATTCAAGTTTTGAAATCTTTGAATCTAGACTGAATCAGTCTACTAGCCAGATTCTTTTCTGAGGAAGCAAGCATCCCACTATCTTGGTAGAGAGGTTTTCATTACCTGTAGAAGACATGCTTCTTTCTCATTTAACACAGCAGTCACAAGGCAAATGAGAACCTAGTATAAATGTAAGTTACTGAGGCTGGAAGCCAGGAATCCACTGGGAGGCTGCTAAGATAAATGTAGATTAAGCATCTTCTGCTTGATACCTTCCAAAGGCTGTTTCGTAATCTTAGGCTAAAGAACCAACTTCCACTTGGCCCACATATCTTGGCCCAAATGACTCATACTCATTTCTCCAGTACCATCCTGCACTATTCTCTTTCTTACCACTAAGAATCAGGTAATCTGGACTTTCAGCTCCTTATACTTGCAAAGCAACCAATCCAGCAATATGTTTCACACATGCTATTCTCTATGCATGGAATGCTCTTTCTCTACCTCTTTGCCTAGTTAAATCTAACTTATTCTTCAAGGCTCAGCTTAAATTACTTACACCAGAAAATCTTCCCTCTTAATCCCCAGAAAAGGCTGGGTCTTCCTGTTATATAACCCTAATATAGCATACTGTATATCTCCTTTTGTGGACTTATCCAGCTGTAATCTAAATTATGATTATGATTTCCATCCTTTTTGCCTCCTTGTAAAAGCTCCTTGAGAAATGGAGTTGCATCTGTTTTGTTCACTGTTTTATTACTAGTGTTTTGTGTAGTACAGAACAGGTATTCAATGCTACTTATTGAACATGGATCTATTATACTTAAGGAATTTTAAAGTATATGTTACATTATATTATATATACTTCTGAAGATATAAAGAAGAATCTAATGGTTTCCGTAAGAAAAAGATATGCACAAATGACCAAGTGGCAAAGCAGACTCTGATCAGTAATATGACCGAGAACTAAATAACAGACCATGGGAGAACAGGGAAAAGGGGATTAACTCTAAATGGTGACCACAGAAAGCTTTATGGAGGAGAATCATAAAGTGTCTCTAAGAATGGGCAACATTTATACATACATTTTTCTGGCCCACTAGAAACAGCAATGTTCACAGTGTCTGCCATCCCGCTAACACTTTTCTGTTCTTTATTCATTCTTCCTTTTCACTTGGTATTCCCAAATGCCTTCCAAACTCAAGGAAATAAAAGAAATCATGGTTTAATGGGGAATTGGCAATGCTTAACTCAAAGAAATGACACTTTAACAATAAACTATTAGAACTACTGTGTGGAAACCAATTTAACCCCTTGCAGCAATAACAGCTTGGCAACTATGTAAGATCTCAGATTAGGAGCTGCAAATCAACTGTCCAAGGGAAGTCCTTTCCTAAATCCAGATACGAGGAATAAGGAATATAAAACGTTTGGGTGGGGAAAAGGGAGTAAAGGCCATGCAGGCAGCCTGGTGGCAATGCGTCAGAGAAGCAGCCAGAGCTTTGGGAAAAGCTAGGCTCACTGCAACACTGCAGGAAATCTTTGTGACACACTGGTGTGTCATGAAACAATGACTGGGTATCACTAATGACAAGCATTTCACTTAATGGTTTGGAATTCTGGATATACCACATAGCCTGCCCAACTACCCAGAACAAAGCAGAATCAGACCTGGGAAATCACTCTATTTCCTCAATCCTCATGGCATCCTCATCATGTTGAATCCAGCAAGCTGAGTTATGAGCTACTCTTCTCTTCTGAGGTTCCTGGCTCCTAGCAAACTGGTCACATCTCTGGAGTGAGCACCTACTCTCATTGGTTTTGAAATGAAGATTAAAACCAAAAATCTTTAGGCTGGGCAAGGTAGCTCACGTCTGTGATCCTAGCACTTTGGGAGGCCAAGGCAGGTGCATCGCTTGAGTTCAAGAGTTCAAGACGAGTCTGGGCAACGTGGCGAAACCTCGTCTCTACAAAAATACAAAAAGTAGCCAGGTATGCTGGTCCATGCCTATATTCTCAGCTACTCAGAGGGAGGAGCTGGGAGAATCACTTGAGCCTGGAGGTGAGCCGAGATTGTGCCACTCCACTTTGGCCTGGCCCACAGAGTGAGACCTTGTCTCCAAAACAAAAAACTTTAAAAAGTCTGTTTTCACAGTTATGACAACTTGAGTTCACTGAATTCAAGTTTTCAGCAACAAAGTTCCATTTTTAGTTTCACAATTAAAACCACTGAGATTTGGTCCAAATAACAAACATTAAGTGACACTGAGGTATAATTTTGATTCCTGGATTTACATAAATTATGTCAACGTTACAGTGAAAAAGAGGCTTCCTTTACGGAAGACACATTTAGTAAGCTACACCGACTACACAAAATTTTCTGATTCTAATCTGCAGAAATGTGGCTTGGCTTTAGAGACTGTTCTTTTTCATATCATGTCTTCACAGTGCTATCTTAAAGCCTTTTAGCAATGATTCATCATAAAGTGAATTTTAATTCCCAAGTATATTTCAATATCAATCTTTCAGCACAAAGCACTGTAATTTCAAAGCAGTTTGGAATATCTAGGAACATGTCTGTGCAACTGAACTGCGCTTTCTCTTAAGTATGGCGTTGTGCAATCCTCGTTGACTTTGGATTATGTGATAAGGACTCAGCTCCTAATCATTTTAATCTCACATTTTTTATGATCCTTTTGTTTAAAGTCAATATTTTAATTGGCATATATCAAGATCTGAATGGGTCTTGGATTAGAAATTTTGTTTAAATTGAGAAAAGGGCATATGCTAGTTCAAATGACTTCGATATGAGCACAGTAGCCCAATTTTCACTTTAGTAAAAGAGCTTGTCACAAAGTAAAACTTTTAAAAGTAATGAAATAACATTCGATTATTATGCGTAGTCACTAGTTCATGAGAAGTGTTTAGCTGATACATGATTCTAGTCCATTTAAAAAACAAATAAAGCCCTCTATAACCATTGCTTTGGGCAATACATACACATTAAATTGAAAAATATTTTCAAAATCTTACTCTAGCCAATAGCTTCAGTCCATCCAATGACCAACTATTTCATCAACACTACTAAAAATAGGGCATGAGTGTGAGCTCCTTTTCTCCCCACATTGCTCACTGAAAACAAACAAACATGAAAGAAAGAGCCTTTGAGGGAGATAGCAAGAAAGAAAAACAGCAACACACAGGTTAGAAAGAAGTCTCTAACAGTGCTATCCACTAGAATTTTCTGTGATGATGAAAATGTTCTACATCTGTGCTGTCTAATATGGCGGCTTCTAGCCACATGCAGCTAATGGGCACTTGAAATATGGCTAGCATAACTAAGAAACTTAATTTTTAATTTTGATTTTAATTTTAATAGAGTTTGTAGCTACAGTATTAGATAGGACGGGCTTATAATTAACTAAATCCCTGAAAAATGAAACTATTGTTTATGATCAGTTAAATATGGCAATTATCTTGTGGCCAGCAGGAGTCTAGAATTATTTTCATCTGATGATTATCTAATGATCTTTAAAAATCCCTACTAAATAGGCCATGAAAAAGAGCTTGGACTACAAATAAATAAAAGGAGCTTTGACTTCCTGGTCAAAGACTGCCAGAAATGGTAAGAATCCCAGAGCAGAAAAGACAAGCCCAACCCTGTGTCCTATTGTTACTGCTCTGCCATGTTACCCAGCTTTTCCAGGAATTAGACATTTAAAAAGGACTGGTATTTTAGCCAGGGCAGTTCAGCCTGACCCTAACTTTCTATAGAATAAGCAGAACCAAGCGGAAATGAAAAGAAAGATCTTTCTAACTTTCTATGGAAAGAGTGGGGTTATTTAAACTATAGCTATGCCTTAACTAAATAACCTACTGGATATATACTCTATTGAGACCATGAGCCCTTTATGGGGGACATATAAATATTTAATTGGGGTTTTTTCTCTCTCTCTTTTTTTTTTTTGATATAACAATTTTTTTTTTATCATACAGTTATTATGCCTTATTTGTGGTCCTGAATACTTTTATTCATTTAAGTTTCACAAACACTGTGGTAGGTGGAGAAGAAATTATTATCCCCATTTTATAGATTAAAAGAAAGGCTTGAACTTAAGCGATTTGCCAAAGGTGACCCGAACATCAGTCCTCTGATTGCTATTCCATGGCTCTTTCTTCAGAGTATTTAATAAAGTAACAATTATATAGTATATTTTATTGTTTAATAATTGGAATACAATAGGAATGGCAGATTTTTTATATTGTCCAAGCCTTAGGCTTGTCTTTGTATTTGGGAGGACCTTTTAAATTAGAATTCCAACCTTATTTTTTCTGTCAAAAAAGGCACTTATTTTCAAGATCATCTCTGGCTATGAGAAAAGAAACCTACACTCCTCATCTAAAAAGCAAGAAAAAGCAAGAAGAGTTATCTGAGCAATTAAAATAAAATGATGGAAAATCTTGAATTGTTTTAGGTCCAGACTAACTAAATTAATCTTCTTTGCCTAAATTTCCAAACACTCAAGAATGCATTCATTATAGTATCCTAAGGACTTAGAGTGTGTAACTAAATGTTCATCAATCACCAAGTTATTATTTAAAAGGAATGAATTTGAGTGGGGTATAGCAGGAGGTCTGATGAACATTATAGGATTTATGAAGTCACCTCCATGAGATTATCAATAAAGGCTTCACAATCTCCACTTGACTGGAAAAAGTTAAAGTCATCAGTTTAACTGGTGACTCAACTTATGGTCCCTTCCAACTTAAATAACATAGGTAATTAACTGTGATAGAGCCTCCAATAATTCCTGCTTTTCTAGCACTCACCTGAAAGGTAGAATCTACCTCATCTCAAATCTGGGCTGGCATGGTGAGTTGCTTTGATCAATAATGTGTGCTGGAGGTGATGCTGCAGTTGGCAGCTTATTCCTCTACTCTTGGAAGCTGACCACCAGGTTAAAAAGTCCAGCTATCTTGAGACCATTGACCTGTGAGAAAGGCCACGCTACTCATGTAGAGACAGAAATGCTAACAACAAAGCAGAGGTACCAGCTATTAAAAGGGAAACCTTCCTAATATTCTAGCCTATCCAAGCTGCCAGCTGAATGCAGCCCACTGACTTACCCAGATGATGACATGTGGACCAGTCAACACCCCTTCCAAATTCCTGAGCCTCATATATTCTCAAATATATGAGAAATAATAAATGATTACTTTTTTAAGCCACAAAGTTTTAGGTTGATATGTTATCTATTGCCTTCCTTGATTAACAAGTTTGCTACTTCTCCTTTTTATTCTGAATTTTAAAAGTAACTTGAAAAGTAGTGATTCCTCTGACATCCTTAATACAAGAACTAACTTTCAGTTGTCCATCTTCACTCAAGTTTAAATATGGTTGAACACAAATATTTCCAAGGGTGCTGCTGTCATGGAAAAGGCCCGCCCAGACAGAAAGCTTCTCCCTGAAGTTTCCTGCTACATTCATCTCATTCTTATTGCCACCACCTACTAAAAATAAAATTTTAAATGAGCTAACAGAGTAATGGGTTCCTGGAAAAGCACAGCATCCATTTTCATATGGTTTGAAGACACTGTGTTTAGCAAAAGAATCTGTAGCTAAGGTCTTTATTCAGAAATTTGAAGGGTCATGAAGATAAACCTGGGGAGCATAGCTAGAGAAGTCTACAATGCTCAAATTGGATACTCTCCAAAATAAAACCTACTGTATAGTGCCCTGTTCATTTAGCTTGGACCCTGGAAGAGTGATGTTAAGGGAAAAGAGGGAAACTTACATAGAAATAGAATAGCAAATTGACAACTACCATCCTAAAGGCCACTATCCCAGAAATTCATGGTTGCCCTTAGGGACACCTAACTTATCTCCACCATTGCTACCTTGTTCTCATTTTTCTTGAAGTCCCTCCCAATTTTGCACAGTTAGCAAGAATAGTATATATTCCATAAGAAAATAATATAGAATCCATAAAGCAAAGTCTACCTAATACCTCACTCAGTTTCAAAAATTGCCAGTTTTGTAAGAAATGTCAATACTCCAATCGAGTATTCACTACACAGAATCTTCATCTTTCCATCATTAACAGTGGAGAGTAACCGATGTTGAAATATGACCAACTTTGTGGCTGACAAATGAATCCTGAAATGTCTATAACAATAAGAATAAAGGTAGTATATGAATATGACACTTGTTCTGGATCAACTTCCCAAGTATTTGATGGACACTGTCTCAGAACATTTTTGCATCTTAAGAATGTGTAACATAAGAAATGTTCAAATTCTGAGGGCTACAGATATAAAAGAATGGTCGCCTGCACTACACATAGCTGTCATTCAGGAAAAAATCACAGGCACTGATCATCCAGGGACCTGAGTTACATGTCACAGTTTTTCTAAAATAAAGTTCCAATATCAGATTATATCGTGTGATATAACCTGAGTTATATATCACAGTTTTTCTAAAACAAAGTATCCAATTATTAGATACTACCTCATTTAAGGGATTAATGATATACAAGTGAAATTCTCTAAAACAGTTTCTAAGAGCCTGACTCTTACAATGCAGGAGAATCATTCTATTCATACCACTTTTACTCCTGTGATCAGGGAGATTAGTTGAGATTTTTGACAAGACCTGGACAAAAACTAAGAAATGCCTTAGGGTCCTCCTGTTCCTACCATTGCTGGAAGGGAAGAAGTCACTTTGATATTGATACCCTCTCTGATTTCTCAAGTCCTTTTTTTTTTCAGTAGCATTGAAAGCTTTCAGAAGTCAAGAATATTCTTTGAGATCATTAGACAAGACTCTATATGGGAATCAAGTTATATAAAAAGTCCATTGTTTATGCAGATGAAAGGCAATCTTCAGAGGCTCAATACTTTCTTGTAACCATGAACATAAAGGATTTATCCTTCTCCATTAGGAAGCCTGATCACATGAACTTCACCTCCTATCTGAGGCAGGACCCAACATCTCTGGCCTCAAGAAACAGTGTGCAAGAACAATTCTCACACCTAAAATGAATCCAGTGTCCCTGAATTGAGGATGTTTCCACCTTAGCTTCAACTTCAGCATACATTCACCAACTGATCTTTCATCCATCAGTTGACTCCCAAGCTGAAGAACACCTGAAATACCCCAGGAAGAATCTCCATCTATCACCTTCTCCACTGGATGAGGCATGAGAGTTGCCATATTTACTGATAGCAAAGCCTGCCCCATCTTTCCCCTACCCTCACCAAAATCTAGTCACTCTAAAATGACTTCTCTGGTGATGTCTCTAGATCTGCTGGTACAGAAGCTGTACTTTCCATTTCCTTAGTAGGTTGTTGATTCGAGGTCATTCTCTATAGCATTCTTTCAAGGGATTCTTATAGCACAGACATATCTGTGCACATTGTAAGCAGCTATCACCCTCTTCCAAGAAATCTCATTTACAACATCTTCTCACATCCTCTAGGTTTCCATCTTGGATTATTCATAAGTGTGCAATCATTTCAGCATGGGAAGATAGATTCTTTTTGCTTTTTAAAAAATTTTGAGATATAAGTAACATAGAATAAAATACACAGATCTTAAGTGTCCAGTTTATGAGTTTTGACAACCGTATACGGTTATGTAACTACCACTGAAAACAAGACATGAGGCATTTCCTTCCATGAGTGTTCCCTCCTGCCCCTTTCCTGTCAAATCCCTCGCTAACCACCGTCTGATGTCTGTCATCATAGAGGATTTTTGCCTGTAGGATTTCATGTAGATGAAATCATAGGATAAAGACTTTTTTTGCAACTGGCTTCTTTCACTTGACGTGTTTTTGAGAGTCATCAATATTGTTGCTTGAATCGGTTGCTTGTTCTTTTTTTATTGCTAAGTAGTATGGCATTATAAGACAATTTATTTACCCATTCTACTGTTAATGGACTTTTGGATTGTTTCCAGTTTGAGGCTTTAGAAATAAGGCTGCTCACTGTTCACAACAGGAAAGATTTGGAACCCACCCAAATGCCCATCAATGATAGACTGGATAAAGAAAATGTGGCACATATATACCATGGAATACTATGCAGCCATAAAAAATGAGTTCATGTCCTTTGCAGGGACATGGATGAAGCTAGGAACCATCATCCTCAGCAAACTAACACAGGAACAGGAAACCAAACACTGCATGTTCTCACTCATAAGTGGGAGTTGAACAATGAGATCACATGGACACAGGAAGGGGAACATCACGCACTGGGGCCTGTTGTGAGGGGGTGGGAAGCTAGGGGAGGGATAGCATTAGGATAAATACCTAATGTAGATGACGAGTTACAACTGCACATTCTGCACATGTATCTCAGAACTTAAAGTATAATAATAATAAATAATAAAAAAATAAAATAAAATTAGGTTGCCAAAACATCTTAATGTGTGTTTTTTGGGAACCTATGTTTTTATTTCTTGTTGGTTAATACCAAAGGGTGATATTTCTGGGTCATACAAGTTAAATGTATGTTTAACTTTTCAGAGGCTGGGTGCAGTGATTCATGCCCATAATCTCAGCAATTTAGGAGGCTGAGGGAAGAGCACTGCTTGAGGCCAGGAGTTCAAGACCAACTTGGGGGATATGGCAAGACTGCATCTCTACAAAAAATTTAAAAAATCATCTGGGTATATAGTGGCATGTGCCAGTAGTTGTAGCCGCTCAGGAGGCTGAGGCAGGGGGACAGCTTGAGCCCAGGAGTTTGAGGCTGCAGTGAGCTATGCTCACACCACTGCACTCCAGCCTAGGCAACAGAGTGAGACAAAAACTTTATAAGAAACTGTTGAACAGTTCTCTAACATAGTTAGACCATTTTCACATTCCCTCTATGATTAAGAATACCAAGTGCTATACATGCTCCCTAACATTAGGTGTTGGCAGTCTTTTTTATGTTATCTATTCTCGTGAATGTGAAATGGCATCAGATTATGACTATAATTTACATTTCCCTGATACTTAATGATGTGAAGCACCTTTTTCAAGGTTACTGTCTATTCATATATTTTATTTTGTATGGTGCCTTTTCAAGTCTTTAATTGGATTGTTTGTCTTTTTATGGTAGATTTGTAGAAATCCTTTATGTATTTCAGATTCAAGTACTTTGCCAGATATATATGCTATGAATATTCTCCAAGTTGGAACCTGTCTATTCAGTTTCTTAAAGGTAGTATATTTTGGTAAGCAGAAATATTTCATTTTTCATTTTGATAATATCCAATTTATCATTTTTTTTATGAATTGTGCTTTTTGTGTCATGTGCACAAATGCTTTGCCTACTCTGAGGTCACAATGACACCTTCCCATGTCTTCTTCTAAAAGATTTACAGTTCTGAGTTTATATTTGGGTTTATGACTCAATTCAAATTAAATTGTTAAAATTTCATTTTTTCCCAGAAAGATTGTTTCTTAATACTATATTTGCCCATGCTTTGGGAAAGAGTAGAATCCAGTGTATCTGAAATATAATTTAAGCACCTCAGTTTACATGTAAGTTGTACATGCCCATGCCATGCTGATTTTATTTTCTGCTGCATTCAATATTCTAGGAGGACTAGCCATCCCAATACTGAGAAGTATTATAAGGATAGATCATTTAAACTGCACATCCTACAGCAGCTAGAGACTTTGCGTTATATAAATATTTCACTTTGATTTTTTTAAAGCAGGAGCTCAGATATAAAAAGACTCTTAGGTTCTAATTTTAGCGAAAGTCTTATAATTTGACTCATAAGTACAACTATTTAGAATGAAATGTTTATAAGTGTAAAACATCCATGACTTGTTCCTGTATTTGAAATGGAAGAGAGAGGCAACAGGAGGCCCAGCTCAGGCAGCAGAAGGCCTGAAAGAACAGCTGCCTGTTAGAAAGGGCACTAAGGGAACTCATGGGCAGTTTCTTTCTTGCTTTTTTTCCTTCTATTTCTTTTTAAACCCTGCCTGCCAAATAAAAATGACCTTGAGGCCGGGCTCGGTGGCTTGTGCCTATAATCTCAGCACTTAGGAAGGCTGAGGTGACTGAATCACTTGAGGTCAGGAGTTCAAGATCAGCCTGGCCAACATGGTAAAACCCCATCTCAACGAAAAATACAAAAATTAGCCAGGCATGGTGGTGGGTGCTTCTAATCCCAACTACTTGGGAGACTGAGGCAGAAGAATCACTTGAACCCAGGAGGCGGAGGTTGCAGTGAGCCGAAATTATGCCACTGCACTTCAGCCTATGCAACAGAGCAAGACCTTGTCTCAAACAAGCAAACAAACAAAAAACTTTGATTTATGCAGAAAGAGAGCACAGCTCCTCCTCTGGACTTAGAAGGAGCCCAGAAGGACTGAAAATAGCCTCATAATATAATGATGATCATAAAAGATTTGAGAATCAGTTAAGTGTGTGATATAGTTTGAATATTTGTCCCCACCCAAATCTCATGTTGAAATGATGTCCAATGTTGGAGATACAGCCTGATGGCAAGTGTTTGGATCATGGAGATGGATCTTTCATGAATAGCCTGGGCCATCACCTTGGTGATGAGTGAGCTCTTGCTCTGAATTCAAACAAAATCTGGTCATTTGGAAGTGTGTGGCACCCCCACCCCCATGCTCCCACTCTCTCTCTCTTGTTCTTGCTTTCGCCATGTGAAGTGCCCACTCCTGCTTTGCCTTCTGACACAAGTCAAAGCTCCCTAAGGCCTCCCCAGAAGCTGAGCAGATGCTGCTGCCTTGCTTCCTGTATAGCCTTCAGAACTGTGAGTCAATCAAACCTCTTTTCTTCATAAATTACCCAGCCTCAGATATTTCTTTATAGCAATGCAAGAATGGCCTAACACAGTGTGCTTTCTGTAACATTTTAATTCAAATTCTATTCTATATTCAATTTAACACAAGAAATAGAATATTGGCCAATGAATCAGACCACTCTACTTTACTTACAGAGTTTCTGGTAAGCTGTCAACTGCTCTCTACTTAGCTTTCCCAAACACTAAATAAATGGGGATATCTTTGATCCCAAACTCTATAGGAAGAGTCCAAAGATTACTGGATTTCTTGTTATGAATGAAGTACTTTGACTTCCACAGTAATAAGGTCTACAACAACATTCTATTTTTTATCATACAGGTAGAAAACCAGTATGTATGCACGTGTAAGAATAAGTGGGAAAATGGAACAACTTCTTTACAAATATTATAAAATACATTTTATAAAAAAAAACATACTCTATTCCCTTATATTTATGCATCTATCAATATTTATGAAGAAATTTTTCAAGGCATATTCTGAAACCTGATGCCAAAAATTATTTGATATGTAAACATAAAGTACGTGGAGACCACATATATAAAATCATAAAAGTCTCAGCTAAAGGCACAAATACCTAATTAGATATTTATTAATAATAACTAACTTTTATTGAGCACTTTATAAATGCCATGTACTGTTCTGAGTACTCTGCATGTCTTACTTAACTCATTTATTCAACATGATAAAGCTGTGAAATTACTATCACTATTCTCAGTTTACAGAAAACTGAGAAACAGAAAGGGTAACATTCCCCAGATTACATTCAAACTCAGTTCAGTCCACAGCAGACTCTAGAAACCATTGCCTTTGTGCTGTGGACTGAACTGTGCCTCCCAAAGATGTCTGTGTTGAAGCCCTTACTCCCACTATGACTGTATTTGGAGATAAGGCCTGTAGGAGGTAATTAAAGTTAAATGAGGTCATAAGGCTGGGCTCCTAATCCTACAGGTCTGGTGGCTTTACAAGAAGAGGAAGAGAGAGGAATAGATCCCCCCACCCCAGCACCAAATACACATGTACTAAGGAAGGGCATATGTGCACACAGCAGGGAGACGCCCTCTGCAAGCCAGGAAGAGCCCTCACTAGAACCTGACCTTGCTGTCTTGGACTTCCATCCTCCAGAACCGTGAAAAAAATAGTTTTCTGCTGTTTAAGCCACCCATTCTATGGTGTCTTGTTATGGCAGCCTGAGCAGACTAATCCACTCTAGAAATTACCCATCCCAAATACTTCCAAATAGGGGGAGAATCAGAAAGAACAGAAGATCTAATTTTTACTTCACCTATAATTTCTTATCATACTAGTAAACTTGCCCCCTTTTACCCTTTCAGAGGGTACCAAAAGCAACTGAGAAACTGAAACCTTATTGAATTTTATCATTATAAATATTTATAGATATTTTTAAATATACACATCAATACATGCAGGTCAAGACATGTTTACTACATTGATCTTTGCAAAAGAAACATAAAAGCTTCTGATCAATATAAATGTAAAAGTTTCTGGTCAGATTTTTAGCATAACTAGATTTTCAGGCAATGAGTCTGGAACTAATATGGAATACGAATGAAGACCTTAAATGATGCTGTTACAGTGTTCCTCATTTGTTAAAAATAATCACAAAGCATTACTAGCAACGCCAAATCTCTAGCATTCTGATCAAGTGAAAGGAATTATCAGTGTCTAAAAGGTCTTTGTCAACTCTAACATCTATAAACATTTAAGTGGTATTGAGCAGATTCCATAATCTGATCTGCTTTTAACTGTGGAAATCAATGCAGTTATTAAGAAGCTATTTGAATAATTCATGTTGTAAGTGAAGGCCTTCAGAGTAGCCATAATGTGCTTGCATCTTAATGGTATTTTAAATAAAGCTGTGTCTTGCTACAATGCACATTTAGTAAGCAAGACCAATCCCCATCCATCAGTTCAGAGGCACTGATGAGAGAAATTCTGACAGTTTCGGAGGAACAACTAAGCTATCTGGTTTTTATAAATAAGGAAGGTAAGAGAAAGTTTCTTCTCCCAATATCTCAGAGAAAGATAGTATCTGCCTTTTCATTCACCCCACTGCCTTGTTGTTGGGTCTGACATTTTGTTGGTGGTATCATTCAGTGATATCATTTCAAGGCCCATCTAACTATGTTAATTGGATTAAATGCATATCCATCAACTAAAAAAAATGTACTAAGTGTCAAGTGGTTAATTCCAGGTAAAGAAATTTAGGCAAGAGCCGGGCGCGGTGGCTCAAGCCTGTAATCCCAGCACTTTGGGAGGCCGAGGCGGGTGGATCACGAGGTCAAGAGATCAAGACCATCCTGGTCAACATGGTGAAACCCCATCGCTACTAAAAATACAAAACATTAGCTGGGCATGGTGGCGCGTGCCTGTAATCCCAGCTACTCAGGAGGCTGAGGCAGGAGAATTGCCTGAACCCAGGAGGTGGTGGTTGTGGCGAGCCGAGATTGCGCCATTGCACTCCAGCCTGGGTGACAAGAGTGAAACTCCGTCTCAAAAAAAAAAAAAAAAAAAAAAAATTAGGCAAGAATAGTTTTCTTTCTTTGAAAGTTTTTCAACCTTCTATTATTATCATAGCACTTCCCTTACATTGATACCAGAGTTTAAATAGCATCCACCTTGAGACTATAACCAAAGGCTCCAAAAGTTACCTAGTCCCAGCCTCATCCAGTACTTGGACCTTGTCTATGACAGTCCCTTCATGTTAAGAACCAGTCTGTTTGAACTCTTCCTGTTCATAAACTCATTGCTATCTTTTCCAGGATAGACTCACTGCTCTTCAGGCAATTATGACAAAGTTCCTCCTTATGCTGAGCCCACATCTGTCTCCCTATGCTTCTACCTGTTTGTTCTAACTCACCCTTAGGGGTCACTAAGTCAAGTGGGACCCCTCTTTTACTTGCGATCCTTTCTGACACCTGAAGGTTGAGATTATGGTCTGTTTCCTCTTCGTCAGGCGAAGCGTTCTCAGCATCTTTGCTTTTTTCATGCTCTTTCCATGTCTATGGACACATCAACATCAATGGAAGGGTCTAAGTTACACATTTTTAGAAACTGTCTATGTGAGAGAACCCACTGGGCATGTCCACTATCAAAACTTATCTCTATTATAAGAAGTTGTTTCTATTTTAAACTAATGACCAGACCCAGGCTAGCTCCTTTTCTTTATTGTTTGACCACTCCATTATACTCCCCATTCCTCAGACTGCTGTCCCCTCTGGTTGACAGGGCTCTCATCTCTTATCCCACAAAACGTCCCATGTACTCGCCTTGACTTTCTTCTCCATTCCGATCATGAATACTGCCCTCTACTGCCATGCACCCCGGCCGCACCAGACTACTGACTGGCACCTGGAAATTCCAAGCTTTCTTCCCACCTTATGCTGCTCTCCACCAGGAACACCTTGCGCCCCTTCTTCATGTAACTAGTGCTTACTCCAGGCAGGCAGCCTGAGAATGCAAAGTAGAGTGTGTTAATAGGTATAGATGAAGTGCTTAAGAAATAGCCTTCAAATCTTAAGGACACAGTGAAAGTTTACTTCTCATTTATATTCCAGTTCAACAGTCTGGGGGCAGGGACAGTATTTCTAGGCGGGTGAGTGAGCTGCACACTGTCATCCCTCAAGGTCCAAGAATGCTGCCATCTTCTACACCTGACCTCCAAGGCCATCTCAGAAAGTAAAAAAAGATCATGAAGGCGTGTACAGGAGATTTTATGCCCAGACCAAGATGTGCTTTTTGTACCTTCTGCCTACATTCCACTTATCACAACTCAATCACGGGCCTCCAGACTTACTGCAAAGAAGCTAAGAAATGGAGCTGCCGGAGGAAAACGGGTTGCTAAATCCTAACTCTATTTTGTTCTTTATGATGCTTACTGATGTTATTAGAACTGGTATTTTAAAAATGATACAAGAATATACAGTATTAGAAAAGGATATGTATATAAGAATAAAAGCACTGCTCCACTGGGTGGTGCAATTCAGTATATTTACTTGTTTTTCTCCAGCTAAACTGTAAATTCCTGGTAGCCAGCAATGTGGCCTTCATTTTTATACTGCTAGAATGTGGTACAGGACATTCCTATCACAAATGTCCATTTATACTTGAGACTGCATGAATGAGTCTCTGTCCATTCTTTCTCCAATTCCTAACTAGACCACTAAAATGGTACTTGAAAATCCAAAAATTAAGAGATACTGGAGCATGCTCTTCTCAGTGCCGGGGGTCAAGAGGTGCTACAGTAGCTCTTACAGAGAAATGAGTAATGTCCTTGATAACCATGGGGAAGATGCAGCCATCTCCTTTTTCCAAGACTCTGATCTGAGTCTTACTCATCACTGAATTCTTAGCACTCAGCGCTCTTAGAAAGTGTGGGATGAATAAACGTAAAACACTAAAAAATATTTTTATAAATATAATTAGATCCTAGGCTATGTTAACTTTCATTTTCATGCCTAAAGTAATAAAATCTGATAACAGGACCAGCCATAAAACGTTGTCAAACAGTTAGTTTTGCTGGATTATGACAATTATTTTTATATTCTTTAAAAAAATTGTCTATTCTTACATTCTTTCCATAATATCGACTCTAATTCATTTTAGTCTAATAATTTTTTTAGAAAGTTGTATTCATTTTTAAATAAAGTGAAATGGTAGAAATCACTTGACTACTTGAATTTGAAAACGATTAACCCAGCTAGTCATAGTGGTGTTTTGTTTTGCAGATGTACATAGAATGCCTTCTTCCTTTGGATTAAATCATTACAAGCTGAGATATTATTAGGAAAATGCAAAAGCAGGAAATGCTGCCTTCCTTTTCCAGTCTATAATTAAACAGGAAGACGATAAAGACTGAAGTAGCTTCCAAGCCAATATTTTGAAACTTGTGTTGACCTGACTTAAATACCTTGCTTAATACTCTGACTTTTGTTAAGGAAAACAACAAAAACATTCAAGTATCTAAAACTAGGAAAAGGCCAGGTGCAGTGGCTCATGCCTGTAATCCAGCACTTCGGAAGCCAAGGCAGGAGGATCACTTGAGGCCAGGGAAACATAGTGAGACCCCATCCCTACAAAAGACTTTAAAAATGAGGTGGGTGGATCACGGGGTCAGGAGTTCAGGACCAGTGTGGCCAAAATGGTGAAACTGTCTCTACTAAAAATACAAAAAAAAAAATAGCTGGGCATGGTGGAGGCATCTGTAATCCCATCTGCTCCAGAGGCTGAGGCAGAAGAATCACTTGAACCCAGGAGGCAGAGGTTGCAGTGAGCCAAGAAGGCGCCACTGCACTCCAGCCTGGGTGACAGAGCGAGACTCCATCTCAAAAAAAGCAAAAAAAAAATCCGTCAGGTATGGTGCTGCATACCTATAGTCCCAGCTACTTGGGAGGCCGAAGTAGGAGAATCCCTGGAGCCCAGGCGTTTGAGGCTGCGGTGAGCCATGATAAGAACCGCTGCAGGCCGGGCGCGGTGGCTCAAGCCTGTAATCCCAGCACTGTGGGATCACAAGGCGGGTGGATCACGAGGTCAAGAGATCGAGACCATCCTGGTCAACATGGTGAAACCCCGTCTCTACTAAAAATACAAAAAATTAGCTGGGCATGGTGGCGCGTACCTGTAATCCCAGCGACTCAGGAGGCTGGGGCAGGAGAATTGCCTGAACCCGGGAGGCGGAGGTTGTGGTGAGC
>NW_016107325.1:4791335-4824570 GCF_001604975.1 Cebus imitator
AAAAAAAAAAAAAAAAAAAATACTAGAAAAAAATTCATAATATGCTTCTTTTCTTGAAGTTTTGTATTAACCATCAAAGAAACAGTCAGGATCTCTAATAACCATCAAAGAAACAGTCAGGATCTCTAAATTTATCTGGTTGTATTAAACCAATTTAAATGTTTGCTCTTTGGGTATTGGTTGTGTTCAAAATATCCATGATTAACTCTGTTGGGTTTTCACTTTCTAGTGCCTTCACAGTTTTTATGTCCTTTGATAAATGAAATAAAGAAGCAACAGGTCCAAAACTAATCCAAACAAAGTGTTTCCTTTAGAATGTACAAGTATAACCTAAATTTGGGTTAAAATGTAAACATCAATAATATATCATTTTGGTAGTAAAATAAACTCAGTATGTTCTTCGTTAGTAATTTTCTACTTAAAATCTACTTAAACCCAATGCATCAGACAAAATATAGAAATAAAATGTTTAATGCAGCATTATTTATTATTATTATTATTATTATTTGAGATGGAGTCTCACTCTGTCACTCAGGTTGGAGTGCAGTGGTGCCATCTCGGCTCACTGCAGCCTCCATCTTCCAGGCTCAAGTGATTCCCCTGCCTCAGCCTCTGGAGTAACTGGGATTACAGGCATATACAACTACGCCGGGCTAATTTTTGTATTTTTAGTAGAGATGGGATTATATAGCATGTTGGCCAGGGTAGTCTGAAACTCATGAACTCGGGTAATCCACCCACCTCGGCCTCCTAAAATGCTGAGATTACAGGCGTGAGCCACTGTGCCCAGCCAACGAAGCATTATCTTAAAAAAATCATCATTTTATTATTTCCATCTAACATTTTTTTTCAAATTATAAAGTCTTATATTCAGGTTGTATACATCTAGTGAAAACCAAATAAAACCTGAATAAAAGAAAACTTGAACCCCTTAAAAGAGACTTTACAAAGAATTTAAGTATCAACCATGGCAGGACTAGAGTCCTTGTCATCCGGACCTCCATGGGAATGTGATCTAGTTTGAGGCCTAGAAAATCAGATCAGTTATGAGAAGGTCCATGGAATTACTGGAACTTAGAGGAGATGGAAAAGAGAGATACAGTTTGATCTGGAGGCCTCTGAGCTCCCAGGAAATCCCAAAATCCTCATCTAAAGTTCCCACGACTGTCATGGTGAGCTAATAAATATAGTCATTCTTCATCCATGGGGGTCTGGTTCCAGGACCTCCAGAAGATACCAAAATCCCCAGATGCTTAAGTTTTTATATAAAATGACATAGTATTTGCATATAACCTAAGGACATCCTCCTGTATATTTAAATCATCTCTTAATTACTTATATTAATAACACCTAATACAACATAAATGCTATGTGAAGAGTTGTAATACTGTATTTTTTATTGTTGTATAGTCATTCTTTGTTTATTTTTAAAAATATTTTTAATCTGCAGTTGTTGAGTCCATGGATGCAGAACTTGCAGGTATGGAAGGCCAACTGTAATTCCTTCCAAGGTGTGAGCTTTTACAGGTTAGTGCATCACAGGCCTAGGCTGACCTTTTTTCAAAAATGGTGATCACCAGTGTCAAGTGCTTGGTTAACTGAGCACCCTACTATGTACCAGGTAATCACAAAGCTAAGCACTGGAGGGTATAGCAGAGAAGAAGACAGACATACCACCTGCTCTCGCAGGGCTTACAGTCCAGCAGAGAAAGCACATTCATCAAACAAGTATGATAAAAAGTCTCCCAGGAGAAATTAGGAGCTATGAGATCACATTACAGGGCTCCAAACTTGGTGAGGGAAGTGACCAGTTGTGATAATTACATTTGCTCAAGTCACTTAACCTTGTAATGCCTTAGTATCTTCATCTGTAAAATGGGGTAATAGTAGTGCTTACCTTATAGGACTCACACAAGGATTAATGAAGCACTAACCACAGGGACAAGCATTGGAAAGGTGAAGGTTGTGTGTTTCTGCAACTACTGTTATGATGATGATGATGCTTATTACTATTATGATTATTGGCCTGAATGAGGAATAAAAGTTAGCCAGGCAAAAGGAGGAGAAAGGAACAGCAGGACGAACTAGTCCAGAGGAAATAAAAATATATATATGTGCAAAACACTGAAGATCCAAAAGGTTGTGATGCTTCCAGATGGACAGAATTAGGGCCAGCAAAGAAGAAATAAACTAGACATCTCTAAAAGGAGGATCCTTCTGGATCCTTTGCAGAAGTTTCTCTTCTCTTACCATCCTAAAAGCATTTCCCCTTGACTCTGCTTTTCTTTCCATATACCATATTATGATATTTCTTTTCTTTTTTATAATTTTCTGCATTTTCCAAATTATCCCTGTAAGCACACATTACTTTCATAATTAAAAAAAATTTTAAAGTGATCCCTTCATTCGTTCTTTCTCCCCCCATAACAACCTAACTTCTGCCAAATTTGACTTTCATTCATTGATCTCTTAAGTCACTTCCCAATCACTTAACAATGCACTGCCACCATGCCAGCATCATGTTTCTCAAACACAGATCTCCTCTCCCATTTCCATGCTGCAAACATTTCATGGCCTATAAAATAACACCCAAGCTCCTCAGGAAAATCACCCAAATGACCCAGAACCTACATCCAATCTATCTTTCCCCTGTCATTTCCTACCGTTCTTCTTCCCCACTCTTCTTCACAAGCATTCCCAGCCACACAGAACTTCTCACCAATTTCCTGAATCAAGCATATACTTCGGTGTCCCTCTAACTTAGCTCATGTTAGTTTTTATGCCAAGAGTGGCTTTCCAGCCTCCAGCTAACAAAATTCACTCCACCTTCCCAACCCACTGAGTTTCAATGTCATCTCCTCTGTGAACGTTTCTCCTGTTCTCTCCACCTCTCCCCAAAACACAGCCCTTTGCAATGACCTCTATGTTTATCTCCTGCTTATATTGGGTTCGATCAAAATAGAAGTCATATCTACTTTACCTTTGTTGCTACATCCAGATCATAACTCAATAAATGTCTGTGTTGTTATTGTTCAAATTAAGATAATAATATAATGGTTGCTTAGAGGAAATCTCATGAGAGGTAGACTGTTTAAACTAGACATAGAAAAGATGCAAGGACAATACACTATGTCAATTATTTATTCTTTTTTTTTTTTTAGACAGAGTCTTGCTCTGTCACCAGGCTGGAGTGCAGTGGCGCAATCTCGGCTCACTGCAACCTCCGCCTCCTGGATTCAAGCGATTCTTCCGCCTTGGCCTCCTGAGTAGCTGGGACCACAGGCACGTGCCATCATGCCTGGCTAATTTTTTTGTATTTTAAATAGAGATGGGTTTCACCATGTTGGCCAGGATAGTCTCGATCTCTTGACCTTGTTACTCTTTTCATGCAATGTTACATGAGTACATGTTACCAAGTTAGCACATAGTTACTGACTGCTTACTATTTGTGCTAGGTACACAGTTGTGAATAAAATCCTAAAGATACTAAAGAAACACACAAATAAATGCATAGTTATAAAATGTAGTAGGTGCCATATAAAGAAAGAACAGGAGACCATGAAGGATGGCAACTTTATGGTCCTGGGGTACCAAGGAGGGGCTCTCTAAGGAAGCAACTGTGACAATGCAAAGTGAAAGTGGAGGAGGAATTAACCACGTAAAGAATGTGAGAAAGAGCATCCCAAAAGAAGGAGAACATACTGGAAGGTCCTGAGGCAGGAAGGATCTGGGTGTGTATATGGAAGTGAAGGCCTGGAACCCAGTGAAGAAGGGGAGTGGAGAGCCAACCTGGAGCTCCTCTAAGGAGCTGGTTCTGTGAAAGAGCCCTCACTTTCTTGTAAAGGCACCTGTAAGTCATTTAGGGTTTTAGACAGTGGGGGTGGGGCCGAGACAGTGACAGGATCAGATTAACATTTTTAAAATATCACCATGAAATGAACCACTGAAATTTCTTTTACGTAGAATTGCTAGAGAGATGGGAAAGTTCTCCATTTATTTGATTTTTCAGTACATTTAGAATTATAATTATTTGAACATTCAACAGTAAATATTATATTCATCAGTGAAATATTTGTCTCTGATCATTCTTAAAAGTTAAACTCAAACCACCTCTGTAGCTGTTTCTCTGTTTCTCTGAATAGTATACTCCAGGTACACAAAGTTATGGAGCAGATCCTGGTTCTTAGAATGCCACATTATACATGCTATCAGAGGTTTAATCAGAGCTATCATTCCAAAAAGTTTAAAGCCTCTTGTCAAGATAAAGACTGGGATCTGATGTTGACTGAACCTAAAATTTTTCATTTTTACTTCAGCTGAAAACCTGGCCTTTTCTACCTGAGCTGATGCTTTATAAATGGCGATATAAGACACAGTACAGGCTGTTATTTTTGTTTGTTTAGAAATGTCACAGTCCTTCTCTCTGTTGGGAACAAATTTGCTCAAGTTACAATTATGTCACAAAAAGTAGATAACATGCAGTATCATTTTTAAAGAATGTTCTTGTGACATTTTGTTAAGCCAAGAGAAATGTTACAACTAGAACGGGTGAGAGCAAAGAAGAAGAGAAATATAATTGCAGACTGAACAAAAATGAAGAGGAACACATTTGCACACTTCAGTTTATTAACTGTAGCTGGCAAGCCGTCATGCTGCATGGATACTATTTACTGCTTGGGAGGAAAATTGTGACTCTGCATGGAGAGGACACCAAAGGAATATCCAAGCCAAGAAAAGAAAGAGAATGGAGAAAAAATTATGACCATCGCATACAATGTAATATCAACTCCTTTCCCAAGCTTTTCACAGGCAGTGATTTATGCATTATAAAAGCAATATTTGGAAAATCAATGAAAGAAAAAGAAACACAGATCAAACGGGAGAGTAGAGAGCAAGGACCTACAAGCAATATGAAAAGTGTAAGACCTAACAATTTGAGGAAACAAACAAACAAACCTATAGGGGGAAAATAGTAGTTGTAATATTGATAATACCTCCACCAATAATAAAACTTCATGTATTGAGGACACACTACATGTTAGGTACTGTGCTAAGTGCTTTCCATGGTTTGTCTGATTTAAACTTCTTGCCAGCTCTAGGGTGAGTCGTATTTTTCTCTCCATTGGAAAGATGATGAAATTGCTGTTAAATCCAATGTCAGGAAGCTAGAAGGTGTATGTAAGGTCATCTGACCGGCACTTTTGCAAAGGAATTCCAGGTAAGTTTTTTGTTATTATTTTTAATCTAGATAACTAAGGCTTAAATAAAATACAGTATAGATTGTTACCTTACTACTTTTAGTGGAAGGTTTTCTAAGCAATATTGTAGATTTTCCTTCTCTTCTAAACACAATGCCTTGAGCATAATTTAAAGTTCTCTTAATAATTCACAGTAGACTGAGCATAATTTAAACGTAAGCTATCACGCTGTACTGTAAGACAGCCTCCAAGCTGCTAAGATATGTAAGGACCATTTGTTCCTTCACCATGTGGAAGCTGAATGCTCTTCTGAGCTGTTCCTGTTTCTTATATTTTGACTGTCTGTTGTTCCCTCACTGCCAAGCGGTCCACTCTCCAGCAGCAATCTTCCCTCCCCTTCTTCCAATCTGGCTTCTTCTCCAACCTCCCCTTGAGCCACCCATTGCCGACTGAATTCCAATCGGTTCAATTCAATACATTTTTCACAAAGTCTACTTTGACCTGTACTTGTTCTCTGTGAGCTATTTTATCAACAGTGATAGTAGAGATATTGTGCCAAACCAAAACAAACAAACAACAACAAAAAAAACCTGGCACTTCTTTTCCAGTAAACCTCAGCTAGCCAGATATGAGGGACTTTGTGTATCTTACCAGAGGCTGAAAAGATTGACAGACCTGTGAGTTAGCAGTAGTATCCTCATTTTAAAAGGAGTAAACTGAGGCTCAGAAATATTAAGGAACTCACTTAGGCTCTCATAGCTGGTAAGTAGTAGAGCTGAAATTTGAACATGGTCTTTCTGATGGCTAAGTTTCACTGCCATAAATGGGGTGGGAGAAGGGGAACAACCATTTCTTGCTGAACTAATGGCTTCAAGAAATAGCTACAATTTGCTTTAGGTATTTGCTGTATGGTAAGTATTAGATAATATTACAGATTCATATTGAAATAACACCATGAAAGATGATCTTACAATTTTATAAGGATTCAGAACACAGACCAGATATTACTTAATAGGCAACATACAATATAGGATCAGCTGGGCAGGGCTGCCTACACACTAACAGGTGCCAGCCTAAACGTTGCACTCCGCAATCATGTGACCTTCTTGGCAATTTCCTGGCATTCTTGGGTGAGGCTCACCACTTTTGAGGCAGATTATTGTGTGAGGGTAAAACAAATATGCAGAAAATAAAGGTTTCTCTGACTCATATATATTTTTTAAATTATTTTTGGGGTTCTTTGTTTGTGAGTTTGTTTTTGTTTTTGTTTTTTTGAGACAGTGTGTCACTGTGTCACCCAGGCTGAGTGGTATGATCATTGTTCACTGCAGCCTTGACCTCCTGGGCCCCAGTGATCCTCCCACTCCAGCCTCCTGAGTAGCTGGGTCCACAGCTCCTCGCCAGCACTCCTAGCTAATATTACTATTTTCCATAGAGTCAGAATCTCGCTTGGTTGCCCAGGCTGGTCTTGAACTCCTGGCCTCAAGTGATCCTCTTGTCTGGGTTTCCCAAAGGGCTGGAATTACAGGCACCAGCCGTGGAACCTGACCTAAAACTGTCAATATCTAAAAAGTGGATCCAGAAACTTGCCATGGAAACTATTTTCAATGTAAAATTATACTTAAAAGCATTTTCTTCCCAATTTACTGGTATTTTAAAGTTACTTAAATCTTTACACAGGATAGAGAGGTCTTCATATGGCAACCAAACTCCACGAAACTTCCTCAGATCTGTAGTAAAAATCGTTAGTCACATCTTGGGTTCCTAGGTGTCAGAAAACACTAACCAAAAGAAATCTCCAGGCCAGGCACGGTGACTCACGCCTGTAATCCCAGCACTTTGGGAGGCCAAGGAGGGTGGATCACCTGAGGTCAGGAGTTCGAGACCAGCCTGGCCAACATGGTAAAACCCTGTCTCTACTAATAATACAAAAATTAGCACGCCTGTAATCCCAGCTACTCTGGAGGCTGAAGCAGTAAAATCGCTTGAACTGGGGAGGTGAAGGGTGCAGTGAGCTGAGATTGTGCCATTGCACTCCAGTCTGGGCAACAAGAGTGAAACTCCATCTCATATATATGTATGTATATATAACCAAAGTAACTTTTAAAACACGAAGGCCATAATGTATACTACATGCAGAGTTGTGGAGAAATGGCTTACTGGATGGGACAGGCCTTACACTGCATTCGCTTTAGAGGTGCACAGCCTTTATGTGCTGCTTTGACTTTTCTGTAGCCACAAATACGAAGCGTCCAAGCAAAAATTTCATGAGCTAAAATAGTTCCTTAGTTCAGGCAGCACCTTTAGGGTATTCTTTTAGAGAAAAGACATAATACCCGTCATACAGTCTAATCATTTTTTGTGATGCAATTATGTTTTGAGAGTGTTTAGGCTAGGGTCAGTCTGTATTTATGCTCCAAATAATCCTGTTAATAGATGGTTTTCATTCATGTAAATTCATGCTTTATTTGTCTCATTTCTAGCACTGGCATATTTATTCCTACTTCCCATAAGTATCTACTATTTAGAGAAAACACTGGATGGCTTCCCAAGAACGTGACATTTAATGTCATGTTAGAAAAATAAGCAGGACACCACACAAAGTACTATCATTCTTTCTGCTTCTAAGATTTACATTTAAAATGCTTTTACTTGATCCTCCGTGATCTTTTTAATAGCACAAATTCTTAAGAGACTAAATATATTTGGGGGGAACTTTTAAGTCCTTAATTCTTAATAGCATATTTCAAATAACTGAAAATGATGCATATGTTAATCATTTAAAATTTCAAACAGAAGTATAAACCAACATAATCATTATGTTTCTGATCTACTTAAAAAACATTTTCCTCTTTCCCCTCTACATTTATCACGATTAACTGTTGACCAAAATCATGTATTATTTCACATGTTATATGATTAATCTTATTGGCTCCAGTGACCAGGGGGTACTTCATGAGCAAAGTTCTCAATAAATAATTTACTCTACTTTTCCATTACTGGGAAAGTAATGTTTCACAATAGGGTCTGACATTAATACTGAAGCATAGCCACTGATTTACTAAATAGATGATCTAAGGTCTAATGCACATATCTTCTTTCTAAGAGATGAGTTTGTCAATACTGATTGAACCCAATGTGCACAAAAGTGTATATTAGGAGACAGGAACTTCCTCTAAACACCACTTTACTTCAAGCCTAAACCTGCCGAGCCAGGGGAAGATTTATGGCTTTTCCTAAACTACCTTCATTAATTGAGGAAAATTCTTAATTACCATCTAACACACAATTCAATCCATTAACCTTGTAGATAAGTTAAAACTAACCTCTGGGCCCACAGAAGGTAGACGCTCCCTGAAGCAGGTGACGGCTCCACTCCTCCCCCAATGGTTGTCCTTACCCAAAGCAATGCAGTCAAGGTGAATGCCCTGCTTCTGATCATAACTTTGAAGAGGCATCTGCTTTTTGCTTTCTGTGGGAAATAGGAAGTCAAGGCCATTCAGTGACTCTGAAAGGCACCAAGTCAGAGGAACAGGAGGAAAAGGAGGTGATGACCATCCTGGGTACCTTCACCACTCAGCATGTCACCATCAGGTAAGGGAATCAACATAGATCACACACACACAGATACACACACACACACCCCTCAATCCAGGGGCTTTGCAGATGACAATATATTTAATCCCAGCAACAGCTCTGCAAAGTCAGCATTGTTTCCCCAGTTTTGCAGATAAGGACACTGTGGTTCAGAGAGACTAGCAGTCTCATGGAAAGTCACGTAGGACAATTGTGGTATGACCACAGGTCAATGGGGTGTGACCACAGGTTATCAGCTGGCTGGTTACCAGGGGAAGGGAATCCTCGCTCTGCCGCTACACAAGAGTGCCTGCTTCCTTTTCTAACACAGGCCATGAGAAAATCTGTTGCTTTTTTGCAATTTCCTCTTTGGCTATTTTGCTTCTTTTTAATGATGCCCTTGACTCAACTTATTCTGATTTCACTACTATATCTTACTCTGATTTCACTGCTATATCTTATTCTGATTTCACTAATATAACAACTACATTGAGTTGTGAAGTAGGGAGAAAGGAGGTGTGTGTATCCCTGGTCCCTAAGCTCTGAGGGGAATGTCCATGCCCCCAACCTCCCTTTTTCTGTGACCTTGTGAGTTTTCTTCCAAAGATATATAGCATCCTCTTGTCCTCTCTGCTCTTCATCTAGTCTACAATAATAAGAGTTAAATGAGCAATAAAACTTAATATTATCCCTCTTAGAAAATGTGTTCTTGCTGGGCATAGTGGCTCATGCCTATAATCCCAATATTTTGGGAGGCTAAGGCTGTGGGGGGTGGGGGTCACCTGAAGCCAGTAGTTTGAGACCAGCCTAGGCAACACAGCAAGACCCCATCTCTTAAAAAAATTATCCAGACATGGTAGTGCATGCCTCTGGTCCCAGCTACTCAAAGGTGGGAGCATCACTTGAGCTCAAGAGTTCAAGGCTGCAGTGACCTATGGTTGTGCCAATGTATTTCAGCCTGGGCAACAGAGCAAGACCCATCTGAAAAAAAAGAAAAAGAAATGAAAAGAAAATGTGCTCTTTTTAAAAATCAATAATAATTCTCTGATGAAAACAATACAGTGAAAATGGTAGCATTTCAAGCATCTGAGTGAGAGGCCTTGCCTGAAGTTCTAGAACTTTCTTCACTACAATTCAAGTAGCGGAGTGACCTTTCATTTCATTGTAAAGTCAGCTCAACTGTCACTGAGAGCCAGAGCCCGCACCTTTATCAGCTCTGGAAGGAAAGCGTGGTGGCTGGTCCGGCTTTGGGAGCGCTGCAGATCACAGCATGTGCACGGGCCTGCAAAGTCTACACAGAAGCACCTCGGCCCGGCTCGCGCCCATCACCGCCGCACACTGCTGTCTTCCTCCTTGTGTTATAACCTCCATTTTCACTGCTCTATGCTCCATTAGGCTCACACAAGTATTTGCCTACAGAAAACAACTCAGAAATTCTTCACAAATACAAATTTCCAATAGAAAATAATAGAAAGGATAGAGAGTTTCGTTTCCCTTGGATCTGCTGGTTGTTTTCTCTTAGGGATGAGCCATTGAAGTGGCCATTTGCTTCGTTATAAAACAATTCTCTCAGGCTTGTAGACAATCAAATAGAAATATTATTGCCATCCTCTTGATTTAATAATTTCAATCAATATTCAGTTTTCTATGACAATGGAAGGCAAGCGGCAGAGCAGAGAGCCCTGAACAACAGAAGCACAGGAGTTACCTATTGTTTTCAGCTAGCGGATGCCTCACAGGCTCTTCCCTACCAATTGGCTTTTCAGGTTCTCCTTTGCTTAGCTCAATGGACCCCAAATTTGGAGGTGCATCAGATTCACCCAGGGGGAGGGTATTCAAGTGACCTAACAGCCTGTTGTGTTGTGAGAAAAAACCAATCGATCTTTTTTTTTTTTTTTTTTGAGATGGAGTTTCGCTCTCGTTACCCAGGCTGGAGTGCAATGGCGCGATCTCGGCTCACCGCAGCCTCCGCCTCCTGGGTTCAGACAATTCTCCTGCCTCAGCCTCCTCAGTAGCTGGGATTACAGGTACACGCCACCATGCCCAGCTGATTTTTTGTATTTTTAGTAGAGACGGGGTTTCACCATGTTGACCAGGATGGTCTCGATCTCTTGACCTCGTGATCCACCCGCCTCGGCCTCCCAAAGTGCTGGGATTACAGGCGTGAGCCACCGCGCCCGGCCCAAAACCAATCTATCTTGTGCTATTTATCACAAATAACTGGCAAGTGGACCCTCAAGCATTTGACTGTGCTTAGTATTTACTGAGTTCACAAATGTGCTAAGTACTATAACAAACTAACAAGGACACAATGTGTTCCCTCTGCTTTGTGTCACGTCTTTTACCCAAGATTTCTAGGTAGCAGCCCTGAGCAGACCTTCTCTTGACTTATAATGTTAACATATGACACCAGTCAAATTAGGGCAAAAAAGGAAGGGACTGAAGAAAGGAAAAAAGGTGCTATTTTGTTGAAAAGGGGCAGTGAGTGGTATCTAGGTGGAAAACTTTAAAACTAGGTGGTTTTTGAGATTCTAGTACTGGTAAGTAGAAATAATACTCTCAACAAGAAAAATATTTGGCAAGAGAAAAAGAGACTTTAGAAAAAGATATGGAGTATCATATTAGACAAGATCATTTCTAAACTTAGATGAACATTTCAGTTGAAGAATGAAACCCCAAAATGAATGGAAGAGATGGGAAGTGAGAAGGCAATCTAACATTTGTTATTTACAGTATACATGAAAGGAAAAGCATAGTAAGGAAATGGGCGCTTCCTGCAGAACTGAGAAGAAAATGGAACCCACTGTCAAGAGAAGAAGAAAGAAAAAAAATGTTACCCATAAAATCAGTCAGATGCTTTTTTCCCCCCCTTCTGACAAAACCAGGGGTTTCATTTCTGCTAAAAGTAGTTTTCACATAAAAGAAATGATATCTGTTCTAGAAAAAAGAGGTTCAAAAAGATGTTCAGAGTGGTCAGGATGGTTAATCCAATCACTGTAAAAGCTGATTCTTACTCACTTAAGCTATTTAATACAGAACCTTTCAGTGATATCTACTTTGGTTTTATAATATGCCTCTCAAAAAACACCAATTCGGGCTGATACAAGACTAAGTATTTAGGGCTGAAAATGATAATGATGTAGTATTTTCAACTGGGATTGTAATCAGGAGAGTGAGTCACTGCCCCTTTCAGAATGAGATGCACTTCAGTGAGTTCAACAGCAACTTCAGGGCCGGGAATGGTGGCTCACGCCTGTAATCCCAGCACTTTGGGAGGCTGAAGCAGGTGGCTCACCTGAGGTCAGGTGTTCAAGACCAGCCTGGCTAACATGGCAAAACCCTGTCTCTACTGAAAATACAAAAATTAGCCGGGTGCCTGTAATCGCAACTACTTAGGAGGCTGAGGCAGAAGTGCTTGAACCTGGGAGGCAAAGGTTGCAGTGAGCCAAGATCACAACCATTGCATACCAGCCTGGTTGACAACAGTGAAACTCCATCTCAAAAACAAAAACAAAAACAAAAAAACTCAGCAACTTCAATGAAGAGACAAATGGCTATTCCTTTTTTTTCATTCACGTGTTTTGTTTTTTATGTGGTCTGTCTTTCTCCATGGTTATGAAAAGGAATTTGGATTTTGTGAAATTAAATGCAATTAAGCCACCTACCATGAACTTAAGAAAATATATACACACAAAACACTGTCTATTTTACTAAATGCTAAAGCCTTTTAAAAGAAGTATGGAGCAAAAGTGCTCTCCTTTATGCCAGTGGAAGGATATATCAAGACAACCCCTTCAGGAAACACACACCATGCCACACCACGACTCCCCACTCCACTTGCAGACACATGTCTCAGAGAATCTACTGCACATGCACACAGAGACCCATACAAGGATGGGAACTGGGACATACCTGTAACTGGAAAAACCAGCAACAACTTACATATGCATCAAAAAGTGAACAGTTAAACAAATTATGATATAGTTTAAAAACAAGCTACTAAGCAATAAAATAAATAACAGACATTTCTCAAAAACAATGCTGCATGAAGAAAACTGCAGAAGGATACATAGATTATGACATCATAAATGTAGATTTAAAAACACAAAATACAGTTGTACATATTTTTTGTTAACATATGAAAACGTAGAAAAAGTGTGCATATTAAGAGTAGACTTGAGTGCGGTGGCTCGTGCCTGTAATCCCAGCACTTTGGGAGGCCAAGGCTGGAGGGTCACCTGAGGTTGGGCATTAAAGACCAGCCTGACCAACATGGAGAAACCCCATCTCTACTAAAAATATAAAATTAGCCAGGCACAGTGGCACATGCCTGTAATCCTAGCTACTCGGGAGGCTGAGGCAGGAGAATTGCTTGAACCTGAGATGCAGAGGTCGCAATGAGCCGAGATCATGCCATTGCACTCCAGCCTGGGCAACAAGAGTGAAACTACATCTCAAAAAAGGCAGGCAATATTTTATTTCTTTTATTAAAAGGAAAAAAGGAGGTAAAGCATATGGTCAATACTATAATCTTTTAATACTATCAGGTGGATATATTGGTATCTTTTATATTGTCCTGAGCAGCTTTTTGAATATTAAGTTAACTTTCTAAAAGTTATGTAGCTTTCAATATTTTCTATTTAAAAGTCACACATTTTCTTGAGTTCATTCAATTGCCCATTGACTTATGCATTTGACAAATATTCGTTGTGCATGTCATTAATCCTAGGATGTGAAGACTAAGAAAATCCCCTTGCCCTTGCAAGGCCCACACAAAATGGACTAATTCCTATTTAAGAATCCCGTTATATTCCACAATGTAGGTAGGTTTCTGCACACAGTAAGGAAGGATTTCCACCACCAGGTTTAGTATTTTCCAAGAATAATTGCAATGTGCTTATTTACAGAATAGCATGTTACTTTAGTTCCATAAATAAAATGGTCAATATTTATCTTTGTCTTCTTGTCAAGAGTTTTTATTAAAGGGCATCTAAGCAAAGGAATCTTGAAGATGTTTCAAAGTGAGTTATTATCAAATAATCATAATGACAAAAAGTCAAATAAGCTAATCTTTCTTTGAAGTTTTTCCAAAGAGATTAATTGGCCAACCTGTCACTATTAATGACAAAGGCATGTGATATGGTGTAACTTGTATTTGGCATAGTCATTACGATAGTACTTCCAACATCTTATGGCTTAATTCTTTAGTAATTCTAGAGTAAGTGTTTGGTCCATCCTATCTTTAAGGCAGGCACCAATAGTCTTTACATAACAAATATCAACAACTATACAGAACAACAACAAAAAAATCAAACAGTCCTCGATATTGTTGGCTAACTCTAACACTATTACTCCTGCCCAACTCAATCCTACATTTTTCATTCAAATTTTTTATTTGATAAAAGAAGCACCACTGTTTTGGTCATCACATGTCAGCCCTCAGGCTTGCAGGCTACCCTAAGTATCTCTTACTCTCAGAGAAGTACTCCAGATCTTACTCAAGTAAGAAAAGGTCAGACACTAACCAGACTACAACCAGTCTCAGGAGTCAGGAATCCCAGCATCGAACCATTAAAGCAGGCTTGGCAGAGTAACCAAGCCGGAGGATTGCAGGGCAGAATCCTCTCTTCTCTCTAGTGACTTCTCCTGAGTGTTCTCATCAGTTACCAAAGCTCACAGCGGAGCTCATCAGATTACAAAACTGATTCGGTTCATCTAAGCCTATGCTTGGGTCTGATCACGAGACAGGCAACAAAACTCCAGGTAAACAAGGGGCTTTGGCAGAGCTACACCCTCCCCATACCACATACCACACATACACACACACACACAGACATACACACACACTTACATTTCTAGAATTTCAATCTTAACATAGTAGTTATGAATGTCATCTAACTTCCACAAAGCCTCCCTGTCATGATAATTCTAACACTTATCAGAAAAGTGTTTATTATTTTTAAATGCATTTGTGTATGACTATTATATGGAACATACACACACAAAGTGTTTTATCATACTTTTATTGCAATTTATTACCATCTCAAGTGAGTTACATTGTGTCTGTCAATCATGCCTATAAAAACCAAAGCTCCTAAAATCATTCTTTTATGACATTAAATGTATTCAATAAATTATATGGTACTGATACATCCTAGAGATTCCTCAGAATACAACAAAATATAAATATAAAATATTGTTTGCTTTCAATTGATGCTTTGCCAAACTCTAGTTAAAGAGTAAAAAACCCTCTAAATTAGACATCCATGTGAAAATGAGACACCAAGCAGATGTCAGGCTAATTTTAAGATTTTTAAATTTGAAAATTGGAACAGTGAAGTCCTCAGCTTTTGTTTTTATCTGAAATACTCATTTCTCAAAATGTTAACACAGTAACAGAAAGCCAAGATGTATACAACACACACAAAAACAAAACAAAACAAAATTCCTGTAATCCCAGCACTTAGGGAGGCCAAGGTGGGCAGATCACGAGGTCCAGAGATCGAGACCATCCTGGCCAACACAGTGAAACCCCGTCTCTACTAAAAATACAGAAAAATTAGCCGGGCGTGGTGGCGCGCGCCTGTGGTCCCAGATACTTGCGAGGCTGAGGCAGAAGAATCACTTGAACCCAGGAGGCAGAGGTTGCAGCGAGCCAAGATTGCGCCACTGCACTCCAGCCTGGTGACAGAGCAAGACTCCGTCTCAAAAAAAAAAAAACCAAAAAACAAAAAACAAAATTAAAGCCCAACTCTTAAGTTCCAGAACCCACACTTATGATGCCATCATTTTCAGTATCTGCTTTTAGTTGGCTTCTTTATTGTTTTGATCTCTATTGTGGATAAGTCACTTAAATGAACCTCAAAGGAGATAAAGAAAAACAAAAGCCAAAAGCTAGGTGCAGCACTGTTTCAGCGAAGTAGTGAGGTCAAGTGAAAACAGTTTGAATTGAAAAGTGTGACCGAGGTTTCAAATCCTGGTTCAACTCCTTACCAGCCATATGGCCTTGGGCAGTTGCTTTACCTCCGTGAACCTCAGTCTGCTCTTATGTAAAATGGGATAATAATAATTATTTGCTATAGGTTGCTGATAAAATAATTTCGTAAAGTGCCCTACAATAGTAGGTAATAAATTAAATGTTAATGAATTCTCTTCCTCTTGTCTCTTTTCCCAAAGAAGATGAGAATTACCCAGGGAGAGAACATTAGGAAAGTATGAGCAGCACTATGGAAGGAGAGAAATGCATAGAATGATACCCGGTGAAGACTGTAACTCAGGAGGACATTCTAGTTGGCACATGATAGCAAAAAGATGGGCGTTCCTGCAGATCGTATGGGGGAAAAAAGAAAAAAAAAAAGATGGGCGAGGACCAATTGCTGTGAGGAATGTGAAAGGAATGCAGCTGACCACTAAGTGTACAAAGTGGAAGTCTAGACACAAAGGAGAAGAAAAGTCATTTAGTGACAGCCAAATGAGAAGAACCAGGACTTCTGATTAAACACCACTTGGATTTCTAGTCTTATCACTTGAGTGCCATCTCTAAACCTTACACACAGCAAGGGACAGTGATGCAAGAAGCTGCAGCTGACTTTGTTTCCCAAGCGCCAGAGAGGTTTGGCAGAAATAACACAGTGAAGACCTGGTCATCTAGAGTTACCCATAATTTTGAATGCATGAGAGCACCACAACCATCTACACAAAATAAGTTTTCTGGTCCCACTGGCAGCCAACAAGGCAAAACCTGTCTGGGCTTTCAAATGTCATGGATCAGCTGGATATACAGCAACATAAATAAGTTTTCATCAGCTCTAAAATGCCATCAACTATAGGATACACCATTAGTCTATGTACCATTAATAAACTTTTTAAATACTCCAAAATGAAAAGTCTGATAGAAGATTGCTACAGAAAACTGAGACACCAAAGGGTCACATTTTCTGGGGAAGTACAAACAAGAAATAAACTTTTCACACTGAAAGAAACAGCAAGTAGACATGCATGTCTCAAGCTTAGAATCAGCTGAAGAAAAAACCAAAATCTCCTCTGAGAATGCAAACCACCAACTGGTACTGCATCCACACAACCAGTATGGTACAAGAAAATCTCAAGCAGAGAATTTAATATCAAAAGGTCTCAGATTGATAGTGTCCCTGGATGGCTATTCACAAGCAAACACAAATCTCCTCTGGAAGGACTTGACTCTAATCCAGGCTGATGACCCACTGAAACATGCAATCAAATATAAGATGCACCCCAATTTCAGGGATGTTAAAGAATGGGGAGGAAAGGTATACATTACAATTAAAAATATGTATTAGCCATTTTCTCAAAAGAACAAGGTTATATTACATATGGATCTGAGTCGCTCAACAAATATTTATTAGTGGGTAACCACTACATGAGTAACAAAGGTTTCAAAGCAATTGGAGGCACAACCGCTGCTCACCTGTGGCTCATTAACAATATCTCTGAGAACACAGATTCATGTTTCTATCTGATTTAGTTTTGGACTGTTTTGCCAATGTGTTTATAGCACAGTTACAAAATTGGGACAGGTAAATGCACCCTGCCCCAATCTTGAGTAGGTTTTTTACCACCTAGCATAGAAAGTATGTCTATGAAAAGTCAGCTTTAATGTAAGTAAACTTATTTTCATTCCTTCAATTTCAACAAAAAAACACAAGGTATTTTCTGATTACTTTGATTAGCTTTCACTCAAACTATTAATAGTATTATGTGGAGCAAGTGGGATATGTACATTTGATCATTTGGTTAAAATGTAGAGATTAAGTAGATATGGCTAACTTCTATTTGAGGTAATTTCATGTTTAAGGCTTTAAAAAAAACCTATAATGTAAGACATCATTAAAGTAATTTGTATCCATTAATTCAACGTTGAAAAGTGAACATATATTTTGGTCAAGAGAGATTCAAACTCTTGCATGAAAAGATGTATTGGGGTTAGCTAAATAACAGCTCACAGAAAATATTACTAGTTAGCATTAGTTTTGCCTTTTTACCCATGGATAGAGTTACCTGTGTTACAGTTATTACATATACATAAGCCAAAACCCACCCCCAGAGGACCCTTCAACACAGTCTCTAATGCCATTTCCTGGGAAATGTTCTATTATCAACATCTAAAAGAATACAGTTTCTCCTCCAAAGACAGAGCCACTTGGATTCATGCCTTTCTACTTTCCTTGGAATGCCCTCATCCCTGCCTTGGGTCCTGGTAACTGTTTACAAGAAAACACAAAGAGAATCTTAGTGAATAAACTATATACAAATTAGACATATCATAGGTACCCTCTCAAATTCCACATGGTCTGGCTCATGTTTACACATTAAATCATTCTTTCATGGCATTTGCAATCTCTTTTCTGAGTTGAACCTCATTTTTTTTTTTTTTTGCATTCTGTGCTGCTTTTATTTTATGAAAAAGCTAATTTCAAATCTACATTAAGCTAAGTTGAAGACAAAGTCTTAGTGAAGAAGGCCTGGTGGTCTCGTTTACAAAAGTGGCCAGCGTCATCTTTGGTCTTAAAATTTCAGGAACGGCACTTCAAATGGCTTTGCATTTGCATGTTTCAGCGCTAGAGCGTAGGAATAGCCTCTAGCATCCACTGTAACATGTTCTTCAGCTTCCAGAGCATCAAGTCTCTGCAGTAGATCATTCCTGGGTAAAGAAATGACTTCCACAAATTCTGCATCCCCTGGCTTTGGCTTGGGCCTTAGGTTTTCGGCATCATCTCCGTTAATGGTTACTGTCACAATGTGTGTGGTACACTTCGTCAAGCCTGGGTCCATACAGACAGCTGGAGAACATTCGGCAACATCCCCTTTGTAGCCAGTTTCTTCCTCAAGCTCCCGAAGAGCAGCTGCTTCTGGGGTTTCACCATCATCTATGAGACCTGCAGGGAACTCTATGCAGTAGCCGCCATGGGTGGTCAGAACTGTTTCACCAAAACGATACACTCGTAATGAAGTGTTCTCTGTAGCACCGGGATGACCGCTACACCATCAGCACTCTGTTCTTTCCTGGTCGTACGTTTCACTGATTCCCAAGTTCTAGTTTTACCAGTAGGGTCCATGTATGTTGTTTTTTCAAGCTTGACCCATTCTCCTTCTGAAATTAACTATGGCACTATACTGAACTGAGGGGAAAGCTTCACTGCGTGCGTAAAGCAGTAGCCTCTTTCCTCCTATCCTACCTTTCACTTCTTGCCAGCAGCAAACTAATCATTTTCAGCAGATGTCCTCTGAAATAATATGCTGTCTGCCATTCTGAGAAGGCTCTGCTGGTTCTTGGCTCTCCATTTTCAAACTAGTCTTTACCGCCCTCGGGTGAGAAGTTCACCTCCAAGGTGTAGGGGTGAAGAAGGGAAGAGGACGAAAGAACTTGCTGGAGGCAGCAGTGTCAGCAGATGCCGGTGCCACGGCTCCAGACACTGGCGCCTCTCGTGGTCCTAAAAAGATAGGCATCAACCTCATTTTTCACCTTAACTCAAACCAGAATCCTGTCTTCTTTGCCAGAGATGCAGGACAGGACCCAGAACTTCTCACCTGGGGCTGTTTCTCATCTCTTTGGTTCTTGTTACCATCCAGCCCTGACTCCAGGCTTCCCTGGACTCTGCCCACACAAGGTGTTTGCAACTCGGGGCTCCAGGGCCTTGAGAGCTTCCAGTCATTCTCTAAACGTGTTATTTCTCTAGTGGGTTCTAGTTTCTTCTCACAGTTGGCTAACACTGGCAGAATCACTATCCAAAACTTTCCAGCTTTTTGTTACCCACCTCTCCACAGACCTTTTTCTTCAGGGAGTCGCTCACTACCCTCTGCATTTCTATCCAGACCTCTGTTTCCTCTCAGGACTTTATTGGTATCGTGTAACTAACTCTTACACAAGCGTATCAACTCAGAAATTATTCTGGGGAAGAACCCAAAGAATTGTCATGAGATAACACATGGAATTACAGGGCAGACTCATTCTGGAATACAGATTTCAAAAAAACTAAATTAAAGGAGATGAAAACTTGACCTCATAGTGAACAGAAAGAACAATGAAAATCGGGGGGGGGAGGTTAGAAATTTCTGGGAGGAGGAATGCTAAAGAAGATTCTTAATAAAAGATGCTTGGCCTGCACTGGCAACATCTGAAGCCTAATGCTGATAACTAGGATTTCACTGAGTATGGTACTCCAGAACCAAGACAGTAAAACTGCACAGACACATTTTTAAACTCATGAGGCTGTTGTGCGGGTGTACATGTAAAAGAAAAACAAATGCAAGCTGATGTTATGCTTGGAATAGCTCCACATCACACACTCCCCAAATATTATTCTGTACACCCAATTTATTTTTACTTCCTAGCATATGTTAATTATCTGTATTACAGAGGTTTTTGATTGTCAGTATAAAACAATGACATTATTTCCCACAGTGCATAGGTATTTTCCTGATTATATGAAATAGTAAAATACTTACAAATTAAATTTATTATATTTATCAACCACATCAATTTGTTGTCCTCTTCCTTTTTCTATTACTTACTCTGACAGAAAATACGTTCATACTTAACTGTGTTTTATATTTTAACAATAATGACTTGCATACATATAAATTTTCTAGAACAATGCCCATCACATGGTAAATATTTAATAAATGTTACCTGTAATCATTATCATTACCATCATTGTTATTGCTGTTAATAACAATGATCCTTGTTATATTGAATTCTAATTATAACATAGTCTATACCTGCCAGGAAATTCCTACAGCTGTGCAGGATGGATTTTGCCTCATCCACAGAACTTTTTTTTATCTTTCCTGGACAGAAGTTAGGTCTATTTCTCTAGTTTTTCTGTAGATCTCTCTCCTGATACCACCTATGGCCCACATCTTAGATTGTTAATATCTATTTACTATATTATATTTCCTCTATCGGATTGTACTGTACTCTCTCTCAGAGTGGGAGTATGTTCAACCTATGAATCCCCCATATGCCTAGTTAAGAATATCTGTGCAATGAATGTCATTATGTGAGAAAATGTAACAGGAAACCAACATGATGTAATTCTTGCATTCAGTCCCAAGAATGGTCTCTCTCGGACTCATGTCTTTTTATTTCAACATTTTTATACAGCATTGGAAAGCAACCATCCATAATGAAAGCTCCACATCTGCATATAACATCCTACCCTTTCATTGCACTGACATACTGAACTGATGGGGATAAGCTTTTGGAAAAGTGGGTCAGAAAAGTGACAGATGCTTTTCAATGTCCCTAGGTAAGACTTGGCCCACTAAACCATCAGTTCTAACTGGAACCATTTGGGAGCCATTTTGGACAGTTCCTGAAAGGTCGGAGTCCAATATGAACCATAACTCAAAAAGGCAATGAATGCTGGGCAGGGAAATAAAAGTTATTTATTGGAAATAAAACTGAAAACATAATGCTTCTATGTACAGAATTCAGGGGCATGTAAATTGGTCACTCAAGCAGGTTGTAATGATCGCCCTAAGAAAACAACGAAATGGCAAACTACTAAAATGATTCAAGGAATACAGACATTTCTATGTAAGTATACTTATTAAAACTAGGAGTCTGTAATCTGGAAAAATAATTAATTTAAAGGAGATATTTTTAAGTTTATAAAGTCAAAACTAAATTTATTCATCAACTTATTGAAAAATTAGGAGCCGGGCGCGGTGGCCCAAGCCTGTAATCCCAGCATTTTGGGAGGCCGAGGCGGGTGGATCACAAGGTCAAGAGATCGAGACCATCCTGGTCAACATGGTGAAACCCCGTCTCTACTAAAAATACAAAAAATTAGCTGGGCATGGTGGCGCGTGCCTGTAATCCCAGCTACTCAGGAGGCTGAGGCAGGAGAATTGCCTGAACCCAGGAGGCGGAGGTTGCGGTGAGCCGAGATCGCGCCATTGCACTCCAGCCTGGGTAAGAAGAGGAAGACTCCGTCTAAAAAAAAAAAAAAAGAAAAAGAAAAATTAGGAATAGAGGGAAAAGTTTGAAATACCTATTTCGGGAGAGAGAGAAGCCAGTACCACTTCACAAATATGTGTGAATCACATTGCTGGGTTGTTCAAGGAATATTTGGAGGAACTGGTTGATCTCTCACAACTCACAACTTGTACTCCAAAAACATCCTCCCTCATTTCCAAAAGTAGAGACAAAACCATGTTTGGAAAATCCTTTGGTCTAACTCAAACATAACCTTTCATCCATTATAATTATAAGTAGAGCCCCACCAGGTATTACAAGAAGTGAGAAGGATTTATACTATGAGAGAAAGTGAAGGACAAAAAGTTGTCTATTTTGAGGGCTCTAAACTACAAGTTTCAGGCCAGGGTTAGAGGGAGGCAAACATTTCATTTCTTACTGAAAAATTACATTTTAGGACATGTTTTGATATTCTGAGGTACTCTAGCACTTGATCATTCAAGTATGTAAATCTTCCATTTATCAGGCTAACAGTCTTTTATTTATGTTTTTGCTAAATAACAGGTAAATTTGTATGAAGCAGTTAAATCCTCTCTAGAAACATGCTTAACAAATTCCTAAATTTCAGACAACAGACTAGAAAAGAGAAGCAAAAACAGCTGGCATCACTGGCTTCAGTGACCTAAATTGAGCTCAAATCTTCCTCCCCGTTTTGAGTCAGGCATTTTTGTGTCAGTTGACATAATTATATTTTATTTTGGTATCAATGTAAACTATTTCTCAGAATTATAAAGCCAAGCCTTTCTGGGAAACAGGCAGAGAAAGAAAACTTCAGGGAAAACCCTATACCTAGATTAAAAATCTATATATTTGTATTTCTGAGTGATAGAACTATAAATAAATTTCTTAAATATTTCTATTTTCCTTAAGAAAAAAATTGCTTCAGTTGTGTGTCATTCCCTCTTACTGTCTATCAACAACAAAGGATGTAACTTTCTGGCTGAGCTATAACTATGAAGTTAGCCTAACTGTCTCTAATAAAATATGATGCGAACTTAAAAGTTAGCTTGTGTTTTGTTTCGTTTTAATCAATAATATTGTTGCCTCTTTGCATGTGCTATTTTTTGAAAATGTCTGAAAGAAGAAATCAGGATGTGCATTTTGTATTAATTTCTAGTGTTATTTTCAAACAAATGAAAATCACTTTGTAATTAATTTAAATACAATCTCTCTGTTTATACAAGCTTATATAAAAGTCCAAATAAGGTGAGTGTTCAAGCTCAGTTGCAAACAATAAAAGTACTGCATTCTTAGACAGTCAAAGAAATGATTCTCATTCAGTGATCCTTTTATTATTGCTATCTTTAGTTTCCATGGGGGTTTATGTGAATAAAATAAAATAAAATCCCGCATGTACTCAGATAGAATTACAAATGAATGTTCTCTATTCCTGTTTATGTTAAGAGTTCCAAGCATGATTATCATGAGTACACATAATGGTGCTCTTTTAGCAGTGCTGACATAAAAGGGCCGCTCAACTATGTTGTTTAATTGTATGTATTCCAATGCTAGGCAACTCTCCAAACCTCATTGTAAACATTGTATAAGGTCTGTGAGTTCGACAAAATAATGGAGTTCAGGCTTTTACAGTTAATGCTAAGTGACAGTTGACTTCTCTTTAGGATTGTATATATTGTTTGCCTTGATTAGTGCAGATTGCTCTGTCACGTAAAACAAGCTGGCATTTGGAAACTCAGCCTAATGTTACGCTCTAAGGGTGTCACTTTTTCCCCATGCACACTAACTTGGTGCAGTGCTCTGTTTCCAGGTCTATAGAAAAAAGTAATCTATTACAGATTCTCGTGTTAAGGCTAGAAATAAAATAGAATAGGAATATTCAATCAACTGCTGTATTGAACATGTATTAAGTACGTGGGTATTACACAGCAACAGAGAGATTTTGTTAATTTCATGGAATTCATCATTTAAAAGTATTTTTAGGCAAAATTCATGTTTTTGTATAGTCTTGAAGTAGACCCTAATTTCTGTGCTATGATTAAGGAGGAAGGAAAGGCAGAGAAACATAGCATAAAAGGTAGTACATTCCTACCCTTGAGTTTTATAAGAATGAGGCTCATTTACTGTTCAAAGGACATTGTTTATACATTCCAGACTTCCATCTTATAATTGCTCCAGGATTTGTAAAAAGGAAATCTCAGCAGGGCAGCAGAATTTATTCAAAGCAATAGCTGCACATAATTGGTATAAAATACCAGAACAGTCTGCTCTGAAAACTCTTTTTCTCAGCAACGCAGATTTCCACCCCCTCAACTCTCTTTCCATATGCAAATAAAGTTTGACTACTTCTCCTCTATTACTTGAGTCTTTTCTTCCTCTACTGAGATAATCTATTTTTTAAAGGTCCTATAAATATTTTCAATACCATTTATGTGAAAAACTTTGTTGATGCCCATTTGGTTGTATTAGTGTTTACCTGGTTACTATGACAACAGGTAAAAAGAACCCATGTTGTAGAGGAAAGCTGGTTTTATCTTTATATTTTTATAAAACATTATGAGTTAATTATGTGTTTTATAATACATAAAAGTTAAAAATTTCACTGCTGTGTTATTACCATCTCAGAACTTAATTAAATGAACAAAAGAACATAAGCTTGAGTCTGGATATTATTATTCAAATTTGAAAAATACATTAAAGAAAGGTGAGTCACAAACTGTGGCATATCCCATACATTACAACCATGAGTCTAGAGTGTTAGCTGGACTTCTGACAAAATTCCTTCAGAGGTTAAAAAAAGAAGCAAAATAACAACATCTTCCTGTTTAAAGTGACATGTTCATTCTGTAAGTTATTTCCAACAAATTCTTTCTCGTGTATGTTGAGGAACAAGCTTACAATAGCTTTGCTAATTTAATACCACTTTAAAATGCCATTTGATAGGATTTTGGCAGATGTTTCTTTACTGATATGAATGCAAGCTCATGGGATTTTACTGTTGTTCTTTTTGGAAGAGAAAAAAAAATTTCCATGAAACTAGAAACACCACCTCTTAATAGAAAGGATTAAAACACATTCTTCAGTGGTGATGGTTGCCTATGTACTTAGTGCCTCTGAATTGTACACATAAAAAATGGTTAAAATGACAAATTTAACATTATTTACCACAATATACAAAACAAAAACTTCCTGAGTATGTACAGGAAGAGCCGTTTTAAATATTTGTCATAATTAAATTTAGAGCTCATTCCTTTTAAAATGCAAAATCTCACATGTAATTCTTATGTCTTATTAAAGACAGATCAAATAAAGCATAATGTGGAAAATGTGGACACAAAGTAGGCTTGAGTTGTATAAGAATAATCAGAAAACAAACATCCACAGAGTTAATGCCCCGCAAAGTATTTTCAGTTGCATGGCAGGTAATATGTTGTATTTATGATGTGAAAATGTTTCACATCCTTATTGAATAATTACGAAATTCAAGTGATTGTTTTTTTCAGGTTGTTGACAATGCAGATTTCTGAAGACAGGCTAAAAAATTCCACTAGTAACTAATTTTCTTAGAAAGTTTCCACTATTGATTAGCCATAGATCTGTAAAAATGCTGTGGTAGGCACTCACTAAATACTGCGTATCTAATTCATTTGAGTAATAATAGCAGATTTTTAAGAAGGCAATGGGTAGCTCTGTTAACTAAAAGAAATGAAACTATCCATTAAGAAAAGTGATTTGGGCCATTTGGAAGTAGAGAGCAGCCTTCATGGGAAAAAAAAATAATTAAAAAAAAAAAAAAGACAGAAAAGTGATTTGGCAGGAGAAGAAAAGAAAAATAAACGATCAGCCATTCCTTTATTCAACAAAATTTACTGATTCCCTAACTTCATTCGCCTCTCTACCTTCTCCCCTCTATTCCGTGCCCTGAGGGCCGACCACTTGCCCTGCCATCACTGAGATCCTCCTCTCTCTGGCTTCCTGTTGGTTCCAATTGAAGGCACTGGCAGATCTAAGGGTAGGAGGAAAGTGAGAGATATCTGGTCAACATGGGCTTGGTCCTTGGCTGAAGGTCATTACCTCACTCAGGGAGCCCCCTGCACTGGGCTCCCCCTCCAGGTTCTGGTAACTGCTCCCAACCTTTGCTCTTTCAGACTTTGACTAGTAAAAGCACTCATCTTTTGTTGGCCTCAGAACATATCATTGTCTCTTTTTGGTTTCCCTAAGACCTGCCAACACATTTGTAAATGTTCGTTAAATACCAAGTTTGAGTATGTATGTCATGCACTTCCTATCAGAATCCTAACTAATATAATCACATATTCTTGTCAGACACAGTTCTAGGTCCTTAGAAATCTTCAGCTAATCCTAAGAAATATCATTTTTAGGTATGTAGCCATTTATTTTGCTTTTTAAAACTTAATTGCTTTTCAATTAATAATGCTCCATCCATACGTTATTTTTAAAATTACATTAATAGAGTAAAATGGGCCTCCCCCCCAAATTTCTTTTTTTTTTTTTGAGAAGGGGTCTCACTGCATCACCCAGGCTAGAGTATAGTTGCGTGATCTTGGCTCACTGCAACCTTCGCCTCCCACGCTCAATCAATCCTCCCACCTCAGCCTCAAGTGTAGCTGGGACTACAGGCACAAGTGATCACATCCAGTTAATTTTTGTATTTTTTGTAGAGATGGGGTTTTGCCATGTTGCACAAGCTGATCTTAAACTCCTGGGCTCAAGCAATCCACCCACCTCAGCCTCCCAAAGTGCTGGGATTACAGGCATGAGCCACCACATCTGTCCCCACCCCCCTTTTCTATACACATTATATTCTTTATATTTAACTTAAGATAGTCATTTAATATTTGGTTTGTGTTTTATGAAGTGTTTATGTGACGACGACAAATACATTAGTAATAATCACCTTTGGAGACACTATGACCCAAGTCTCATAGTAAAGTTTGAGACTGAGAACATTACTTAGGTAATTTGGGCTAAAAGCTCATTTTTATCCTAATCACGTATGTATTTGAATCAGAAGCATTTCATCACTAAAGAATTCTGTCTGTGAGTCATATTCCTCTTTATCATGTTGGTAAACAAAAGACATGGTTTCAATTCAATAAACACAAAGTACCTACTATGTTCAAAACATTGTAATAGGCACATGAAGAAAATATACTTGTTGTCTTTAAGGATCTTACATTCTTGTGAAAGGAAGCCCGCTTGTACACAAATTATTGTTTATAAAGTGCAATATAAAACTATTTCTAAATATACATGTAACCTCATGCTATGCCTTTTCTTTCTTGACATTTTCTGACTTTCTCAGTCTTTTTCCCCAGCATTAAATGTAAATGTATTATACAGTATAGTCTAATTAAAATGTCTAGTGAAAGTTAAAATATAAGAAGAAACAGAAAAATCAAATTAGTAAGCAGTCTCCATTTTTTAAGCATCCAAAGAATGAAACTTTACAGGCTGCCTAAGAGTGAGCAAATAGCCAACACAGAATTGCAGATATCTATTAGGGCGTGGTGGCGCATGCCTGTGGTTTCAGCTACTTCAGAGGCTGAGACAGGAGGATCACTTGAGTCCAAGAGGCTGAGGTTGCAATGAACCATGTTTGCACCATTGCATTCCAGCCTGGGTGACAGAGCAAGACTTTGTCTCAAAAACAAAACAAAACAAAACAAAAATTAACTAAAAGAATTTTATATACTTGCTTCAGTTTGCCTGCATTTTTTTTCCTAAGGGACAGAGTCTCACTCTGTCACCCAGGCAGCAGTGCAGTGGCATAAACCTAGCTCACTAGCCTCAAACTCCTGGATTCAATGGATCCTCCTGCCTTAGCTGCCAAGTAGCTGTGACTACAGGTGTATGCCACCACATCTGGCTATTTGCATGCAGATTCTTAGAAAATGTGGGTGAACTGTGCTCAAAAGTTTCTTAATATGTTAAGAAAGTTAGGTACTAAAACCAGGACATTTTATTGTAGGAAATAAACTTGTATCAAAAAGAAAATTCTCTGAATTTCCAGAGATAATAATTCCTCATCTGATTATTTGACTCCTTTTAAGACTTTATATCTCTCCAATTAAATACATACATTTTAACTCAGACAAATAATGCACATGACTTTTAAGGTATTCATCATGTCCATCTTTCACATGGCACACAGCCAGTCATGACATTTTCAGCTGGTGGACCTAATGAGTATATGATCCAAACAGCTCAAGGGAAAAGCTGTGCCCAAAGGCACAATGGGCTTGTTGATGCCACCTACTGTGCATTTTGTTTTTCCAAGGTTACCACATAATTGACTAAAACAGAGCTCCTGAAGCCTAATTGTATGATGATTCTTGAAGGCTGCCCACCTGCCAAGTGTGTTCAGATAGCTCAGGGGGAAAAAAAAACAGACACCAGTGTGGAGTGCTTGGTATTAGGAAGGTGGGTCCCGTCAGAGTGGTGCATGAAAGGGTTGGCTTCAACAGAGAGAGGTGGTGTTTAATCAGAGCCTCACTGGGTTGCTGTTGTTGACCAAACTAATTACAAGAAGTGATGGCAGGATAGAGAAAGTTTAGCAAGAATGGAGTAGTTTGAGTCCATCCGGCTGATCTGGGAAAATTCCAGGCATGCTGAAAAAGTGAAGAGGGTTTTGGCCCCACAGCCATAACAACAAAAATTTTTAGGAATGTGGTAAATAAAGACTTCAGATGTACAACAAGGCCATCAAAAGGCCAGGAGCCTTAGAGTGTGAGCAGGGTGCGGCTATGGGCTACCCAGCTAATCTACAGCAAGTTAGACAGATAGGAGTAAGGCAGAATCAGCTCTGGACGCTGTATTTTCAAACCAAGAGAAGCAGCTATCTAGATGTAGAAAGCACAAAAGTCTGCCTGGACATGACTGCCGGTTGACCTCAGACAGAGAGACCAGTACTAATTCCTGTTCAGACACCAGCTGGTGCCACTGGCCCCATTCACATCCCATCCAACCTGTGACCAGTTTCCTGGAGTGATGCTGAAGCTCCTGTGTGGTCTCCCTTCCCCCTTTTTCTGCTGCAGGCCATGGATTGACCAGTCCTGTGAGGTTAAACCCAGACCCTTCCCAGCTCTGGCCCTTCTGCCACTTCCCCCTGCCTCCCTAGAGCTCTACTTCTGTCTGTACACTCTGGGTAGCCTTCCTCATCTGTAAAATGAAGGGCTTAGACTAGATAATTTTAAAGTTCCTTCCCATTCTAACATTCTATGATTCTTGGATGTTACAAATTCCCAGAATCATAAAATTTAGAGTTGAAGGAACTTCAGAAGTCATCTATTCAACCTCCTACTCAACCTAGGCTAACCTAGCCAGAACTAATAAGCTTTGAAGTTTCTATGTAGTTGTTGTTGGCTGGCTGAATATGGCAATAATCAAAGCTTAAAACTTTCAATATAAAGCATGAAAAATATACGTATATACATAAGATTTTTGGAACACTTAAGAAAAGGTTTGAAGGAACCGAAGCCCACAAAGCAGCATGTTTTATTGCTTAGAAGTTAGTATTAAGCAGTAATTCCCAATCTTTGCTTTCACAATATCAGGGGCATATTAAAAAAATCAGGAGAGATTTCAGAAAATCCTCCAAACAAAACTAATTTTCAATTTATTATTATGTTTATAAATATATAAGGCAGGGTGATGGGGTGTCACAACAACATCAAATAAACAAAGCCATCAAATAAACAAAGAGAATAAAGAGTATAAAGGGGAAACACGGTTATATTTTGATATGCATTCAAGAAAAATCAAAAAGAATGTCATCTGTTCTTAAAGGGTAAGTTTCAGTGGCAAGCTCCTTTTCAAAATTAATTTTGATCTCTGATAATAAACATTCTCCCTTCAAAAGAATTATTTTCTTCATGGAATCTATGCTAACTACCATAATACAGATCTTGAAGAAATCATTGGATGTATTTAAGAAACAAGTACTTAAAACAATAATAACTTTTCATTGTGTTTTATTATTAACTACTTAAAAGAGGTAAATTCACAAATAAATAAGAGATATACCAAAAAAAAAAAAAAGAGAGAGAGAGACAGAGAGATGCAATCTTTAAAGTCTGCAAGACTCATTAGTATAATATATCAATTCTCCCCAAATTAATGTATAGATTTAGCATCATTCCAATAAAAATTCTAGCAGATTTATTTTTACAGAAATTGAAAAGCCAATAATAAAATTTATAAGGAAATACAAAGAACTTAGAAAAGGTAAGACCACTTTGGAGAGTACGCACTTACTATATTGTGACAGTAATTAGTATTGGCACACAGATACATATGAAACAGAGCAAGAATCTATTGGGGAGGCCAAGGTGACAGATCACTTAAAGCCAGAAGTTCGAGACCAGCCTGGCCAATATAGCGAAACCTCATCTCTACTAAAAATACAAAAAATTAGCCATGCGTGGCAGTGAACACCTGTAATCCCAGCTACTGGAGAGACTGTGGCATGAGACTTGCTTGAACCTGGGAGGCAGAGGTTGCAGTGAGCCTAGGTCACACCACTGCACTCCAGCATGGGTAGCAGAGTAAGATCAAATTGAAGAAAAAAAAAAAGAAAGCAAGAGTCCAGAAAAAGAACCACACAAACATGGTCACCTGGTTTACAACAAAGGCATCAGTGAAATTCAAAGGAGGAAAATGTCTTTTCAATAAATGGGACTGGATCAATAACATATTCATACTGGGGCTGTAGGGGTGGGGGTGGGGTGGAACAAATCTTGATGCTATCCACACCAAACACAAATATTAATTGGAAATTGATTGCAGACCTAAATGTGAAAGGTAAAATATAGCTTCTAGTAGGAAATGTAAAAAAAAAAAAAAAAAAAAAAAAAAAAATAAAAAAAAAAAAAAAAAAAAAAAAAAAAAAAAAAATCTTCACAATCTTAAAGTAAGCAAAGATTTTTTAAACAGACAAGAAAAGCAATTATCATAAAATACTGATAAATTTTACTTCATTAAAATTAAGAACTTCTATTTATTGAAACTATCAATCAAACAGTAAAACAGAAAACTGAAAATTAGGAGAAGATATTTTCATACATATGTCTGATGAAGGATTGTATCCAAAATATATTTTAAACCATACAAAGCAATAAAAAAGACAACCCAATTTAAAAAGTGAACAATAAGTTGAATTGCATGATATGGAAATCACATCCCAATAAAGTTGTTATTTAAAAAAAAATCAAAAAATTTGCAAAAGACTTGTCAAAAGAGGATATTTAATTGGCCAATGAATGTATTTTTAAAAGTGCTCAACATCATTAATCAGCAGGAAAATGCAAATTAAAATCACAACAAGATACCCACTTACCAGAAGGGCTACAATTGAAAGACTGACAATATCAAGTTTTAGTGAGGATGTAGAGCAATTAGACTTCTCATGCTTTGCTGGCAGGAGAAAACTGGTAGTATCTACCCAAGCTGAACACACACATACCCCATAACCTAAAAATTCCTCTCTTAGGAGTAAGTACATATGTTGGAAGCACGATATGAACAAGACAATTACTGTAATTTTATTGAAAATAGTCTAAAATTGAAATCATCCAAGTGCCCATTAATAACAGAATGGATAAATGGTGATACAATATATTCTGTGATGTAATACACATAGCATTATAAAAAAGAACCAACTGCACACATAACAACATCAATGAATCAAACCAAAACAATAATGAGCTAAGGAAGCCAGACAGAAAAGGATACATAAAATATGATTTCATCTTTATGATGTACATGAATGGATATAACCAACAAACAAAGATAGAAGTCACACTAGTAGTTACCTTTAGTGGGTACAAATGAGGATGCTTTCTGGTTCTGGAAATGTTTTATCATCGCCTGAGTGGTTATTACATGAGTATATCAACCTATAGATTTAAAATTTGTGTACTATATAAATTTTAAATAAACAAAAATATCCCGCTGTGCTTTATGATGATGCCCACTATGTTTTAATTACCTATCATACCTTCCAGGGCCTGATATCATGCCTGCACAGTAAGTATTTATTGCATTTAATTAAACTGGCCAGGTAGTTCCACCTATATCATCTTAACTAGATGATTTTTAGAGTAGCGTGATTCCGATTTGCTAATCAAAGTACTATAGCTGTGCACTTCCTGAAGACTCTTTTAAAATTCCCAGTCCATTCATTTATATTTAAAATATCTGGCTTCTTTTTCCCCCAAAAGAGGGAGATATGATTTGTGTGCTGAAAAACAAACAAAAATGACCCATTTGCAGGATTTAACAAGATTCAAATCAAAGAGGCAAAGGAAAAGGAAACAAAGAAAGGTGCTCTTGCGGCGCCCTAGAAAGCAGATGTTCATTAGGGCTCAGACACAGATTACTATCACAATGTACTTATCTCAACATGCTATCGTCAGACCACACAGTCAAATCAAATTTTGAAGGCTCAAAGGATGTGCACTGAAGAACATCCTGTACTGCCGAAACATGAATTTGAATTTTGTGACAGAGACAGAGAGGTAGAAAAGAACACCAGATATCACCCACTGTCACTTTAAATCCTATTTGTAGGTTAAAAAATAATCTCCTCTAAAAAAAAAAAAAGCAAACAAAATCAAGGTTAAACATTTCTGCAACTAAACTTAAAGTCTGAGAAACTATTACCAAATTAGAAATACCTTTTTTAGGTTTTTGCCAATTAAAAAAAAACACAACTTTTTTGTGATTATTTTAATAGTATTCAAAAGTAGAAAAAATGATTATATGTAATTTTAAATTTTAGTATGGGTTAAGAAAAATAGCTTGCTATTTGACTTTGTCATATTTAAGTTTCAATCTCATTAGGAGTATACATTTATCATAAAAATACTTTCTATTATGCTAATTATGTACTTTTGTTCAAAGTATTACCTCATGTCTATGATTCCATAACACACTTATACATTACGAAATAAAAACTTTATTTAAAATTTCCATATAAAACTGGATAAGGAATCAGAAGAGAAAACCCAATTCAAAGGGGCAATTGTTGTTAGTAAACTCTTAATCATAATTGATAGCATTAAGAGGTAGCAAAGATTTTTTAGCCAAATTATGTCAGACACACTTGGTTCCTGATTCCGGCAGATCAAGTGGGAGTAGCTTATAAGATGGTCACCCTGGTGCATCTACCACTAGCACACACACCTGTTAGTGGTCAGAAGTCGGTCCAGAGTGGCTTAACTCTAAGAGTACAGGAAGAAAATTGGAGGGCAGGAGTGGGGGAGAAGAGAGAAAGGAAACACACTTTGGAATTGTTCAAACCCTTGATGGATAGGGGTATGGACTTCACTCCCTCCAAGCCCACTCTGCAGGACATTGGCTTTTGTGCAGCTCTTCACCACAGAATCTGCTGAGCTACAACCCAGAAAAAAAAAAGAAGGGATTTCTGGTCTGCTCTGATTCATCCTTTTTTTTTTTTTTTTTT
>NW_016107325.1:4825032-4897672 GCF_001604975.1 Cebus imitator
GCAGTCTTCCCCCATCGGCCTCCCAAAGTGTTGGAATTATAGGCATAGCTACTGCTCCCCGCCCTGGGTAAGATTCTTAACCTGTGCTCCACAGGCTGATTCTAGGTAAACATTTGAGGTTAATGAAAATGTACGCCATCATTGGATTCTCAAGGAGGTCTGGGGTCTGGGGATTCCCTAAAGAGTTATAAACCATCAATGAACCAGGAAAAGGTTAAAATAAGAGAATTGGGAGAGATAGACAGAATTTTTACTTTGTCTTTTGGTTTCCTTCTGGTTACCAGCTTCAAGAGATGTTTGTTTGATTCAAGGCTAGAGGAGAATACAGAAAAGCTGTGAGGCTATAGTAATATTGCAGTGGTGAGCTCAGCGCGAGAAGCACTACTAGCAACCCTTGGCTCTTAAAAAGGAAAAGAAATTTTTTTAATTAGGGGAAAAAGGGAACGAGTTTACCTCTGAGGCCAGCACAAGAAACGAAAACAGGTGAATGGGTCTAGAAGTGAAGAGGGCTCTCAGAGGACCCCCAGAGGAAGCTCCAGTACAAACTCCCTGATCCATGTGACTTCACATCTTCTTGAAACGCCTCCCCCAGTCAAAAAGCTCAAAGCCTTGTTAAAAGATTGTAGAACCCTGTCTTCCCACTCACTCAAAGAAAGCAAAGATGGATTCCTGGAAATCTAACCCTGAAAACTCTCCCCCCTCTCCAAGAAACATCATCTGATGTGGTGATTTGGTTCAATGACAGTAGAAAAGTATACGTGAATTATAAAGAGGGTTACTTTTATAGACTCTTACAGGTTTGCTGGAGACGGTATCATTAAGTATAACACTTTATATATGAAATGAATTTCAAGTTTTAAATAACCAAATGACAAGCAAACTGTTTGGAATAAAATTGTTGGAAATACAACTCACTTGTAAGTTAAGGTATATCCAGTTTTTGAGCAAATCACATAGAACATGAGAAACACATCATCTAGTAGCCAATTCTCTGGTAGTTAATTCTTTCTGTGTTTATTGTTTTTAAAATAAAAGTATGCAAGTAATCATGTGGAATGAAACCTAAAAAGAGGCTGAGATTAGGCACCTTCTTAAAAGAACTTCATTTTAGAAATAATGAAATTAATCAGAGCTGTGTTTTGTAGGAGGCAAAGAGGGACGTGGGAGTATTTCAGTTAGTGACTTGAAAATACATTTTTCTGTCAAATTTTTCTTTTTATAAATGTCTGCATTTGTTAAAAGCCTGTTTGATGATGAAACCAAATTGTTGTTGAGAAGACAAGGTAAAGCTGATGATATTACAAATTTCAATATAATTTACTTTTTCTAATGACTAAATATTTTATCTGAGACCTTATTATATAAACTCTGAAAATATTTCATTGTAATTCTGCTGGTAAGGGAGGGTTTAAGGGTTCTCCAGCTCAAATGTACTGCCAATTACAACTCAAAATCACCATGTTTAAAAATCATTTAACAGGAGAAATAGTATTATCTGAGGATAATACAAATATAAGCTCTTAATATAAAATTATATTTTGGCAGTTTGATTCCCTGTCTCCCCCGGCCCAAGAAACTCAAGTTCAGAGCATGGCATTCTGTGATGTATCCATCCAATTCTGCCACTCTAAGTATTTGGTTTTTCAACTTGTAGAAAAAAACACTTTTAGTATTGTGTGAAATGGGTCCACAACTGCAGAGCTGGGAAGATGATGCATTTTTCCTTCAGGACCAGTGAAAATATTTATGACATCTACGAAATGACCTCATTTTGTTGCACAAAATCTTTCCCTGAAATCACTGTTTATCTGAGACCCGGCAGCCCAACCGCATAGCACATGTTGTTCAATGGGCAGCCTGAGGAATAGATTCCAGGGCCCACACTGAGGCCAAGTAGAGGACAATAGGGCACCTGAAGCACTTGGATCCAGCTGCAGAGGTGAATAACATCTTATTTTAAAAGAATTAAAGCTGGGTGATGACCAGATAAAAGAGATATCCATAAAGACCAGGAGTAATTTTTTAACATCTTATTTTCTGAAGAAATGCCAGCTCACTTTAGACACATTATCAATGTGTAGATTGCAGGCAAGCAATGATCTAATTAGCAGCATTACAAACCCCAAACTTATTTCTTCCCTTTTGCCGGAAGCAAAGCTAATGAGTTAGGAGAAATAAACATCATTTCAAATGGTTCAAAACAATAAAAGTGATATTTCTGTATAATCATTATGTCGTCATTTAAGGACTACATTTCCAGCCTGCCACACCTCTAATAGGTTGGCTTAACAGCACATTGGTAAGCATAAAACTAGAAAAACAAGAGGGTGAAATAAATTAATTGAATATAAAATTTTGAGGGAAAGGTGTTAATATAAAGTACAAAAAATATTATTCGTTTAAAATTCTAAGTACTCTTAAAAGGATTTATACAGCAGAAAAAATGCAAAACAATGTTGATTATCAAGTCAAAAAATTTCATTTATTCATATAAAGCCCTATTTCCTTTTTAAATTCCCAGGTTTATTGTAGCCTTTATTAGCGCTTTATACTTTCTTGCAAAAGACATGGCAAAGTAGTTAATCCTACATATATCTTAGTGCCTTCTCAGTCGCTCAAACCCAGCACATCAGCTGGTGTACTGCTTTCGTGGGTGTACTACTTTGTAAATATTTTGAGCTTATTTCTTGTATTGTGTCTATTCTGTCCTCCCCGGTAGCTTGTGAGGTGCTGGAGAGCAGGGGACCAGATGTTCCACTCTAAAGTTTCCCAATGTCAAGTGCAAAGAATGATGTACTGGGGTCACTCAGTAAATACAATTGATTGGCTAGTGTTTTAGTCCTTCGTGATAAGCCTCAGCAATTTTATACCAAACCACCATCTTTTACATAATCCAGAACACAGATATTACAGTGAATATAGGAAGCCACCCACCAACATTGATTTAGTATGTTTACAGTGCCACATTTACATGCAAGTTAACTGTTCACATTAGCATCCAACCTCAGTTTCAGAATTTAGGTTCTCATATTCAACATCCAACATATTCTCTGTCTTCCAAAATGCATCCATTTAAGAATTAGTTAAGAGACAACATAGGGAGAGAATGACAATGCTTAATTTTATACACTTTTCTCCCGTAGGAGGTTCAGATGTTGATTTTTGCTCTCTCCTTTTTGTTTTTCTCTCATCATTATGACATGCTTATTTTCCAGTGCTTGTTTGAAAAATTAAAACATTCACATAATTTCGTTAAGGAGACTAGATGCATTAAGAAATTAGATTATGGGAGATATATGTTCAGTTCGTGGTTGGCTTAGCTGTCACTATGCTCTCTACACTCTTCTGTTCCCCTCATCTATCAGATTAAGAAATGTTTTGTTTCTATTATCAAATTTGTGTATGTACTCAAATTTTTATGTGTGTTCAACACACACTATTTGTTCTAAAATGACATTTTGCTCTGTATCACCAAACTATCCATGGTAGGCCTCCATTGTCCAAGTGCTGCCTCTCATGAGGCACAGCCGAGTTCCATCAGGTTTTACTATTTATTCATTAAAATAAAACAGCAGAGAAACCAGAACACTTAAATTCATCCCACATAAAATCCCCAAGCCCATGTTCAACTTTTGAATATTTGGTTTGGTTTTATACCAAATGTTATGGTGCTGCATTCGAATAACTGACATGTTATTACTACATTTCTTTAAAATAAGCTATTTTAGATTGCATAAAAAACTTCCACTTGAGAGTAACTTGACATATTCCTATTCTAATATTTATTTCTGTAATATTCCAATAAATAGAATAAAACTTTATTGTCCCAATTTAAAAGCTACATTTCCAAATGGCTTCAATAAACCATTAAGCAAAATATGAAGTCAGAGCAATATATCAGTGAAAATTCTTTTTTTGAAAGTATTTTCCATGGAAATTCCCCACATTTGAAAGGTATACATAGTTATAACTGATATTAAATGAATACTTTCCTAGTTCTCTTCACCTATCTGTTCCTTTTCCTTGAAGGAGCTTAAGAATTGGCTCCCAACATAGAAAAAAAACGTTATATGGGAAATTCAAAAGAAATAGCTATTGGAAGAGAAGGGTGCTCCCCTTTGCATTACAATGCATCTTCATTTTAACGTTTACATGTCCTGCGGTCTTCCAATACCACTTCCAGACAGTCATCAGACTCCACTTACCCAAGGAAATAAGACTGATTCATCAGTGTAAAATATTGCATTACCAAACTGATATATTTAAGCAAACCTTATTTACGTCATAAATGTGGTTGCTTCTTATGACACAAAATGCACCACGTTTCAATATCATGCCTGTTTACTTCCACTTAATTAGACACAATAGTTTTACGTATCAAATCAGGACTCCCAATTTCTGGAAAAACATTGTTTGATACAATATTCATTTTGCTACAACTAAGTAAGAGTTAAGGAATTCATCAGAAAAATGCATGAAAAAGTTCAATGCAGAAAACTGCTTCGTTCTACTAGCCTTTATTAATAGAAAAAATTATATCATTCACTATTTTCAGATTCTGAAGCTAGGTTCAGATATATTCTGTGCCATACACATATAAAAATGGTATAAAAACAAAATTTAAATTATTATTTTTTTTTAGAAATAAGCATATCTTTTGTATAGACAGTATCTTTTGTATAGACATTTCTTTAGTATGGAAAACAATACTGCTTTATACACAAAAACTTCTAAAAAATCAAGCTTTCCATATATTTTATAGAAATATATTCTTAGAACTATGCGAATAAAGATTACAACTGTGTCAAATTGCTTTTAGTTGGTACAAAATATGTAGCCAACTAATCATGGAAGGAAAATTTTGTACTTCCCTTTCTTGAAAAGCAATAAAGTATTCTAATCCCCATAACCATTTACATACATGCACTGGCAATAATGTATGTTGCAGTATCTTTGAAATAAACACACCATAACTCAAGGCTTGCTTTTACAATAAGTGAAATTAATGCAGCCACTGGTTGAAAATGTGTACATGCAAATCTTTAAGTTAAAATATGTTAGATTATCAACATATTTTTTCTGTGTAGCTAAAAGGTGGATATTAAATTTAATATAATACAGCATAGGTCATTTTAAAATTTAGAAAATTCTTTAGGACAATATATGTTATGTTTATAAAGCTACATCAAACTACATTTCAGAATGAATGTGTCAGCTGATAAAAAAGAACCTGCTATGATAAGACCATTCTAACTGAGAAATACAAAAAAAACCCAACAGCATGTGAAATCAGGTTACCTAAAATTTATGTAACTCTACACCAAGGTATTATGAAAATTATACAATCTCATTCATTTCCACTCATGTCCTGCTCTTCCATAGTACCCTCAAGTTTATTTTATGTTTCATGCAGACATATTACTTTTTCTAATGATTTTTGTCTCTTTCTGTCAAAGCACAAAGCATACCAATATGGGCATTTGCTCCAATATAGCCCAACAGATGGTATTTTTTTATTAATAAAATGTGGAAGTAACTAGTAGGTTTTTAATGGGGAAAATTACAAAATAAATTTACAAAAACAGACTGGATCACTAAAACAAGAAGGATGGTTTGGCATATATAACTTTTTAACGTATGGTAACAAAACAAACTTTTAAGTTCCATTTTACCTGATATTATTTATTCTTTCTGATGAAAAGAAATGGGATTTGAGAAAATCCCATCTATCTCTTGAGCACAAATTAGATACCACTTTTTAAATGACCATGCCATTCTTCAGTTTTTGATATAGCTTCCAAACCGAAGTTTCAAAACAACTCTGCCTAGCAAACACATCACTGTACTTTAAACAGAGTGATGTTTTCTATCCCATATTTTAGGAAGGTTAAAGCACACACAGAGGCAAGAATCATGACAGATAGCAGATCCTAAAGTGAGTTTATTAACTCTTTAGGTAGATTAGGCAACACTTGTTTTTAAACTAACTACAAATCAAAGTCTCTATTTTTTTTAATGGCTCGACACTACTACCATGGTACCAACAGATACGTGCGGGAGAAAAAAAAGGGGGCTACGTGTTCTGAGCTCTGCTTACCTAAAATTTGCATCTAGTCACGTGCCATTTTTAGAAGATGTCCCCTTCTGAGATAATCAAGATACTTGTATAATAGGGAATTTAGACTTAATTACCAAACTTTAATACTATGTTATATAGGTCAAGTGAGTATGTATACCTTTCTCCAGAAACAAAGGAATTCGGAATAATAGGATTTCAGATTTAATTGTAGAAATAGCAAAATATGTTTTGAGAATGTCATTTACCGCAACACAAATCAATATTAAATGCTTTTTGCAGGAAGCACACTTTCAGAAAATGGGCCATAAAGCTTTCTGGGATCCGACCCTAATTACTAGAGCAGGCTCTTGCTGTTTGTCTCTCTCTTCAATTATTTACAGGGCAAAAAAGCCAAATGGCATCGCATTAGCTATATTAAACGGTGTGGACTTGGTTTCTAACTTACTAATAGTACATAAAAATTACTAAGGTAAATGTGCCTGTAGAAACATGGCTTTTTTTCTTCTTCACCTGAGTGGGTGTATTTATTATTCATATTGTTAAGTGTTGAATAAGCTGTCCTTTAGGCACCCAATCCTGCATAATTTAAACAAGTGCATTAAATATATAAGACATCTAAAAAGTAGTGCATTGATTATGCCACAGAATTTCTTTGAACAGCTACCACGTAGCTCACAGAAAACTCGCATCTCTTGCAAGTTCCTGAAAACAAATACTGTGAGAACGACACAGAGATGAATAAGGGGTATCCTTCCTGCTACCATTTTGCTGCTTTCTGGTGACCCAAAGTAAAGTGGAAATTGGGTGAAGTGAAAATGAGGCCCTGGAGTGTTACGACATTTCTGGTCTCGATACTGACAAGTGTCCTTTTTAGGTAGACAAATACAGGGCTATGTCCTAAGTACATGAAAACGTGGACCACACACATTCTAAGAAAGAAAAGGCTGTATCAGAGATTCTTTGTACCAGGCCAGAAATGCCCAACTACCAGCAAGCAGATCATGATTACAACCTCCCAAATAAAGTTCGGACACTGCATCTATACCTGATTCTTTTGTGATCAGAAGGGCACCGGAGTTGTGAAATATGTTAATGGCTGAAGAAGGTTGCTGCGTCCAGCTTCCAACCTCCTAAATTCTGGCGGCTGCTGCCAAAGCAGTGAAATCTCCGGTCTTTGTGGCCCAAACAATTTTTTAGATGAGTTCGGGAGGCATCAAATTCTTATTGTAAAAATAAGATAGGCCCACTAACAAAGTACCCAGGGTCCCTAGAAAGCCAGGTGCAATTTATATGGCTGTATGTCATCAGCTGTTGTTACCCAAGAGTGTGCCGAGGTCACTTTTTTTAAAAAGCAACATTGGAAATCGATCTGTGGCAAACATATAAGGTAGTTTTGGTTTTGTTTCTTTTTTAACCAAAGTCACTTCTTTCTCTGCACTGAAATCTGCCCATTGTCCCTCCTTTGCAAAACTCTAGAGATTAAAAGGGACATCAATGAACGCGAGTGAACTTTGGCCACTTTTCTACCCAAAACACCAGCGTAAAAGTAGAAATCAGTAACCAGGTGAAGTGCCACACCGCACAAAGATCAGAGGCGAGGGGCGGACGCGCAGGGCCGGAGGCGGGGAGGAAAATGTCCCGGCCCGGCCGCCCCTCCAGCCCCAGTCATCGCGCGCGCGGGAGGTGGAGGGGCGTCCCTGGGGGGCGGGAGGCTCCGCGCCTCGGCGAGGGGAGCGAAGAGTCACAGGTCACAGGGCGAGGCCCTTGGAAAAGGGGTCGAAAAGCCGGGCCACCAGCGGATCCAGACGCGGACGCCAGGCGACGACCGCCGGCCAGCCAGGGCTCGGCGAGGGGCGCCGCTCGGCCCCGCGACCCTCCCCACTGGCCCGGCCAGGAAGGGGCCTGCGGCTCTTTCCTGTCTAGTCTCTCCCCCCGCGGTTTTCTGTAACCCGATCCCCGCACTCCGCTCCCCGGGAAGCCGCCGCCCCGCGCGCAGCCCGGCTCTGCCCAGGCCAGCGCTATAGTTAGCAACCTTCCAGCAACTCCGCCCGGGGGCGGCGGGGGCTTGCCGCGCGCCCCTCCCCGGGACCGACCCCGCGGGCGCCCCTGGGCCCCCTCCTCCGGCGGCCACCTCCCCGCGGCGCCCCTTTACCTTCGCTTGCAGATACTGAGGGTAGTAGTAGGTGGCGTACTGAGGGTACATCTGCTGTTTCCACACTTTGCCCATGAAGCTGGAAGGGAGCCTGCCGTGCAGGGTCGCGGACACTTTGGGGTTTCCAAGTCTCGGGCTCTCCTGCCTCTCCCTTTCCGGCGGCGGCGGCGGCTGCGGCTGCCTAGGCGGCTGCTGCTGCTGCCGCTGCTCCACCTCCCAGCCGGGACCAGACGTCCTTCTCCTCCTCCTCCTCCTCTTCCTCCTCCTCCTCCTCCTCTTCCTCCTCCTCCCAGGCAGAAAGAAAGACACTGCAGAGCGCAGAGGGCACCCCGGACAGGGCGCTCCCAAGGAGTTTCCTCCCAGAGCCCGACTGCTCCGGGGCTGCCAAGGGCTGGCGCGCTGGCCGCGGTCGGCTCGGGCGAGCCGGCTGCGCGGGGCTGAGAGGTGATCAATACAAGCGGAAAGTGCGGCGGCGGCGGCTGCGCTCGGTGCCAGGCGGCATCTGGGGTGGGTGCGCCCGTTGGGGAGAGAGGAGAGGGGCTGGCGTTCCAAGGCCGTGGGGGAAGGGCGGGCGGGGGCGGGGCCTGGGCGCCGCCGAGCCCGGGACCCGCTGGAGGTGAGGGCTGAGTTTTAACCACTCCTCACCTCCCAGGCTCTCGGTAGGACGGGCGGAAGCCCTGGGAGTCCAGATCGCTTTGTGTCAGGGGTGGGGAAATGAGTGGGAGTGGGAGTGGGGGTATGAGTGGGAGTGGGGGCGAGGGTGGATTGGGGGGACCCTGCTTAAGAACTGCAGGGCGGGCACCTCTTTAGCTTTCCCGAGTTTTTATCTTCGTAAGGGGGAGGGGAAATAAGGGAAAAGAGGAAATCTGATTAATCTCTCACTTCCCAACCCCCCAGTAATTTTTTTTCGCAAGGGAAGGAAAATGATTTAATGCCCAACAAAGCTGGAGTCCGGACACCTGGGTTCTGTTCCTCCCACACACCACCTACCCAGAGCCACAAGACTAATCTTCTAGGTGACCTTGGGAGGGTTAGCCACCTTCGGTTTGGTTTTCCCAGATGTGAGAGGTGAAATCATGCCCCTTGCACAAGGGGTGGCAAAGCACACACACGCACACACACACACACACACACACCTCACAACAAACAGACGGATCCTTCTAAGGGGGTGATGCCGCAAAAAGGCAGAATGTTATTAGAGGACGCAATATAGACATCAGCTTTTCTCTGCCTGTTTCTAATGCTGCCAGACAGTCTGTCAACTCCCACTCAGGAGCAAGGAAACTCCCTGAGTTTAGAATATTTTAAGGCCATTTTGAAAGTCACTCTGGCATACTGTTGCAGTGTGCTTCGGTGACATATAAAATCAATCTCTCTGCCTCTCTCCATCTCCTAATTGTCACAGCTCTAGACAGCCCCAGACGAGCAGTGTTTCAGTTCACTACATAACTGGATATAATTTAATGGAGTTAATTGGTCCCCGAAGCTGCCTGCAGAAGACTTTTATATTCCAGCTCAAAAAGAGAGCTAATACCAAAATGTACATACAGATAGCATAGGTAAGCAAGCATCCTCAAATTAGGTTTTATTACATTTAATAAAATGTAATAAAACATTGTGTTTGTTATTAAATAGACCTTGATTACTTTGTCATTTTGGTTTTTGGAGAGTCTTGTTAACAGTACAAGGTAAATTAAACTCAACTGGAATGTGTGATTCTGTTAAACAGTTATATTTTTATATGATAACATTTTAAAAGAGGGTTAGTAAGATACTTTAGAACAATGACAAAATAGGGACCTGAAACCCTTATAATGGTTATATGATTTACAGAAATTCCTAGATCATACATATTTGACAAAAACAAAATAAATAAAAGTATAGGTGCGAACATTTTGGCTATACCAGGAGGCAAATCATGTCCCTCTCATTTACCTATGTGAAATCCTGTAAGGAAGCTAGTATTTACCGTGTCTGCTATACTGTAGGCACTGTTGAATGAAGTTAATGCAGATCTGGAAGGTAAGGTGGAGTGATTCACCCTCAGGCTAGGGGAGACTAAAATAGTGCCCAATGTGGGCCCTTTTAATGTTTTTAAACAGAGAACTGACATGAACTAAATTGTGCTTTAGGGACCTGGGAAGACTAGGAATGATGGTTTGGAAGAGTGACAGAAGGAAGAGAAGTAAATCGAGAACAATCACAGAAGTTCTAGGTTTGAGGTAATAAGGGAAATTACCAAACTTAGACTGTTCTACTTACTGTTTTTTCTGGATGATGGAAATTCAGCCTGTTTTAGAGAGCCCAAAAGCAGACCCACGCTTATATAGACACTTGATTTATGACTGAGTTGGTATTATAGAGCAGTGGAGAAAGAACGAACTTTTCAATAAATGATTTTGGGTCAACTGGCAATCCATATGGAAAAAATGAAATAGGAGCCCTGCCTCACAAATACCAAGGGAGGAGGGGAAAATTGAGGTGAATCAAGACCTAGATGTGAAAAACAAAAGCAAAAAGCTGTTAGAAGACAATATAGAAGAATATCCTTTTGACCTTGAAATAGGAGATTGGTAAAATAACAAGAACAAGAGTGTAAGATTGACAAATTTGACTGTTAACATTAAGAACATTGGTTCATTGAAGGATTTTATAAAGAGTGATAAAAGCCACAAAACAGTTACTTGTAATACATATAACACAGAAAGTTAATATACAGAATGTATAAAGAATTCCTTGGAAATAATAAGAAAAAGAGAAACAACTTGTTAGATTATGAACAAAAGAATGAATGTGTATCTCACAGAAGAAGCACAAATACCCAGAAAACATATAAAAAGATTCTCACACTCATTGGTAATAATACTATACCATTTCTTACTCACCAGATTGGCAAAAATTAAGAAGCCTAAAAATATTAAGAGTAAGTAAAAATGTGGAAGGGGGAAAATCTGAAGACACTGCTTACTGGAGGAAATGTAAATTGGTCTAACCACCACTTTAGAAAACAATTTGGCATTCCTCAATTTCATTTGCATGTTTCCTACAACGCTGTAACAGGTACATATCTTAAAGAAATTCTTTCATATGTGCACCTGGAGAAATGTACAGGACTGTTCATAATATGTAGAATACAACTCAAATGTCTACCAACTGTAGAATGGATTTAAAAGGTTTTAGTACATATACACGTTAGAACTCTTTGCAGAAACAGAAATGAATAAACTGCAGTTAAAAGCATCAACATGGATCATTTCAAAATTGATGTTGAAGGAAAAGGCAAGTCAACAGAATGCATAAAGCATGATTCTATTTGTATGAAGTTCAAAAACAGAAAAAATAACTAAACAGCATGTTATGTGAGAATAGGTGCAAGAGTAGTTTTAAAAAACTTTTATAAGGAAAGTCAAAGGTATAATACCATAAAATTCAGAATAGTATCACTTAGAAAGAAGAAGGATGATGTATTTAAGGAGGGGCCAAGGAAGACCTCTAGAAATTGTAATGTTTGAAGTTTTCCTCTGGTTATTGATACACGAGAATACATTTCAATATTTTTCTTCTAGTGTTTGTAAGTTATTTTGCATTTTTGCTGCATTTCATAAGAAAACATTTTAAAACACAAATCAACTTTTAAGCATGATCATTTTCAAACAAATACAAAAGCAGAGGAACTCCCTGTTCCTAATACCCAGCTTCAACATTCATCAACATTTTGTCATTTTTGTTTCTTCTCTCTCTCTAACACACACACATAAACACACACACACAAACACACACACACAAACACACACACACACACACTCTTATTTTTCTAGAGTATTTCAAAGTAAATCTCAAGCATCATATTTGACTAGTAACTATTTTAGTACCTTCCTCTAACAAATAACTTTTTAAAAACATATATCATTGTCACACCCAACAAATTTAGCAATAATTTGTTAATATAAGCCAATGCCCAATTATTGTTCATTATTCTACTGTAGTCTAAAAATCATTTTTTGTAGTTTGTCTATTTAAATCAGGTTAAAACAATGTCCACAAATAAATTTGGTTGATATGTCTCTTAAGACACTCAATAAAAAGTTTGTCCCCACTCATTTTTAAATTTGATGTTTACTCTTTAAAGGATTTGCATCATTTGTCCCGTAGAATTTCCCACATGGCTGATTGCAACCTCACGGTGTCATTTACAATGATGGTTAGTTCTAAAGATTTGATTAGATGCAGATTCACTTTTATTTTTGACAAAGACTACTTCCTAGGTGGTACTGAACACACATAGGGAAGGTGATGTGATGTGTATCCCATCAGAAAATCATAATGTCTGGTTGTGTTATTTTTAGGGATGTTAAGTTGATCAGAAGTTCAGGCATTATCAGTCTGACTTATTCATTACAGAGTTCCCGATCAACCATTCACAGGATGTTTTTCAACATTTGTGAGTGTTACCTCAATCTATTTTTTTAATTAGGAATTACAAATTGTCAGTTTTGTCTTTTTATAATTTCTTCTGCACTTAGAAATTCTCTATGGAGAAGAATATTCTCTCTTCAACTCTTTGGTTAACTTAAAATACAGCTAGCAAAGGAAAAGCAGGATTAATTTCTTCTATTTATCAATTTTTAGGAGAATGAGTTGGTGCCCTAGGAAACTCCAACGCTAAACATTTTTAAGTAAGATTCTGAATTTGTAGATTTTAATATACTGTATTTGAATTGCTTCAATCCATTGTAGTCATTATTCTTGTTGGTGCTCAAATTATCCCATCTTTGGCCAATAGGAGCCCCTTCAAATTGCCTCATGTCTTAAAGAAAAACAAACACAAAAACAAAAACAGTCTCTAGCAGACTCTAATAGTCTTAACAGTTTTCTTTTTTTTTTCTTTTTTCTTTTTTGCTTTCTAGCATGATAAGATTGTCCTAGGTTCTTAAACAGTTCATGCCCAGAGCTGAGTCAGGTATCAGCCATTTCTCTCCAAAAAAAAAAAAAAAAGTCAGCTTGCCTTAAAAATGTTAAATAATGACAAATTTTTAAAAATGTGTTCTACATGTTTATCACGTTTGTGGGAAGAAGCTCACAGAAGAATCTTAATAAAATTTTGTGCCAAGATGACCTGTAGGAAAGCATGAGCCATGAAGTGCTTTTCTCCATGAGTGGTTATACCTTTATGTCTGTGCCAACACTGAAGACACATCCTCTATGTTCTTCAGTGTTCTTCACTGGGGATACAGCAGACTTGATGCCTGCCTCACGGAGCTTACAGTCTGGCGAGAGAGACAGATAAAAAAACAATGATAAGTCGTGATAAATTATACGAAGAAAGGAACAAGACAATAGAAGGAGAGTAACTTTGTGGGAGTTGGGTTACAAACCCTAAAGTAGTGGGGGAAAACCTCTTCTAGGAAGTATGATGAGTAAGAATGGGCCAGCCATAAGAACCTTTTATGGAGCTAAAAATGGAGGGTTGTATTCCTATGGAAGCAGCAGCAAGTTAAAAACCTTGAGGCATGAACTAGTCCATCCAAGATCTACAATCTGTTTTCTCTTATAGCCAAAGGTAAACTTTTTAAAATAATTAATCAGAAGTGGACCAAACAAATTAGTTTTGATTAATGCCTTTGTTCTAATGCCATCTGCCTGAGACTGTTGAAATAATTGGATAAAATGAGACATTTTGATACATAAAGCCCCTATGCTACAGCATTAGTGAATTGTAAATGGGATTTAGGTTCATGAGAAAGGTCTTATGCAGAACTTGGAACATTACTGAGTGGTTACTATTCTTGTTTCTATACTAGGCAACAAGGTTGTATCTGCAATATATTTACTGAACACTCAAACATAAAGGCAATAGTTTTTGCAAGATGAAGGTGTTGGTGGCATATATGTTAGCGTTCTTAGAGGGTTAAACAAGTAAGAGCATAGATAAAAGGGAACCAATGCTTATAACATAGGATGAGATTTTATCATGAATGGGAAATTGTTTTATAGTCTGGAGGAATGTTTGTATGTAAATCTTTTAGCCTGATGTTCCTCAGGTATTAATCATCAGACCCTACTTTGTGAAGCCCTAAATTAAGAAACTAAAATTTTATATGTCATTGCTAAAAAAAAGTATTTTCTTTATAAATGGTAATATGTTTTTAAACAAATTCATCAAAATGAAACATATCAACATACCATTTTAAAATTTTCAGAATGTGTTCTTCAATCCCACCAGAGCTTGAGTAGCACTATTGACTTCATGCTTCTTACCATAACTTCCTTCCTGACTAGGCTTGTCTCATTTTTCCAGATTCTTTTCCACTATGTTAACTCTTGGTGTAGAGTTCTTTCTTCCTTCCATTGCCTGCTTCTTCCAACCCTCACCATATTGTTGTATGGTAAGGGTTGGAAGGGTTAGAAGGGTTGGAGGATTGGAAGACCAACTTTGGCCTTTTCTAATCCATTTGCCTATGCACCTTTCACCTTTCTTCACCTGGTTCATCCTTACACTTTCTACAAGACTCAGTTATACCCAGAGTTTCTTCAGCCGCCAGGTTGGGTTGAGTACCCCTCCCGTGGTTCCCAGTCTGAACCTCTCTCCAAACATCAATCACATGCATTCACTCAGTAAATAAGAACACAACTGGAACGGAGGAGAGGCGGAGTTGGAGAGTTGGGGAATCCCAGGCAAAAAGATCAGTATGTGCAAAAGTGTATGCTTAGATATCTACAAATCATTCATTTAGACTTAGAATGCCAAGTACATGCTGCTATGGTCTGAATGTCCTCAAAATTCACATGTTGAAACTTAATCCCCATTGTGTTGGTATTAAGAGGTGGGGCCTTTTGAGAAGTGATTAAGTCATGAGGGCTTTGCCCTTATGAATGGATTAGTGTCTTATAAAATGGCTGGAGGGAGCTAGTTTAGGCCCACTTTGCCCTTCTGCTCTTAGCCATGTAAGGAAGCAGCAAGAAAGCCCTCAGCAGACACTGAATGCCAGACCTTGATCTTGGAACTCCCAACCTCCAGAACTGTAAGAAATAAATTCCTACTGTTTATTTCTAGTCTGTGGTATTTTGTTATAGCAGCGCAAGTGAACTAAGGCACATGCAGAGGCTAGTGGGACTGGAGCTGGAAAAACTTAAGTAGGGGCCCACATCATGAGAACTTTATTAGAATACCACTGTGCAATGAGTGACATTTAAAAAATATTTTAAGCATAGTCAATAGAAAGAGCCTCATGGCCAAGTGCAGCGGCTCATGCCTGTAATCCCAGAACTTTGGGAGGCCGAGACAGGCGGATCACTTGTGGTCAGGAGTTTGAGACCAGCCTGGCCAACAAGGTGAAATCTCATCTTTGCTAAAAATACAAAAATTAGCCAGGTGTGGTGGCGGGTGCCTGTAATCCCAGCTACTAGCGAGGCTGAGGCAGGAGAATTGCTTGAACCTGAAAGGCGGAGGTTACAGTGAACCAAGATGGCGCCACTGCACTCCAGCCTGGGTGACAGAGTGAAACTCCATCTGAAAAAAAGAAAAGAAGGACAGAAGGAGGGAAGGAAGGGAGGGAGGGAGGGAGGAAGAAAGAAAGGAAGGAAGGAGGGTAAAAGCATTGTAAATCACCTGGGCTTTATTTTGTTGGCCAAAGGGCATTATTGAGGGGTTTTATGAAATCTGAGTTGCAATCTAAGTTACAAGGTCAGATTTATGATTAGAAAGAATACATTGTCATCGACATGGTAGACAGATTTAGGAAAGGTAGGTGAGACTAGAAGCGGATACTGCAGTTTTTCCAGAGAGGAAGTGACAATGGCTTAAACTAGAGCCAAGATGTATAAAAGCAGTGTCACTGATCCATTCTAGGTACAGGCAGTAAGGAGTGCATTGTCTATGAAGAATGAAACAACAACAAGAAAGTAACTAAAAATCTGTCTGCTTCAGATTATTACTGAGCACACTTTTTATTACTAAACAATATTAGTAATAAGTACGCACCCTCAAAAAATACTTTGTTGGTCTGAGTTTCAAACAATTGCCATGGTTACTATGGAGGTTCAATAATTGTATTAATTATCTATTACCGATAAAGTTATTCCCCAAATTTATCAGCTTAAACAACAAACGTATTATCTTACATGGTTTCTGAGGGTCAGGAATTTGAGAGTGGCTTAGCTGAGTTCCAGCTCAGGGTCTCTCATGAGATTAAGCTATTAACTGGTGCAGTAGTCACCTGAAGGTTTGACTGGGGCTGGAGGATGGCTGTTGACTGGCATCTTCAGCTCTTCTCTCTATGAGTCTCTCTCTACAGGACTGCTCCTGACATGGCAGTGGCTGTCTCTAGAGTGAATGATAGGAGAGAGAGTGTGAGATGGTGTGATCAATCAAGACATAAGCTGAAAACCTCATCTCAGAAATGACTTACCATCATCAATTTGCCATAGTCGCCATGTGGCAAGGGACACTGCCTATACAAGAAGGTAAATACTGGGGTGGGCATAATTAATGATCCTCTTGGTGGCTGGCTACTACCATCATGTATATAGAAGCTTCAAATGAACACATTCTTATTCTTTAGTCTACTTACTTACTTATACAATAAACATTGTTTGCTATATGAAAGTTAATTTAGAAAATTACTCCCTAAGCAGTTACTCCCCATTCCCCACTCCTTTTAGCCCCCGGTAACCAACAATCTGCTTTCTGTTTCTACAGATTTATCAACTCAGGATATTTCATGTAAATGGAATTATACAACCTATGATCTTTTTTTGCCTGGCTTCTTTCACTTGGAGTAATACTTTTTGGGTTTACCTTCTTGTAGCATGTTTCAGTGTTTCATTACTTTTTATGGCTGAATAATATTCTGTTACATACCTATATATTTTATATATATATTATATATATACATTTTTATATATAATATACATATATATATAATATATATATAATATATAATATATATATATAATATATAATATATATATATATAATATATAATATATATATATATATATATCACATTTCATTTATCCATTCGTCTGTTGATGGAAATTTGGGTTGTTTTTGGCTTTTGGTTATTGTAAATAGTGCTGCAATGACTGTTTATATAGAAGTATTTTGTAGGGGTTGGGTATTACTGATTTTGACATGCCAATGAACATTTGAGTGTTCAGTAGGTGCTCATACCTGTGAGTCTAAAGCTAAGTAAGACGAGAGGTCTGAGACAGAGACAGACTTGGGAGTCAACAGTGATATATGGGTTGTGGTTAAAATTAAAAGAAGGATGAGATCACCTAGGGAGAGCATGCACAGAAAAAAGAACAGTGGAGTAAATGTAGGAATTAAGTAAAAATATTGATAGCATACAAGACTTGGCTAAAACCTTTAGACATTCTCTGATCTAATACCTTGAGTCTCCTTAGTATCAAACTAGCTCACATAGGCAGATCTTCTCATTTATTCTTGACCCACGAACTTTATAGGACCATATAACTTTCTTCCAACAACTTACTCAAGAGGTTAGTCATTTTCATTATCAAGAAATCCCTTTTTCTTTCTAGGTGCTCAAATTGCAATTTGTGACATTAAGAAATCACATTTCATTCCGTGGAAGAGAGATAATGTTTAGTCAGTGTTCTATGATTTAAATAGCTTCTCAGGCATCTTTTCTATTGACTAAATAACCCCAGGCCTTTCATCTTTCCTTTAAATATTTTCTATATTTAGATGCATTTTCTAGATCTCCTGTAATTTACTACATCATGATTCAGTTGGATAGTCTAGTAGGATGCCATCTCATGTTCAATAAAGTATGTGCTCTACTGAGTTCTTGTCGTGCACCCTACTTTTAAGATAGTATCATGTTGTGTTATTAGAAAAAGAACAAGACAAACCTACTATTGTTTTACGAGTGTCTTTAACTTGTGTTCCATTATGATCTCAAGCCCATTTATTGGCATTTATATCTACATCTTCATTTCTCTTATTCTATCTGTAGACAGTATTTTAATTTCAGGGTGCATATTATTACTTCCTTCAAAATTTTCTTTTCTTTTTTTTTTTTTTTGAGACGGAGTCTTACTCTGTCACCAGGCTGGAGTGCAGTGGCGCAATCTTGGCTCACTGCAACCTCCACCTCCTGGGTTCAAGCAGTTCTTCCGCCTCAGCCTCTCAAGTAGCTGGGATCACAGGCGCATGCCACTACAGCAGGCTAATTTTTTTGTATTTTTAGTAGAGAAGGGGTTTCACCGTGTTGGCCGCCTCAGCCTCCCAAAGTGCTGGGATTACAGGCGTGAGCCACCGCACCCAGCAAACAATATTCTTGTGTTGTTAAGTGTTAATACTTTTGTCCTATTTGTTATCAAACCAGGGTTGAAAATTTTCCCAATTCCTCTTTGTCGCTGATAGGGAATGCTGAACAACATTGGGGGCCTGAAATTCATCCAGTGTGATAGTTTTCAACCAGATTGACACTAAGCTGTTCACCTGCACTTTTGGGGATATTACTCTCCATCAAATTATGCTCCTAGGATTGCATGAGCCTTTTTACGTTTGCAACCTTCACACTTTAATGGATATTGGAGCATAAGCAAGACTGTAAATCTGTCTAGAGGACTAAATTCCAGCTCAAACAAACCTCAGTTGTTTCCATTTCTTGTATGCTCAATGCAGAAGGCAGTGATTTTAAACCATCCAATCTTTGCCAGGACTTTGTGTGTTTGGCATATACATTGTGATGGACACAGCAAGGATAATGAAATGCAAGTAATCCTGTGCTGCCAAAATGCTTTTGTTGGAATATTTTCTGTGTGGAAGACGCCTGGCCTATTGGGTTGAAGGAAATCTAATCTAGCATTCAGAACAGTAACTGCACCCTGATGTTTGGAAGAAAGTGACTCCTGAATAATGTGATTACAGGGCAGTGGTGTTAATTGCCGAGCAATCACTACGATAGCCAAACTTTTTGAAAGATTGGTCTTTTATGTACTCAGAGGGAGGAGCTAACATCCCTTAGTCAGTGTTATGCAGGGAGACAAGATCACCTGATGATTTCCTGGATTACTCAGATAGTTATCTACTAAACTCCTGGGTCATTGGTGTCGGTGGAGAATGGGCAGAGTCTGTATAGGTCAGGGCATCCACCAGGATCCTGTAAGAAAACAGCCATTTTCTATTTGGCTTCCTGGAGGTCATGCTCACATTTGACTTCTATGAATTTCTTACACTTGATAGCTTTTACACAACGTCAGACAATTACTTAATGTTATCTCACTTAATCTTCACAATCCCCCTGTTACATAGGTTACTGTCTTTGCACTTGCAGATGAGAAGACAAAACTCCCTGAGGTTAATCTTGCCTAAGCCTTCCGAGTAGGAGAATCATGATTTGAATTGGGTTTATACTCCTTGCATTACGCCTCATTATTTCACTTTAAGCAAAGAGCCAATGGATGATATAAACAATTCAGTTAATTTTCTAATTAATTTTGTCATTAGTGGAAACATTTATGTAAATTTTCTGTAACATCATGTACTTATCTACTCTAATCTTGTAAAAGCTTTTTCTAATCTTAATTCACATATGATTATGATTTTCATATAATTATAATAATAACAACTGCGCAATTTCAGGTTTAGTCATTCTCATGTAACGTTTTATTTACATTTTTCTATGTTGTATAGCTTTTATAGTTATAATTTTAGTGACTATACAATAATGCACTCAGTAAATATTCAGTCATTAAAGAAATTCTTAAATGTAGCAGTGAAAATTAAGGCAGTGCAAGTATACCTCACTTTAGGAAAACCCGAATTATGGACAAGCAAAAAATGCAAAACAGGTTGAATATTTTCTTAACAAAAGGATTCAATACAGAACACCTTTAAATAGTGTGCTCCCCTGGATCCCTGGGGAATACAGGTTTTCAAAAAATGTGAGGGTTCCCTAAGGCTGGATAATTTCTGAGATCCTTTCTAGCACCACCGTGATTGATTGTGTAAAACGAGGATGCCTATATATTCTAGGTGTTATTCAGTTACAGAAACCTACAGAAATGAAGGATGTGTTTAATTCTTAGAGGCCTTGGTGGTTCAATAAAAACCCAGAAGAGTTCTTCTCTCACTCATTCCCATGATGCCTGAATGCAGGCATTTCCAGAATTGTAGTGTCCTCAGGATGTCAGGGACAGTGTGCGGTCATCTATTCTAGTCCATCCTCCTGCCTCCAGTCGGGGCCACACCCAAAACCAGCCCAGACAGATGAGCCTCTGTCCTATTTTTAACAAGATCCAGGGATGGGAGCATTCCTCATTTCCTCAATAACCCCATTTCAAAACCCATTCACACTTTCTGTTTAATTTTCATGCCATTAACAGAGACTCTCCATGCACGTCTTAAAACTTTAGATCTAATATAAGATACATTTTTCACGAATTTAAAATTAAGGTAATAACAAGTAGGGCTCACATAGAAAACAACATGTGTTTTAGATTGTGACTTTAGATATATCAGCATGATGTCATATTATCTTATAAAATTAGGATATACTGTAGCAAATATTATTTACTAAAAATCCCAAATTTTATAAACTGTAAGTACATAGGTCAAATATCTAGAGACATTTGACTGGGAATATGTGATTATATTTAAGAGAGAAGATAACAAAACACTCTCACTTATATGACCCCCACCAATGATTTTATTCTTGCTTAGTGAGATTAGATCATATTTAGGTGAGATTTTACTTAAGAAAATAATGAAAAAAAACTATAGTTTTATTTTTATTCAACAAGGTTAGATTGCTTTAAGAAAAAAAAAAATCACTATTTACCATACTGCTGATGTTCTGCTAATTGCCTCCTATCAACTTTTATTTCAGTTCTCTTAAACATTAGGAAGCTGAAAATATTAAGAGGGCTTTTTAAAAGGACAAAGATTAGTCAAGGATAGAGTTGATGACTTCGATTCAGACCTGATGAGCATCCTTAGTTTCATGTTTCCACACAGTCCTTGCCTCAAATCAAAAGCTTGTTCTGGATTGCATGGGAGTCTTTCTTAGTGGGTGAGATGTGCTTTCCTATGGCATCATGTATTAATTGCTTTTGTTTGGGCTAGTTTATTTCATAAATCTATGCTACAAAAATAGATTGATTATTTGGCTCTGATAACATTGTGACAGGCCTGCTTGCTTCATTTGCTGTTTTTTTTTTTAAAGAAAATTTCTGTTGTGAAGAATGTAAACAATAGTGTAAACACTCCCCTTGTTTCAGTCTCCTCTCGTCTGTTTTATTTTTTTCTTTTTCTGTTTGGCACTGAGACTGATATGCAGCCACAAGCACTGGATAAGAATTGTCTGTCAGATTCAGCCGTTCTACACGTGATTAATTTTGTTGTGGATAAAACATAATACGTTTTCTAGGTTTCTCTGGCAGTCACTGTATCAGGTGATACCTGTCCTTAAATCATCTTAGTTTATGTGGAGTAAGGTATGTCAGGTTGAAACAATTGTTTCCTCCATTCATGCTACAGCACCTCTTGGGCTTCCCAGGATCATATTTCCATTCTTATGAAAATAATCTGTAATCCCAGACTTTGGAAGGCTGAGGTGGGCGAATCACAAGGTCAAGAGTTTGAGACCAGCCTGGCCAACATGATGAAACCCTGTCTCTACTAAGAATACAAAAATTAGCCAGGTGTGGTGGCATGTGCCTGTAGTCTCTGCTACTCGGGAGGCTGAGGCAGGAGAATTGCTTGAAGTTGGGAGGCAGAGGTTGCAGTGAGCCGAGATTGTACCACTGCACTCCACCCTGGGTGACAGAGCAAGACTCTGTATCAAAAGAAAAGAAAACGGTTAATAACACTTTGACAGATTATCTTTTTCTGTGACTTATAAAACTCCTATGACAAAGACATGACTTTATTTTTCATGTTATAACTAATTTTGAGGCAAGTTACACTAGTAAAAAAGAGAAAAAGAAGATTGTATGAAACCAATAACAAAATAAAACAACCACGTAGCAGAAAGATGTCTTTCCTTGTCAAGCTCCAGTAAAAAGATATAAACTCCTCAAGGAGAGTAAAATTTTCTATTTTACCAGTGTTCAGTGACTATATGATCAACAAATATTACTGAGTGACCAATAGGTCTGCAAACTCAGAAAATTTAGTCAAAGATATATTTCCTAATAATATGAAACTATAGTGCAGTCTCTTTTTATTGTTTATACAGATAGATTTTTGTGGGAAAGAGTCTGGAGACAGACTTAGGTTTGAACTTTTCCTCTGTTTTTATGTATTTACTGATTTAATTTTTCCAACTTTATTGAGGTGTAATTAAGAAAAATTTTATGTATTTAAGGTATGCAACATGATTTTTGAAATATGCATCTATTGTAAAATGATTACCACAATCATGCTAACATATCGGTCGCCTCGAATACTTACCTTTGTCATTTTTATTGTTGAGCCGTTGTCTTTAATTGCTGTGTGACCCTGGACAAGTTACTTAACCTCTCAGTGCCTCAATTTCCTCACCATAAAATGGAGAGGACAACAATTGTTTCTTCTCATGTTGTTGTATTTTATATGTATAAAATATATAATGATTAAATATATAATGATATATATGTGCATACATATATGTGCATTGAGAAATGGTCCTGGTAAATAATAAGCACTATGTATGATAGCATATGTTAGCTATTATTGCTAATTTTAAAATGTAAGATCTCATTGTCACTATTATTATAATGATCTTGGGCGTTAGCAAAAATTATCGTGTTTGAAAATGATTGCCAAGAGAATAGGAATTCTTCATAGAAATTGCAGACAGTAAAGGGACTCCTGGGTGGTGTGTAAACATGAAGAAAAGGATTTACACTTTACTGATCAAAGCTATCCCTATTTTGTGATTAACTGAATTCTTTTTTTTTTTTTTTTTTTTTAGAGACAGAGTCTGCCTGTATTGCCCAGGCTGGTCTCAAACGCCTGTGTTCAACTGATCCTCCTGTCACAGCCTCCCAAAGTGCTGGGGCTACAGGCCTAAGTCACCAGGCCTGGATGATTAACTAAATCTTAAAGTTTATTTTAAATATCATGAAGATTCACAGAGGCAATTATGACTTTCCTTGAGATGTACAGAGCTGGCCTGATCTTACCAAGTTTTCAGAGGTCAGGATGGGTAGGCACCGATCTTCTAAATTTCCTTTAGTTAAAGGAGACCTGCAAATTGCCTAAACTTCATACTTGTCATCTTCTCTACTTGTCCTATTGTGCTATCTCTAAGTTTCATCTGTGTTCTCCACATTTGGATAAGCACTTGCCAAGCTTCAAACTTCTTTGAATGGTATAAAGCAATCCATAAAAATCATTAGGTCTCTCATAAATTCTTCTTCTTCTTCATGCTAAGTGTAAGAATTGTTTAATTTCAAAAGCACCACAAGCAGATTAAAATATTTTCCCATTTTGAGTATTCGTTAACTTATTAGACAGCTATTTACTGAACATTCCTATGTATTAAGCACTTGAACCATAAAGGTAAATAAACTCTGCTTCCTCTCCATATATCCATACTTACATTCTAGTAGTTTACTGTTGATCCATTACATAGTTGATCCTCATTATTATTTGGTCTACTTGCTAAAATTGTTTTGTGATTCCAAAGTCAATACCTGTGACACTTTTGCAATCATTTGTAGATATGTGCAGAGTTGGTGAAAACTTTGAGTCCCTTGCTATACACATTTCCAGTTGAGGTTGAACGAGGCAATACAGCATGTTTCAGCTCTCATGCAGTAAATTGTGTCCATTTTTACAGTTTACTTCTTGTCACTTTTTTTTTTTTTTTTGTATTTTAGTGTTTTTGTTGGTGACCTCCCTGTTTTTAAAAGCCCCAACTAGCCGGGCACGGTGGCTCACACCTGTAATCTCAGCTACTGGGGAAGCTAAGGCAGGAGAATTGCTTGAACCCAGGAGGCAGAGATTGCAGTGAGCCGAGATCGTGCCACTGCACTACAACCTGGGCGACAATGTGAGACTCCATCTAAAAAAAAAAAAAAAAAATCCCCAACTATAATGCTGAAGTGCTACCTGGAGTTTCTAAATACAAGAAGGCTGCATTGTGCGATATAGAGAAAATATGTGTTGAGCAAGCTTCATTCAGGCATGAGTTATAGTGTTGTTGGCTGTAAGTTCAACATTAGGAAATCAGTAATACCATATATTCAGAAAAAGGAAGCAGAAATTCAGCAATCTATACATGAGACCTCTCTGGAAAGTGCTCACTTAGCATCAATAGTGCATGATGAAGCTATGGGAAAAAATGGAAAAATTGCTAAATTTGTGGATTCATGAGCTGAATTACGAGGCCGAAAACCAAAAAAAATTATGGTCATTTTACCCGGGGACAGGAAAGTGTTAAAATCCTCTAAGTTAGTGTTTTTATTATAGAGAAATATGGAATATAATTATTTGCTAGAAATATATATTAAATATGGTGTATTTAAAAATAAACATAAAATAAGGTTATATATTGATCAGTTGACAAGAAACCTTGTGGCCAGAAACTTGTAGTAACCTATCCCTGTATTTTCCCTAGGAGCAATGGCTCAGTATTTGCTAATCCAGTGTTTATAGTGACTGTATAGAATGTAACTATTATGAATCACAAGAACTGACTGTACATTCTTTGATACTTTATAGCTATAATTCTCAATCAGGATGATTTTGTACCCCATGGGACATTTGGCAGTGTTTGCAAGCATTTTGATCGTCATGACTAGGTGGAGGGTGGGGGATCAGAAGATGGTGCTATTGGCATCTAGTGGGTAAAAGCCGGGGATGCTGTTGAACTTCTTATAATGCACAGGACAGCTCCCCATAATAGAGAATTAACCTGTTAAAACTGTCAAAGTGGCCAGGTGCAGCGGATCATGCCTGTAATCCCAGCACTTTGGGAGGCCAAGGTGGGCGGATCAGCCAAGGTTAGGAGTTCAAGACCACCTGGGCCAACATGGTGAAACCCCATCTCTACTAAAAATACAAAAATTAGCTGGGTGTGGTGGTGGGCACATGTAGTTGCTGCTACTTGAGAGGCTGAGGTGGGAGAATCACTTAAACCCAGGAGGCAGAGGTTGCAGTGAGCCAAGATTGTGCTACTGCATTCCAGCCCCAGGGACAAGAGCAAAACTCTGTCTCAAAAAAAAAAAAAAAAAGAAAAGAAACTGTCAAAAGTGGCTGGGCGTAGCGGCTCACACCTGCAATGCCAGAATTTTGGGCGGCTAAGGTGGGTAGATTGCTTGAGCTCAGGAGTTCAAGACCAGCCTGGGCAACTTGGCAAAACTTCATCTCTCCAAAAAGTCAAAAGTGCCAAGGCTGAGAAACCCTGTTTTATACCAAGGATTTGCAAATTATTTCTATTAAGGGCCAGATGGTTAATATTTCCACCTTTGTACACCATGTGGTCTCCCTCCCAGCTACTCAACTCTGCCGTTGTAGCATGAAAGCAGCCACTGACAACATCCCCCAGCTGATGGATAGGTGCAGCTATTTTTCAATAAACTTTATAAAACAAATCAGCATGTTGGATCTGGGCCTGGGTTTTTGAATCCTTTCATAGCAGTGATTCTCAGTCTTTCAATGCTTGTTAGAAGAACCCAGAAGCTTTTAAGGAGTGGTATTTCCTGAACTCTACTCCCTAAAATTGTGATTCGATTGGTCTGGGATGTGCCTCCAGGGTTGACATTGTCTAAGGGCTCTCCAGGGATTAGAAAGTACAGCCAGCGTTGAGAGCCACTGCTCTGAAGAGCTGCTGTTTGTGTACTTGAAGGTTGACTTGCACAGCAAACCCTTATCAGTAATCAGCAGACCCTTTTCTTGCAATCTGGCTTTTGTCCCATTCACTCTCCTGAAAGATCCCAAATTAATGGCTTTTTATTAGTACTGATTCCTCTGAACCTCTGAGGTTCAGGTTTAGAAACACTCCATGTCTTCAGGTGCCTTGAAACTCCTCACTCTCCTGATTCTCTTCCTGTGCTTCTAGCTAGTTCTCTGCCTCTTCTTTCATCTCTTGTACCTTAAATATAGGTGCTCCCCTGAGAGCTGTTTGGAGACTCTTCTCTAATTTTCCGTTGACTTTGTTATGGCTCTGCCTGTCTGTAAACAACATTCACGTTGTTGTTGGCTTGATGTCTCCCACAAAATTGGTTTAGTAGGTAGGTTCCTGGTGACTCTAGTCTTTCTTTTCTTTCTTTTCTTTTTTTTTTTTAAAGACAGGGTCTCACTCTGTCACCCTAACTGAAGTGCGGTGGTGCCGTCATAGCTCCGTGCAGCCTCTACTTTCAGGGCTCAAATGATCCTTTCACTTCAGCTACTTTATTTTTATTTTTTTAGAGATGGGGTTTCACCATGTTTCCCAGGCTGGTCTTGAACTCCTGTACACAAATGATCTGCCTGCCTCGGCCTCACAAAGTGTTGGGATTACAGGCATGAACCACCACATCCAACCTCTCGTGCTTTGATCATAGTTTTGGAAATTAGACATGAAAATTATTATTCATAACAAAAGTCTCCTTTTCCAGATATCAATTCCCACTGCACAGGAACGTTCATAGAACATTTAAAAAAAACTATAATCCTTACTGTGGAACTATCTTCACTAGAATCAACTCTACAGTAGTATCATTTGGGAACTTGGTAGCTTACCTTATGCATCTAGACCTACCACATGCTGAACAGAAAGATATACTACTATATACAAATTTAAATAACATTTAATAAGAATAAGTAGTATAAATGCCAATTTTGCATTTCATATCACCAGAACTCTCCTAGAGTTCAGAGTTATAATACTAAGGCACTTGCCCATTGGAAGATATGATCTATCTGGTAGACTTTGGCAGGAGATAAGAGGCACATACAAATGGTGTAACTGGCGAGAGCTTTAAGAGGGTCTGTTTACCAAGATGTGGGCGGGTGTATTTCTTTCCTACGGCCGCAAAAGCAAATTATCACAAACTTAGTGGCATAAAGCAGGAGAAAAGTGTTTTCTCACTGTTCTGGAGGCCAGAAATCTAAAATTACAGTGTCAGCAGGGCTGCACTCCATTCAGAGGCTCTAGAGAATTACCTTTCTTGCTTCTTCCAGCTTCTGGTGGCTGTTGGCATTCCTTGGCCTCCTTGGCTTGTGACCACATCACTCCAAGCTCTTCCCTTGCTTTTGTATCATTTTCTCCGCTGTCAGTCTTCTTTTCTTTTGTCTGTGTCAAATCTCCCTTTGCTTTTCTCTTGTAAGAACACTTGTGATTGGCTTTAAGGCCTACCTTGATCATGAAGGATGATCTCCTCATCTCAAGGGCCTCAGGTTCATTACATCTACAAAGATCCTTTTTCCAAATACGATCACATTCATAGAATCTGGGGATTAGGATGTGGACATGTCCTTTTTGGTGGCCACCATTCAATCCATGAGAGCAGGGCTGCAAGCAGCCAACAAGAAATGGCGAAGCCCTGTGAGGTCTGTCTTTACCACACCTAGGCCTGCAGGGAAAAGGGGAGAGAACACGCAATGGAACCTGGAACCAATCACTATCACTGTAGGGTGGGATGAGGCACCTGATAGCAGTGTGGCTTTCGAAAGAGAAAGTCAATTAATGTGTAGGTTGCCATAAAGAGAGCCAGGAGAATAAAAATCCAGTTTCATCCCCCCTCCCACCCTCCTGTTTGTGCCTCCCATGAGTCAAGTTAAGATAATGACAGAAGAAGATGCCCACTGATGCAGTCCAAAAAAGAGAGGGGTAGAGAGACACTTTGCAGGGAGCAACCAGAAAACATCCTGCACATCAGGACTTGATGGCTACTGAGAAGTGAAAATGTCCTCAGGTTAGAAGTTCAAATGTGTCCACAGAGATCTACAGGAAAAAAAAAAAAAGAAGTTCAAATAAGGTTGCTTTCACAAGTGCAGCAATAGATTTAGTTCTTCCTATATGTAAGAAACAAACGAGAACATTTTTTTTTTCCTGTAATTTCAGACCCATTACACACTGGTACTAGGAAGTACTAATTACCTTTGTGTTTTGGGAAAAGCACTATAAGCAAAATATAAACCACCTTAGTCCTTTCCATACATAGGAATAATTCCATTATCATAAGCATCATTATCATTATTTTACTTCCCTTATTTATATTCCTTCTCTCTACCAAAAGGAATTTAGGTGGCTCATGAAAAAGAGGTATATTATAAGGATGATGAAACAAATAGAAAATCAAGACCTTGGAAAGGAGGAGAGACAGAAAATGTCAACCTGAAGGGCTGATAGAGTTGCTGGGGTGGAGCGTCAAATTTGGTTCTGTCTTCCTGGCAGCCGTCCTTAAGATAACATGGTTATGTCCACGTTTCACTTGAACAGAGCTTTGCTTATCTAGTCACAAGAAACTCTGCAACACACTATTCCAAAAAGGCTGTCTCCTCTCCTGTTCATGTAATATTCGCTTTCTATGATTAAAAATTGCCAGATAATTTGCAGAGCTAATCACTTGTGAAAATAACAATTTGTCGGTTGGGGGAAAAGACTGTAGAGGAATATGGAAGGACTAGAAAGAAAAGAAATAATGAGCGAGTAAAGAGGGAACACAGCTGCAGTCAATGAAGCTCTTCTGGTCATTATTTAGAAATTTTCTCACCTCTCCCTTTATATTTTTGTGCTATTGAGGGTTAAGTTATGAACAATGAAATTCGCACATTTAAAGTGAATTGTTGATTATTTTTGACAAAGGTTTATAGCTGTGAAACTAGTCCCACAATCACGATATAGAACATTTCATCACCAGCCAAGATGCCCTCATACCCTTTACACTTAAATCCTTCCCTCCAGTGCGGGCTGCTAGCAACAGCTGATCTGCTTCTTATCAATATGGTTTTGGCTTTTCTAGAATTTCACATATATAATATTTTATGCCTGACTTCTTTTACTTAGCATAATGTTTTTGAGATTCATCCATGTTGTTGCCAGATATCATAGTTCATTCTCTTTTATTGTTGACTAGTTAACCATTTTTTGAAACTATGACAGGTTATTTATGTATTCAACAATTAATGGACAATTGAGTTGTTTCCAGTTTTTGACAATTATGAATAAAACTGTTATGAACATCTGAGTACATGTCTTTGCGTGAGCATATATTTTCGTTTTGCTTGGGTAAATGCCTACTAGTGAGATTAGATAGTTACATGGTAGATGTATATTTAATTTTATAAGAAATTGCCAAACTGTTTTAAAATTAGCTGTACAATTTTACATTCCTATTGTTTTGCATATTTGTCAACAGTTAGTATTGTGAGTCTTCTTCATTTTGCCCATTCAAGTGTGTGTGTAGGTGGTATTTTTTAAGTTTGCAGTCTCCTAATGATTAACGATTGATTTGGTTTGGCTGTGTCACCCAAAAATTTCGTCTTGAATTGCAATCCCTATAATCTTCATTGTAAAGGGAGAGACCAGGTGGAGGTAATTAAATGCAATCCCTGTAATCCCCACGTGTAAAGGGAGAGACCAGGTGGAGATCATTAAATCATAGGGCCAGGTGTTCACCATGCTGTTCTCCTGATAGTGAGTTCTCACGAGATCTGATGGTTTTATAAGTGTTTGGTAGTTCCTCCTCTGTTCCTTCTCCTTCCTGCTGCCTTAGTGAAGGAGCAGCCTTGCTTCGCCTTCACCTTCCACCGTGATTGTAGGCTTCCTGAGATTTCCCAAGCCATCTGGAACTGTAAGTCAATTAAACTTTTCTCTTTTATAAATTACCCAGTCTTATAGCAGTATGAAAATAGAGTAATACTATGACAATGTTAAGCATTATTTTTTTTAGTATTCATTTACCCGTCTTTGGTAAATCGTTTGTTTAAATCTTTTGCTCATTTTCAAACATGGGCTTTGTGTCTTGCTATTGAATCCTAAGAAGTTCTCTTTGTATTAAAATAAATTCTGACTTAGACAAATCCATAAACAAATGTGTTTTGCAAATACCTTTTTCTTATGAAAAATAAATATTATACAGCTAATGTAAGAATTAGGTTAGAGATATGCAAAAGTTCTGATACCTACAAAACACTTAGGAAATGCAAGTTCTCTTCCCACATTTTTTCCCTCTACCTATAGATTCAAATTGTCTGGAAAAGTTGAGGATGGTGCAAGCAAGAGAAAGTTTTTGGGTGAGGACGTTTTGGAGAGAATAATTTTAGGACACAGGTGAGGTTGTAAAGGAAACTGCATAGGATTAGAGAGGAAAGGCAAGGATTGAATCAAGAAGCACAGATGATTCAGATACTTGGGAGATGAGGAAAGAAGAAAGAAGGCAGTAGCATAAATGTGAAGCAGCACAGTGTAGTGGTTAAGCACAGGAGTTTGCAGCCAGGTTTCTTGGTGCTGAAGCCCAGCTCTGCTGCCTGTGAGCTATGTTGAGTGTGGGCAGTCATTTAGCCTCTGTGTGAAAAGGCAGAGAAGAGAGCAGCTTGGGGGTTGGGGAAAGCTTGGATTTGCATTTGCTAAAGAATAACAGGCACAGGAACCACACAAATTCTGCAGGATATGTCAATTCAGATGATGCTTCTCTTTTCAGTCAAGTGTGATTTTAAAGCATCTGCCCAGAAAGAGGAAAATCAAGGGCAGCTTGAAGCTTAGGGAAAGTGAAGAAAATGAGGGACAGCAGTTGTTGAGACTTAGTGACTTGGCAAGAAACGCATTAAAAGATCACCAACAGTGAAGAAGGAATCAGGTGAGCTTGGAGGTCATGAATTAGAAATGGCTTCCATCCTTCTACCATAAGGACATGTGCACACGAATGTTCATGGCAGCACTGTTTACAATAGCAAAGACCTGGAAACAACCCAAATGCCCATCGATGACAGAGTGGACAGGGAAAATGTGGCACATATACACCATGGAATATTATGCAGCCATAAAAAACAATGAGTTCGTGTCCTTTGTAGGGACATGGATGAACCTGGAAACCATCATTCTCAGCAAACTGACACAAGAGCAGAAAATCAAACACCGCATGTTCTCACTCATAGGTGGGTGTTGAACAGTGAGAACACATGGACACAGGGAGGGGAGCACTACACACTGGGGTCTGTTGGGGTGAAATAGGGGAGGGACAGCGGGGGGGAGGGGAGTTGGGGAGAGATAGCTTGGGGAGAAGTGCTAGATGTGGGTGATGGGGAGGAAGGCAGCAGATCACACTGCCACGTGTGTGCCTATGCAACAATCTTGCATGTTCTTTACATGTACCCCCAAACCTAAAATGCAATAAAATTAAAAAAAAAAGAAAAGAAAAAAAAATGGCTTCCATCAACAGGTTTTTGTGACTGTTCTAAATGACATTTATCAACCGGGAAGCAGGAGAGGGAGAAAACAGAACACAACCTACAGAGGGAAGATAGTGGCTGGCAAAACAGGAAATTTCTGAAGGATTCTAGATGAGCACATCGTCAAAATGGTCAACTGTTTAACATATATCTAGACCATGGAATAGCAAGATGCTAAGGAAGTAAGTGTTCCTGAGCACATTTTATTTCTGTAAATAGAAAAAAGAAAGGATCATTTTTTAAGTGGGAAGTTTTAAATGGCAGCTCAGATGGACCAGAAAGTAAGATGGAAAGAAAAGCTGAAAATGTAGTGGCTCACATACTTCAAATTTGTTGATAACCCAATGTGGATGAAGTTGAATTGATGGATGGGAAGATAGCCAATGGGAGGTGCTCTGATTATGGGGAATTTTAGGGTTGAGGTATAGAACTTTGGTGGTTGAGGCACATGAGCTCATATGTATTAGAGATGGAAGAAATAGCAAATTGGTTGATTAAAGGACTATCGGGTCAGTGTCAGGGAGGGTAATGCTGGGGGTGGGTCATGAAGATGCTCACACATGCTGTGGAAGACGGAATCCCTGTGGAACAAAGATGCAGGTTTTAGAGATCAGTAAATTGTTGCAGAGATTTCTCAACTACACTGTCTTGCCAACCAAGGCGGAAAACAGGTGGTAGGTCTGGGTCCAGCTGAAGATTTGGTTGGCCTTGTTTTATACTTAATGCTAATTGAGTTTTTGTATTATGTTCTGTAATTGATGTCATCTCAGTATTCATAGCACACCCACACTGTGCTCCAGAAAACATGAAACTAACAAAGCCCAGCTCTCAGCATCTTCCTCCTCATTCTCAGACATAACAAGCCTGCTGGGACAACTCCAGTGAGCTGCCTTTGCCTGGGACAGAACTGTAGGGCTGGAGAGGGCGGAAAATAAAATAATCTTCCTACCTGCTTCCTGTGGGGCCATTTTAAGCGGTGGGAGAGTGGGAGGGAGAGCTTATCCATATTTCAGTGCTGGTTAAAAAACATACCTTGGCTTTTGATTCAAGGTGCTAATTTATGTACTTTACATATTTGCACTCAGAGACCCACAGTTCTTAACTACAAGTACACAGGCATGTAAAAGACCATTTAAGATGAGTCACTGAAATCTCTAGGGGCGTTTGTTCTCCCTCCTGCCTCTTCCACTTCTGTGTTAGGTGACTTTGTATTTGGAGGAGGCCCACAGGAAGAGCTAAGTAACAGCTTCAGAATTCAGCTGGAGCTTATGGTACATCATGTACCTCATTGGGAAAAAATAAACAAACAAACTTGCCAATTTCTATGTTAAAAGGTTTTGACATTTATTTAAACAGGGTCAGTTTCTTCTTTCTTTATGATAATAGACAAAATGTTGCCAGCTAATGTCTTCATTTCAATTAATTTGTAACACATACACAAATCACTGAGGGACTAAGGTGACGTTATTGATAATTCAAGTTTCAAAATGGGATTCTGAGAAAATGTTTTACTGCTGTGTGCTCTAGACTGACTGCCTCCGTTAAATACCTTCATTGGATAATTGCCTGACTTTTCCACTTTCCTTTTCTGGTTAAGCCACATGTAACAGGTCCAAAATGGCTAGGAGAAATCATGGAATTTGTGCCCATGCATATATCATCACTTTTCAAAAAGGACAGAGTATGTTCAAGAACTATTTCTATTCTGGGCAAGCTTCAAATTTGTATATCTTATGTGCACAGAAGATAATTCATTATGTCGTACATCAGATTAAATGACCCTTTGATACTGAGGTCATGCCCATTCATATTAGTAGGAGTTTGACACCAAGAGGACCAAAAACTGCTGCCAAGAATGCATGGAATGGTTTCCATGGAGCATAATGGCACAATTGTCTTACGGAGCAAAATTGAAAAGGACTGGAGAACAGGAAAAGGGCGTGGTGTCTGCAAAAATAAAAAACTTTATTCATGGATTTAAATATATGCTTAAAATGAATTGCATATGATACCCCATTCTTGGTTTTCAAGACAAACGTTAGAAACTAGCTAAATAGTAATGGAATTTTAGAGTAATCTGGCAAATTTTCCTGGAATTTACTTTCCCTCAGCCTCAAGTATTCTTATCACCAGTTCTTTTTCATTCTTCCCTAGAGGATGAAAGAATATCCTACTTTTATTTATTTTGTTTTTAACTTTTGTAGAGACAGTGTCTCTGTCACCAAGGCTGGAGTGCAGTGGCATGCCATCATAGCTCCCTGTAACCTTGAACTCTTAACCTCAAGCAATTCTACTTCAACCTTCTTCATAGCTAGGACTATAGGAGTGTACCATTATGTCTAATTTTTTATTTTTAGAGACCCGAGTCTTGCTACATTGCCCAGGCTAGTCTTGAACTGGCCTCAAGCAATCCTCCTTTCTTGCCTCACCAGAGCACTGGGATTACAGGCATGAGTTACCACACTCGACCTACTTTTATTTTTTAACCAATGCTTTTGAAAACGTTTTTCAAACTCCTTTTCACGACATTATGCCACCAATCTTCATATGGCCTTATAAACCTGCCATTTCTCCCTGCACATCTTGAAGGGCTTATTGGTAGAGTCCATTACCATGAAGAATCCAATCTGACTAATAGACCATTAAACACATTTTTGCCCAAGAGATAGCCAAGCCATTTGTTTTATCTTCCTTCTGAGCTGTTGGTTACATTTCTTTCTGGTCTATAACCACAATTAAACTTTCCTATCATTTGTCTATGTGAATGCTGAAAATCAATACATTGCTTTAACATTATTGTATGTAAATATTGGTCACTCAGAGGCTTCAATATGGTACAATTTGGTGCCATTCCAAGGACTGTTCTTGTGTTAAGTTCAAATTAAGGTACCTTTCTTATGCCACAAATTGCTTAAAATCACTCCACACTTTAGTCTGTTTTATAATTTCTAGTTTAGATTGTTTCTTATGGTGCTTTCCCCACTATGTATCTAACTAGTCTTTCATACTCTTTTTATAACTTGGAATCTATTTTATTGTTCCCTGAGGCTCCTGACTCTCTGTCTGAATTTGATGACTTTTGTCACTTGTGGACTGATAACTTTCATAATTACCCCTCTTCCAACTTTTCCCACAGATCTCCTTTTTGGAATCTTTGTCCCTTACTAGTGTTATAATTTGGACTGATTACTTTGTAGGTTTGATGTCATTCTATGGCTCCCTTTTACTGTGCTCTGGGTTGGATGGATGTACTTTCTTGGATCCTACATCTTTCCTTTGATTACTTTGTTCTTTTGTTTTGCTGTAGTACATTTTCAAGAAACTACTTCAGAAGAGATACATGGGATGAAGTGTTCTGAGACTTTACAAGTTAAAAATGTCTTTTATTCTGCTCTCACCTCTGATTGAAAGCTTGACTGAGTGTAGATTTCTAGGTTGCAGAAAAAAAATCCCTTAGAACTCCCTAACATGATAAAAGGAACTTATGAAAAACCTACGGCAAACATCATGCTCAATGGAAGGACTGAAAACTTTCTCCTTAAGACAAAGGAACAAGACAAGGTGGTCTGCTTTTGCCATTTTTATTCAACTTTGTACTGGAAATTTTAGAGGAATTAGTCTAGAAGATGAAATAAAGGAAGAAGTGAAACTATTCACAGATGATATAATCTCGTATTTAGAAAATTTTAAAAAATTTCCCAAAATTATTAGAGCTAATAATTTCAACAAGGGTGCCAAGATCATTCAATGAGAAAGAATAGCTCTTCAACAAATAAGGCTGGGACAATTGGATATGCCCATGTAAAGGAATTAATTTGGATCCTTACTTCACTCCATATATAAAAATTAACTGAGAATAAAAACCAGCCTGGGCAACATGGTGAAACCTTATCTTCTACAAAAAAAATATAAAAATGAGCTGGGCATGATGGCAAGTGCCTATAGTCCCAGCTACTCAGGAGGCTGAAGCAGGAGGATTGCTTGCGCATGGGAGGTTAAAGCTGCAGTGAGCCGTGTTCATACCACTGCACTCCAACCTGGCTGAAAGAATGAGACTCTGTCTCACAAAGACAAAAATAAAACAAAAAACCTCAAAATAGATGAAAGACCTAAATATGAGTTAAAACTATAAAACTTTCAAAGGAAGTATAGGAGTAAATCTTGATAATCTTAGATTTGGCAATGGTTTCTTAAATATGACCCCAAAAACACAAGTAGCAAAAGAAAATATAGAGAAATGAGGTTTCATTAAAATTAAAAACTTCTATGCATCAAAAAACTATCGAGTAAAAATAGATGGCACGATAGGGTGACTATAGTCAATAATAACTTAGTTGTTTATTTTTAAATGATTTAATTATGTGATTGGATTGTTTGTGTCTCAAAGGATAAATGCTCAAGGGCATAGATATTTCATCTCCATAATGTGCTTATTTCACATTGCATTGCCTGCATCAAAACATCTCACATTCAGCATAAATATATATTCCTACTATACACTCACAAAAATTTTAAAAATAAAAAACTTTTTTTAAAGTGAAAAGATGTCCCATGGAAGGGGAAAACATATTTGCAAATCATATATCTGTTAAAAGTTTGGTATCTAGAATATGTGAAAGTTATGACAACTCATCAAAAAAAATCCAATTTAAAAATAGGCAAAAGACTTGAATAGACATTTATTTAAAGAAGATATCCTAGTGGCTAACAAGTACCTAAAAAGATGATCAATGTCATGAGCCAGTAGGAAAATTCAAATCAAAACTACCATAAGATACCCTTTCACACCCATTAGGGTGACCGTAGCTGAAAACCGAAACAAGCAAGTGTTGTCCAGGATGTGGAGAAACTCAAACACTCAAACATAGACTAATAGACTATTTGTTTCCCACTGTCTATTAGTCAGTTTGCTATGACGTTTTATGTCACGTGTATTTTACCACAACTTTTAAAAAACGAGGGGAGGGATGGCAGTGAGGCTAAAGTACCCGTGACACTTTGGTCAACTGGGCTAGGCTATAGTATTAGTTACTTAATCAAAAACGACTCTAGATATTGCTGTGAAAATATTTTGTAAATGTTGACAATATATACAACTGATTTTAAGTAAGGTCAATTTAAAGCCTTTGCTTTAAGTAAAGATTATCCTGATGTGACTGGGAGAGGCTTAATAGCAAAATCTAAAAATTCTGTCTTAAAACAGCAGCATCAGCTGCTGATTTTTCATGTATGTCCTATACATTTTAGACTTGCCATCTCCCACAATTTTATGTGTCACTTCCTTAATATAAGTACGTGTGTGGGTCTCCTATTGATTCTTTTTCTGGAGAACCCTATTTAATACAGTGCCTTAAAAAAAGTCTCTTAAAATATTGAAACCATTCTTCCTAATCTTTTAGTTGCTGATGAGAATTTCAATACCAGTTTAAAAACCATACATTTGCAGATCTATTTATTGATTTCTTTGGAGGCCCTTAGAATCTTCCTATCTTTGGTTCCAAAGTTAGACAATGTTATGCTGAATGTCTTTCATTAGAAGGAAAAGAGTTTTTCAAATATAAAGATGTGTTTCTCCCTTCAGGTCTGGAATGTAACTTAGGGAATTCCTTCATTTTCTCCTCACTGTTTTCTTTATTCTCTGTCTGGCCTGCCTATTAGATACCTATTTGACCTTCTGGTTAATTTTCTATGTCCCCTTACTCTATTTTTTTGTTTTATTTTTTAAAAGAACTATGAATTATTGTCCTACCTTGGATTGATAATATTTTTTGAAATTCTATTTGAAATTGTTCAAAAGTTTCTTATTCAGTAATTGTTTCATTTTTGTATTATTTTAAAAGTGTTATATTTTCTGGGATTTCTAGTTAAATTTTATTTGTTCTAAGCTATCTCTTCTGAGGTTAGTTTTCTGTTTATTTATCATGAGAGGCAAAATTTCATAGTAGTTTATCACTGCAAATGAGAAACAGATCAAATTCCAGTGTAACATGAGCTAACTGTGCAACCTCTGGTAAGTTACTTAAGCCAACTGTGCCTCAGTTTCCTGGGGCATAATAACTAAGCTTACATGAATGTTGTAAAGATTTAGTTTATGAGCATACTTAGATAACTCTCAGCACATAGTAAGCACCCAATATATGTGAGCTATTCTTACTAGTCTTTTCTTTCACATTGCAAGATATATTCATATGACTAGTGAATCTTGGTTGTCTATTCACATTTTAAAAATCAGAGACTGCAAAATTGACTTCATGCTGTTTTTTGTGGGTGAGAATTGCTGACCAGAAAACCTACTGCTAGTGTGAGTCAGAAATGGACACTGAATTAAGCTTAATGAAAAGAACTTCACTATGGAGCACAAATACTTATACTCTAATTCTTCCTAGATAATCAGCTCCATTTCTTTAGAGAAGAATCCTCAAATCAGTTTGCTTTGCATTAAGAGCTTGAATGCAAGCTCTTCTATATGGTAGGAAACTGGGATGCACTGATTGCTAAGTATATTCACCTAGAAATGATTCCCCAATTTTCAGCCACACTCTTTACCAACTTTGGTCTTGGCAGTGTTTGAGTCATTAGCCTTTTCTGGGTTCAACCGTGTGGTTGCCTCTTTCATTGGCTGTAGTTCCTTCCATATATGTTCTGAGCTGGGGCTTGCTTTTTTCCCTCTTCATCAGTAAGAAAAAGTACAAAAAAGTATAAGTCAGTCATAATTTCATCACACCAAAGTAATTATTGTCAGCTTTCAATCCTTTTTTTCCTATTTAAGATCAGCAGGTGCCTTTTTCCAGTACTGTTTTCTATCCATTTAATGGATTCAGCAGCATTAAAGCCCAGCATACAATTTGACAAAGTCAGAATCTCTCCATAGCAGGTGGGGAAAGGATAGGGACACTTGTGCTAATAATATTTATATCTTCATACTTCATATTATTATAAACCAGGTAGTGATCACTATCTCGGTAGCCAAATCATTGTGAGTATTCTTCATTCATTCCCTTATGTCAAATTTTCCAGAAGTTGAGACAAAAGATAAAAGCACTTTCGAAGGGCTTTCCATAAATACACCAAACAGCTCTTGGGGCCAGTTTTACCCATTTAAGTATAAGCAGCAAGGTTTGATAATATACTTTCTCCCCATTTACAGAACTGGTGATTATTAAGGTTTTTTTTTTTTTTTTTAATTAAATGGATAAGTACCATCTTGCTGTTTCAATTTGAACTGGTGAAATTAATTTTAAAAATAAATGTATTGGACATCTGGCTTGTTCTTAGCAAATAGCTCATTTTATTTTGTGGAGAGTGTTTTTGTCCTATTTTCAACCTTTCCACTATTTTTTTTTTGAGACTCTAATATGTGCTACACACTGTTCTAAGTATTATAAATATAGGAGTAAATAAAACATCCCTACCCTCATAGAGCTTATATTTTAATGAGGAGAAAGAGATAATAAATAAAATATGCAGTAGGTCAGATGGTGATAAGCACTGAGAAAATAGAGTAAAATAAAGTAGACAAGGATGTGTTGGAAGTGGGGCTTCTGAGGACCTACCAAGAGGGCAACATTTGAGCAGGTATCTGAAGGAGGTAAGGGGATAAGCCACTTCTTTAACTGGGGTCAGAACTTCCAGGCAGAGGGACTAGCAAGTGGAAAGATCCTGGGATGGAAGCATGCTTGTTATGTTTAAGTAACTTCAAAAAGGCCAGGGTGGCTGGAAATGAGCAAATGAAGAGAGTATTAGAAGTCCGAGAGATGAGAGTACAGATGTTGGGGGCAAATCGTGTAAATACTTAGAGACCCTTGTAAAATCTTTGCTTTTACTCTGAGGAAATGGCAAATTATTGGAAGGATATGAGTGGAGGAATGACATGCTGTAATTTATGTTTTAAGAAGATCTCTTTGGCAGCTGTGTGAAAAATAAGCCATAGCAGACTAGGGCGGTATCAGGGACAAGCAGGAGGATCATTGAATAATTGAAAGGACAGATGATGGCAGCTGGGACCAGGGTGGTTGCTGTAAAAGTGGTGAGAAGTAGTCAAATTCTGTATATATTTTTGCATCTATATTTAAGAGTGAGAGTTGTCTATTTATACACCCACCCGCTCAACCCATCTGTCCACTGGCCTGTCACCCATCTGTCCATCCATCCATCTATCCATCTATTCTCATTGTAATGTTTAGATTTCAGAATCTGAATTTAGAAAGTGTCTATTATTTTAATGCTCCAAAATCATTGAGATAGCATGGAAATTGCATGTTCCTTGAAGTCTGGAAAACCTTGCTGAGGTGATCCTCTGTGCCTTGTGCTTTTCATAGAGATTAAGGTTTTGATAGGCCGGGTGCGGTGGCTCACGCCTGTAATCCCAGCACTTTGGGAGGCTGAAGCGAGAGGACCCCTTGAGCCCTGGCATTTGAAATCAGCCTGGGAAACATGGTGAGACCTCATCTCTACAAAAAATAAAAATTAAAAAAAATTACAAAAATCAGCCAGGCGTGATAGCCCACACCTGTTATCCTAGCTACTCTGGAGGCTGAAGTAGACCTCTTGAGTCAGGGAGGGTGGAGGTTGCAGTGAGCCATGATGGTGCCACTGTACTCCAGCCTGGGTAACAGAGCGAGACCCTGTATCAAAAAAAAAAAAAAAAAAAAAAAAAAAAAAAAAAAGCCTTGGCTTTGATAGCTTTCCATATATCTTCCATTCAAGTGGTCTGTTCAGATCTTTTATCTTTTCCTGAGTCAATGTTGGTCATTGGCATTTTTCTATAAGGTTCATTTCTTTGAGATTTAAAAAATGTATTGCTATGAGTCTTTTAGTACTATAATTTTCAGTGTATCTTTATGTTTGTGGCTAAGTCCTTTTATCAGCTTTATGCAGTTGTGTTTTGTCGGTCTTTCAATGTATTAGACTAAGTAGTGGGATATCTATTGTACATTTTTCCCCCACAGAATAAGAATACGTTACTTTGTCTATTTACCATTTTACTGTTTTCCAGGTCATTTATTATTTCTTGAAAATATTTTTTCTTTTTCTTGCTTTCCTTGCTTGTTTTGTTGCTGTCTCCTGATTTCTTGAATTAAATACATAGTTTATTTTTTGTTATGTTCTGAGTTTGCCTCAGACAAATGCCTTGGCTATATCTCATTAGTATTGATGTGTCATGTTCTCATTATTGCTCTTTTCTTAGCATGTTATAATTTTAGACTTTTCCCAAAAGCTGTTTATTAGTGGTTTCTGTTTTCATTTTAAAATGTTTGTTTCAGTTTACATTTTTGAAATTAATTTCTAGTTATAAAGATTTGTGGTTAGAATCTATGTCTTATGAGATTTCTGTTTCTTTGATATTCATCGAGCTTTTCTTTGTGGCTAAATGCATAATCAGTTTTATACATTTTCCATAGATCTTTAAAATAGAAAGTGTATTCTTTGTTGAGCACCATGTTTAATTTGTAGTTATTAGATCAACTTTATCATAGTATGCAGCATTTCAGTATTATACTTTTTTCCTTAATTTGTATGTCAGGAAATAAGGCCACCCTTAATGTGAAATAACAAGGATGAAGATTTTTATGATGATCCACTTAATACATCTATTTTCTTTTCCTTAAAAAAAACAAAAAAACAACAACAAAAAAACCCAAAAATAAGTAGTAAGTCTAGGTGTGGTGGCTCACCCCTGTAATCCTAGCACTTTGGGAGACTAAGATGTCAGGATTGCTTGAGCCCAGCAGTTCAAGGCCAGCCTGGGCAACATAGCAAAATCCTGTCTCTAATTAAAAAAGTAAGACAGATATATGTAAGCCATCCACATTTGTTGTGTTTAGTTACCTTTTTTACTCTATGTATTTTATTTTAAACAGTTTTATGACTTTTAATAGTTGTATTGTATGCTTTATTAACATATAATATCCCTTTATTATGTAATTTTCCCTTTTAATATGTTTTTTGCCTTGGATTCTATTTGGACTGATATTAATATTGTAATCACTGCTTTCTTTCATTTGAATTTTTCTGACATAGTTTACATATGTATAAGACTCCATCATCTGGCTGAACAAAGAGATTTTAGTGTTACTAAAAATCGGTTGAGGTGGTCCTTCAGCCAAGAAAGACATTGGTGCTGAGGTTGATATTACTATCAAGAACTGGAACTGCCATGGCTTCCAATGCTTTGATGAAACCTCAACTGCGTGGCTGGAAGGTTTCATGTTGTTGGAGCATTTGTTGTATCCCTGGGGGTTGTAGCTCTCTATGCTATGGCTACACACACACACACCAAATAACAAAACATACACAGATATCTACAGAAATTGTGATTCCATGAAAGATTTTGAGGAGATGAGGAAGATTTGTATCTTTCAGAGTACAAAGTGATTTTTGAATATAAAGAGTTTCTATGGGTTGAATTACCTAGAAGTTTGTCACTGACCTGTGTTCCTGAACTATTATGAAACATGAAAATGTGGGCCAAGAAATAGTTTCCCCTGATAAAGAAACAATGAACAACAACAACAAAATCAGTTGAGATAAATGAATATTGATAATTTGATTTTTTTCTGTAAAAATAATGTTACACTGTGTACATAACCTATTTTACACTCTCAGAATTGTTATAATGTACATACATTTATATGCCATTATCTCAAAATAGGTTTGAAATGGAAAATGGATAATATGAAAACTTAAGATAATTTTTAAAATTTGGGTGCCACAAAATACAATTTTAATAGAGAATAATTGTAAATATTGCCTTCATTTTATTTTTCATATTAATTTCAGAAAGACCATTCTGTCTCAACTTTTAGTAAATAAAACAAAAGTGACAAGCAATCAAACATTAGCAGAAGAACTCTAGATGACAATGTTGTGTCTGTAGTTAAATATTAGGTGATACAGAAAATGTTGGCAAGGTAAAGCCTCTCCATTATTACATGGGTTGTTCTCTGCTTGTCTTCTGATGCCTCTCACTCAGAGCGCTTCCTGCCCTTCTGTGACCTGCTCTGCTCCCTGGGAGCCTGGTCCCTTGAGTGTTGCCTCACTTACTCTTCTTTACTAACAGCTTCTGGTAGAACTCAGTCAATGGGAGAACTGACAGGAGCCTGGAGGGGGAGGAGGGTGAGAGAAGAAAAATGTTGGAGTATTTGGAGTATTTCTTCCCCTACCTTGGGCAGCCTTTTCCTTCTTGGCTTCAGCTCTCATTGGGCAACACCATTTCTTTCCCCTCCCCTTCAGGCCTAGAGGTGGAAATGGTGCTAATCTCTGGGGTCTTCCACACCCCTTGCTGGTCCCTTTAACCTTCCCCACACTTCTGTAAATTGGGAATTATTAAAGTCTCTTTAGAGGAATCATCTAAATGGAATTCTATGTTTTCCTGGTATCCTCCAGTGCCATATCCTGGGTAATTTTTTATCAGCAACAGAAAACAACGCAGCCTTTTAAAGGGTTGGAAGATATCATGATGCTAAGAATTAATGAGAAGCTTGAGGACAACTCTTAAGAGTGAGCAGGAGGCAAAGTGGGGTCCAAGAGTGTGGCAGCAGAAGCCACCAATGAAGGCCACGCTATGGCTATGTCTGGTTCACATGCTTCTGCCTCAGAAATCATCCTGAACCCGCCCAGAATAATTTCTGCCTCAGAAATCATCCTGAACCCACCCTGACTCAGTATTTAAAGTCCAAGGAAAGGCCAGTAATATATCCTTCTCTTGGCTGTTGTGGGGAGGATGGAAAGGGAATCTGTATTATCTGGCTTCTGAAATATGAGGTGCCCCCAGAAAAATTGGACAGATTGGAAGGAGAGGTGGATACCAAATAGACAGAAATGGCCAATGCCCACTGTAGATACTATCTTTAATGGCATCTTAATGTTTAACACATACTCTTATATTCATGCCTATTCTAATACTTTAGGGACTTAAAGGGTGGTCAGGTTAATTGACTTCTCTTAATTATACAATTATTTGCTCATTTATTTATTGATCTCTCCTTTTCTGTGTCTGCTGTTGAACAAGAACTGCTGGTTAATTTATCCAGGATGTGTTCCATAGATTCTATTTCAACCCAGTATATACGTTCAAGTAAAGCAAACATACTCATGGCAAGAAGTTCAGAATTCTATGAATCAGATTCACATATAAATATGCTATCATCAGCCTTTTCCAAGAAACAATATTGTCAGAGGTTGCTAATAACCCTCACAAAAGAATGTATTCTTGGTTATCATGATAGTAAGCCCATATTGAAAATCAATGTTAATTCAAGAATTCTCAGCTCAAATGCAGCTTGTTCTGAGCTCTCGGAATTGTGCAGGAGAGGGAGAAAAGAATGATTTGTGATTCGAGGAATATGCTTTGACAGCCCAAACCCCAAACACATTCAAAAATTTCCACAGGGGCTTTAAAGGTGACCTTGATGAGGAAGGGAAAACAATCTTTGCCTGGTGAAGACAGAGTGAGAAACACTGTCTAGAAAGATACACACACACACACAATTGAAGGTGAAAAGAATTCTGGATTTTACCAGTGGAGAGCTGTGGGATTTTGGAAGTATAGCTTAAAAGGCTGGCAACTCCACATAAATAGTGGAGAACCTGGAGACTAGCTATCAGATGGTGACACCTGCCCATAAACCTTCAAGAGCAATGAGAAGACTCAGCTATGATAAAAGAGAACACTGATTCCTGCTGCCCTGAAGCTAAGGACTGTCGTTGAAACAACGCTCCAAAGGGCTTCTTGGAAGCTGCTTCTGGAGCTGGTCCACAGGGTATAATTATGAGATTCCTGAGCTCCTATGCCACTGTTAACTAGAAATAAAGGTCATCTGACTTACAGTTCAGCTAGAAATCCCTGTGCTGAGTTAAGTCTGAAAATACAGGAGTAGAGGCCTTGTTTCAAGTCACAAACTTTTTCTTTAAAAGGAAGTGCTGGTAGAAATCATGGCACCTTTTCTCCATTGTTTAGTGTATATAGAAATAAAATGCCAGGTATTTTAAAGTAGCAAAAGAAAATCTCAAGTTCATGTTCAAAATAGAACACTTAGGCTCTAAACTATAAAGTCATAGTAAACTGATGTATATTTCTTTAATGTTAAAAATACTTGCTAATAATTATGATCTCATTAGCCAAGAAGTATTAAGGGACAAAATAGGACACAATGTTGCTGGAAGTAGTTGGAAATTGAGTTTAGATACATATAGAAAGCTTTGTTTCATTTTCAAAATGAAAGATATGGATTCTTGCCTTCCTAGTTTTTTAAAAGAAAGTATTAGATCAAACATATGAAGAAAGACTGATCTTGGAAGTGTTTCTAACTTAAGAAATCAAAATCCATGCACTTTCAAAGTTGATATGTGTTTCAAGGATGGTTTTTTGTTCAAAGACTCTTTTAACATATTTTGGGCCTATCAGAATTTTTTTTTTTTGTTTTTTGTTTTGAGTCAGAGTCTTACTCTGTTACCCAGGCTTGGTGCAATGGTGCAATTATAGTTCACTACAGCCTGGAAGTGCTCAGTGCAGCCTTGAACACCTGCTTCAGCCTGAGGAGTAGCTGGGGCTACCAGCATGTGCTTCACTGTGCCTGACTAATTTTTAAATTTTTTTTGTAGAAATGAGGTCTCGTTATGTTGACCAGGCTGGTCACAAACTATTAGAAATATTATAAACTATCATAGATGTTTGTCTATTTAGTGAAATCTGTGTGTATCACAGTGTTCTAAGCCATTAAATTGGAAGACATGTGCCCTGGCCTCAAGGGACTCACAATATTAAAATCATAGATTACAAATGACCCAGTCTCTGGGTTGTGGAGGACAAACAGTTCCTGGCCAGGAAGCTCAGGTCTTGACTTTACCATCAGTTCTTTAGTACTTGTTGAAATGGACTAAATGTTATTTCCATTTCCTCATACTTCAAATGTAGGATAAAATCTGCCCTTCTTATCTTATGGGTCCCTGACCTAAGAACACAAGATAATAGCTGCAAACATTCCAAAAAATCCTAACACATTATTGTTATCTATACTCAGCTAAAAAAGCTGCAAAATTTCTACACACACTAAACAATGGATTTAAATAATGGATTGGTATTTCCTTTTAAATAGCTTTAAGAAGTGTCATTCACATTTATATAACACTGAGAATCACTTTGCAGCCCCAAGTTACAGAACTGTGTATTTAGCTACAATTTGGCCTGTGACTTAAGTGGAAGATATAAGTTATACCTCCTCTAACCAGAAGCAAAATGCAGATATTTTGAAGAATTTTTTTCCTGACAGAGGAATGTGGAAAGAAGCAAATTGCAAAAGAAAGGGGTCCATTATACTTAAGTCCTGAAATCTAAAAAATTTCAGTTTGGGGCTTTTAAAAAACAACTGGTAAAGTTCCAGGGTTAACCTACTTTATTGAACATTTGGGCTGTCTGGTGTGGAACAACATTCTTTAGGGGTACAATGATACTTGAAAAAACACATTTGAAATATATAAGCCATTGCTCACTTACAAAAAAGAAATGTAGAGATCTGAGTAATTACATTAAAGGTAGAAGATATTGGTTTTCATTCTAGGTTCATTCATTATAAAATAAAACCTTGACACATGTAAAAAACTTGATTCCCATGACTGTTGAAGGCGTTTTGTGCCACTGTCTCTGATCTTACTGCTCTCCTGGCTTTCCCCAACATGTCTGAGTTTCTGTCACTGAGATTAACTCTATTTTCAAGTATATCACATTTAACCTTCCCAGGAAAGGATTGGTTGGGTTCATCAATCTATTCTTTCAGTACCCTGCAAGGTCTCAAGATAGGTCACTTCAGAGGTTACTGGCCAGACAACTGCTGTTCCAATTAGTTGTGGCGTCATATGATGCAAAGCGCATCCTGAGAAGAGGATTTCCATGCATGCAGTTTATATAGGAAGTGCAAAAAACATTGGTGGAGGAGTGGGGAAGTGGGACAGGAAAGGTAACCATTAAAGGGTACATTATCAAGCACTGTGAGTGGCTGGAGTTTAATCCATGGGGAAATTTTGGGAAATGGTATAAAACATTTCCAGAGTTATCCTAATGAAAGGCAAGGGAGCTGGAATATTGATACACAAACTTCCTTTAATCATTGGTTAAGGACAGCTGGGAGGGAGGTGGAAGAGGGGTGTTCATTCTGGCAGACTGCGTTGTTCACCCCCTCAGGTAAAGGGATGCCGTTCATCTGGCAGCTGAAAGTGCTGGAGCTCATAGCAATGGTCAGGCCTGAAGGACTGGGGCAGGGTGCCACTGCATTAACTACACATGGTAACTCCAAGTAAGAAATCTCGCATAGCCACTTACCACCAACAGGCTTTTCATGTGTAGGCTTTGTGGAACAGCCAATATCGTTTTTATTAGAACAGTAATTAAATTTAAATTTTAAAATCAACTTATTTGAAAAGAATAATTTTTTTGTTTTGACTTTGGGACAACCTTATAAATGCCTAAAACTTTTATTGTACTGAATTTAGATTTTTGTACATTAGCTGATAAATGAATGTTAACCTTTTTTGTGGTGAAGCTGCTTGTTAATGACTTGGCTTTGTCAGTGTCAACCTAAATAACAAAAGCTCTGAAAGAAAATGGTGTTTATTTGGGAATAAGCATTGCAATGAAAATAGGGGTGCAATAGTAAACTATGTATTCAGGGAGGTAAAGGAAGGCAAAGGTTTTTTAAAGAAACTGAGGATTACCTAATTGTTTTGAGATAATTATCCTTGGCTACCAGGATCAATAACAAAAGTGGCATCTGTCCAAGTTTAAATAGGCAGTTGCTGGGCAGACATCCTCACAGAAGTGTATTTTTGTGTAAGGCTTTGATGGCCTTTGTGCAAGGTTGTAGTTTTTGTAGTCTTTTGTGATAGTTTTGTTACCTAGCACATGTCTGTGGGAACCCTCCCTTCATGTCCTTCCCCAGGTCTGTTTTTCCGTTTGTTTGCTTTTAACACTAGTGACTCCATTTTTATTCTGACAGCTTTTACAGTGGTATCAACATCTTTGTCAATTATTTGAATTAGGCAATTAACTGCATATTTTATTTTAATTTTTGTCCCAGTTTTATTGAAAAATAGAAGTACTAATAATCATTGAGTTTTTCATATGCTTAATAATGACAAAGATAAAAACATGGCAAAAATCTAAATTTTTGGTTTGGCTTTTTTTTTTTTTTGGAGTCTGAGTTTTGCTCTATGGTTCAGGCTGGAGTACAGTGGTGTGCTCTTGGCTCACAGCAACCTCTCCCTCCCTGGTTCAGGTGATTCTCGTGCCTTAGCCTCCTGAATAAATTCTTTAGTCATATTTGAACTCAAACTTTGTTTTCAATTTCAAGAACAAAATTAAGAACAAAACAAGATTATGATTTGAACATGAGGTAAGATTAGGACTTTTACATTTTTTACTTTTTGTTTTTAGAGACAGAGTCTTACTCTGTCACCTAGGCAGTAGTACAATCATAGCTCACTGTAACCTAGAGATCCTGGGCTCAAGTCATCCTCCTCTCTCAGCCTTCTGAGTAGCTGGGACTACAGTCACACACACTATACCTGGCTTTTTTTTTTTTTAATTTCTGAGAATCAGCATTCTTTAAAGCATATAAGTCTACTGCTTGAATTTACATTTTCAATTTTTGTGCATGTTTCTGGAATGCTTTAAGTACAGAAATTGCAGATTGTATAGCAAAATGCTTTATGAAAACATTGAAATAACTGAAAATGTCATCTTACTAAAGTTAAAGTTGAGCTCTGCAAGAGATGGCGTGCCTGGCCAAGTGACTGTTCGAACCTCCCGCCAGGATCTGAGTTCTGTCCTACAAGGTCATAAGGCCAGGCAGGCCCAATCACCATCCAGTATAGATGGCAGTGATACATTTGGGTCTGAGTACAAGCAGGACTAGAAGGCACAAACAAACTGTGTGAATAGAGCTCTCAGACCCCGTGTTGAAGAAGCAACTTAGCTGACACCTGTGTTAACAAGGATAGTCATTACAACTAGTCGACGGAAAAGGAAATAACCTAAACATGATTTATGGATGAATCTGCCCAACATACAAACCATAACTCAAGCGTGATTTTGAAAGACTAATGTGTATAGCAAATCCTCCCAGTAAGTCAGCTGCTTGTGGGTGATGCAGGATATAATTCTGTGGCTATGAACTCACAGCCACAGAAGACTTGTATCTTCTTTGGGGAGAAGTGGGTCCTCTGGTCTGTGTGGGATACTACGCTGGTAGATCAGACACTGTTAACCCCCTGGTTAGTGGTGCTGGCTGAGGTCTTGCAGGCAAGAAGGCAAACAAATATCTGGAGTATGTGTCTATTTTGGGAGAACAAATTTCTGGCCCTTCCAGGATGTCAGGGGCCCAAGAAATGAGGTTGCTGATGTCAGATGCCCAAGTCATTCTGCAAGGTTTGTTTAGTGTCTGTTCTATGGTGGATGGTCCCTGGTGGGTGCTGTCATGTGATATATAGATCTTCTTACTTTGTGCCCACTCCCATATTTATTCACATGCTTCTATCTTAGAATTTATTGTACTCAATCTTCCAATTTCCCCTTTCCAGGTCTTTGACCACTTGACTTTTTTTTTTTTTTTGCCAAAAGAGTTAGGCCATTTGCCACTGCCTCTGAATCATATATCTTCAAACCTTGGGATGGTTCTCTTTCTACCCAAAGTGGATATGACCAGGTATCATGAGCATTTGTGTATGTTTACATTCCTACGTTTTCATTTCTCTTGAGTAAATATCTAAAAGTGAAATTTCTGGGTCAGATGGTAAGTGTATGTTTAAGAAACCGCCAAAGTGTTTCCAAAGTGGCAGTAGCATTTTGCATTCTCACCAGCAAAGTATGAGAATTATATGCCAATGCTTATTATTTTTTAGTCTTTTTAATTTTAGTCATTTTAATTTGGATGTGTCCTAGCATCTCATTATGATTCTAATTTGCATTTCCCTAGAAACTAATGATGTTGACTAATTCATGTGCTTAATGGCCATTTATATATCTGCTTTTTGAAGTAGCTGTTAAAGTCTTTTGCCCGTGAAACAATTGAATTATATTAAAAATTTAGTTAAGTTTTTCTATATTTTAGATGTAAAGCCTTTTTCAGGTGAATGTATTGCAAATATTTTTCCCAGACTGTGACTAGCTTTTTATTATTATTATTATTACTAATATCTCTTGAAGAGCAAAAGTTTTAATTTTGATGAATTTCAGTTTATCCGGTTTTTCTTTTATGATTTTTGTGTCCTGAGAAATCTCTGCTTAACCCAAGTTTGTGAAGATTTTCTTATGTTTTTACCTAGAAGTTTAATAATTTTGGCTTTTATGTTTTGGTCTATGATCCATTTACAGCTTTTTTTGTGTGTGAGGGTATATTGTGTGAAGGAAATATCAAGATCGATTTTTCTTTATATGGATATCCAGTTGTTCCAGCACCATTTGTTGAAAAGACTATCCTTTTCACATTGAGTTACCTTGGAATCTTTGTCAAAAATCAATTCTCTATGCGTGGGTATTTCTGGACACACTATTCTGTTTCAGTTATTTATATGTCTCTTCTTATGCAATGATACCCAGCAGCAACACTTATTCTTAACATCCCCATCTTGGTTTCTAAGTACCTTTAAGCTGAAATAAATCATGGCTGATTCTCAGGTATGTGACATAGAAAGTACAAAGTGAGCCTGTGATGTCTTCTTACACCCAAAAGCAAGGAAGTAAAGGCCAATGCACATGTGACAAAAGTACATGACAGCCAGATTGAAGATGCTCCCTCTGGCCAAATTTGGGAAAATTTTAACATTAAAAAGATCACCAACTGTAACTGATCATAACCCTTAAATCTATAGTGAGAGGGAGAACATTTTAGTGCCACATTAAATGTGACTTTTACATCAGATCCTCACTCTGAATATCTGTAATTAAAGAGAATAATTTACTATATCTTTTCAGGAGATGACAAGGAAAAATTCTTTATAGAAGAATAACAGCTAACTTAGAAGAAATTAGAGAATTAGGAAACCATCCTTTTGTAATTCCCAGTGAAAAAATTGATTTATGCCAGAATGATCCATGGATGCTAAAGGCTAAAATCATTAGGAGATACTTGTTGAGAAGGACTATCTCATGGTGCCAAAACACCTTCTTACTGCCAATTGCTAAGGGAAACATAAACCTATTTTTTTTTTTCCTTGAGATGGAACCTCACTCTGTCACCCAGGCTGGAGTGCAGTGGCATAATCTTGGCTCACTACAACCTCCACCTCCCAGGTTCAAGCGATTCTTCTGCTTCAGCCTCCCGAGTAGCTGGGACTACAGGTGTGAGCCACCACACCTGACTAATTTTTGTATTTTTGGTAGAGATGGGGTTTCACCATATTGGCCAGGCTGGTCTTGAACTCCTGACCTTGTGATCTGCCCACCTCGGCCTCCCCAAGTGCTGGGATTACAGGTGTGAGCCACCGCGCCCAGCCTAAAACTATCTTTATAATAAAGGAATCTGATCATCAACCCTTAAGTGAATTACATTCAAATGATGTCTTTTATCGCAAGAGGATCCAATCCAGGATTATGTGTTGTACCCAGTATTCATGTCTTCCCAGTCTCCCTCAATCTGGAACACTTTCTTTGCCTTTCCTTGAGTTCCATGCCACTGATATTTTTTAAGATTACAGGGTATTTCTTTTTTAGAATAGGCCTCAATTTGGGTTTGTTCAGCATTTCTTCGTGATTAAATCCAGGTTGTGCATCATCAGTAGGAGTATCACAGAAATGAGGCTGTGTTTTCCTCCCTGAGTGCTATCTGTCACATGAAGTCAAATTTGTACCATTACTTATGGCCTTAACTTTGAGTACTTAAGAGGTGTCTGCAACTACACTTTATAGCTCTACTATCAAGTTACTTTTCTTTCTCTTTGTAATTAATAAGTATTTTGTGAGGAGATAGTTTTGGGAGTATGTAAACATCACGTTTCTTATATTTACCCACTAGTTTTTAGCATCCATTGATATTTATCTGCGTTATTACTCTGAAGATTGCCAAATGATTTCCTATTTCCATCATTTCTTCTATAATTTATTTTCTGGCTTTTGTAAGAAAAGTCTTTCTCTTCCTATTTATTCACTTATTTATATCAGTGTGTACCCAACTTTCATTCATGGATTATAATTATCACCATCTTTATTTATTTTGATGCTCCCATTGGCCCAGATTTTGATATTAGAAACCTCTTCAAGCTTCCTCTGTGTCCCTTTGACACATCCCACAACCCTTTGAATATCTTCTGGTATAACAGGATGCTTTAGGCTTATCTTGTACCTTCCCTGCCTAGCCCTGGAATTAGCCATTTCTCCAAGAAGTCCTCATTCCCTCAGTAGAGAGAGTTTGGGAGATTTGGGGCAAGTGTGCTTACGATTACTGGGGTATGGCTGCGCCTAGACCCTCTCAGTGGGAGCGGCACTAGGTGTACAAATAAATCATATATGTTTCTATCTCTTCCTGAGTTGCATAGCTCCACTTCTATTTCAGTACCGCAGGATTCATTCTGTGTTTCTCCTCCTCATTTGAGAAACCCATCACTTATTATTCTTAGGAAATTTACTTATTTGTCCAGTCACCTTTTATGGACAAGTTAATTTCCTGATCGTACCAGAATGTCCCTGCTGTCTGATTTTGACCTTGTCCTTGAGTGGGACACAGGTATTGACTTGCACTGAAACATCCCTCCTCCCCATTCTAATGCTGTTCTCATTATTACCAGCTACTACTGGGCTTCCCCTGATGTCTCACTCCAATGCTGCTGTCACACAGGCTGTCTTTATCCATCTTGTTTCTTATGGTAATGGAAATAATACTAATGATTCTTCATTAAGCTGAATTCTAGCGATTTTTCTAATGATAGATTTTGGTTATGTGTACATATACATATATACATATGGATACTATAGACATATATATACATATGTGAATACATATATGTGAACCTATATCAATATTCAATCTATATGACATTTATTTAGCTACTTGTTTTTTTGAGACGGTCAGCCACCCAGGCTGGAGTGCAGTGGTATGATCTTGGCTCACTGAAGCTTCTGCCCACCAGGCTCAAACAATTCTCCCACCTCCGCCTCCTGAGTAGCTGGGATTATAGACACCTGCCACCACACCTGGATATTTTGTTGTATTTTTAGTAGAGATGGGGTTTGTCCATGTTACCCAGGGTAGTCTCAACCTCCCAAGCTCAAGCAATTCACCTGCCTTGGTCTCCCAAAGTGCTGGGATTATAGACACCTGCCACCACACCTGGATATTTTGTTGTATTTTTAATAGAGATGGGGTTTGTCCATGTTACCCAGGGTAGACTCAACCTCCCAAGCTCAAGCAATTCACCTGCCTTGGTCTCCCAAAGTGCTGGGATTACAAGCCTGAGATACTATACCTGGCCTGGCCATATGCCATTTTTTTTTTTTTTAAGATGGAGTCTTGCTTTGTCGCCCAGGCTGGAGTGCAATGGTGTGATCTTGGCTCACTGCAACCTCTGCCTCCCAGGTTCAAGTCATTCTGCTGCCTTAGCCTTCTGAGTAGCTGGGACTGCAATCTGCACACTACCATGCCCAGCTAATTTTTGTGTTTTTAGTAGAAAAGGGGGTTCATCACATTGGCCAGGCTGGTCTCAAACTCCTGACCTTGTCATCTGCCCACATCGACCTCCCAAAGTTCTGGGATTATAGGTGTGAGCTACCGTGCCCAGCCCATATGTGACTTTTAAATCAGGGAAGTACGTTTAACTTTGAAAAATGACTTTTCATCATTTATTGAGATGATTAAGTGGGATGTCTCCTTTAATCTATTAATATGATAAAAGATGAATAGATGTTCTAAATTTGAACTATCTCTTGCATCCCAAGAATCCCATTTTATCACTGTGTATTAATTTGTTAACTTGCTTATACTTTATGACATTGTGGCACTATTTATAAATTACATACTGGCCTGTAGTTTCCTTTTGTGCTTTGTTAGGCTCAATGTCAGTGTCATTCTTTCCTTCTCTCTCCATGCTTAGGGATCACTTAGGATTGAAAAAGTATGTTTCTAAAAGTTTTGAATGACATCCTTAATGAGACTGAAGGGGCCTTGAGTAAGTGAGTTTGGTTTCCTTGCTCTTCTACCTCCCACCACGTGAGGATGCAGCAACAGGAGGTGCCATCTTGGAAACAGAGCAGCCTTCACCAAACCCAGTGTTGGCACCTTGATTTGGGCTTCCCAGCCTCCAGAACTATAAGAAATTAATTTATATTCTTTGTAAGTTACCCAGTCTAAGGTATTTTTGTTATAGAAGCACAAATGGAGTAAGACAATGTCTTTATCTATTTATATATGTTAATAGATAGCTATGTTTGTTCTCAGTTCTCTTTGATTTCTGCTATTACTGCTTTATTTTCTATTTTGCTAAATAATTTATATTTTTAAAATTTGTGTGTTTTCTAATAGTTCAGAAGATTTATAATGTGTTTTTAGGACCTTTATTGGTTATTTTATAACTTTTAATGATGTATTTAAACTTATATAATTTGACTTATCAAATATTGACTGTATCTATTGACTCCCTGCTATGAACAAGAAAGTGTATGTTCACTTCTACATACTTCTCATTCAATTTGTAATTTTAATTTATTTAATTATTTCTTTTGATAATTTACATGACTATGTAAATTTTTTGGGGGAGTTGTAACTTTAAAATTTAATTCATAGTTGTGACTGATTCTACTTTATTTTTAAAGGCTTAGTTGTGTTTTTGTTTTTTTGGACAGTTTTAGATTCACAGCAACATTGAGAAAAAGGTATAGAGACATTTCATGTCTCTCATGTCCCCATACATGCATCATCTCCCCCATTATCAATTTCCCCCACCAGAGTGGCACATTTGTCACAATTGATGGGCCCACATTGACACTTCATTACACCCAAAGTCCGTAGTTTACATTAGGGTTCACGCCTGGTATTATATATTCTATGGGTTTGAACAAAATTATGACACGTATCACCATTATAGTATCATACAGAGTATTTTTTCTGCCCTAAACATCCTCTGTGCTCTTCCTATTCAGTCCTTCTTTCTCCCTTACCCCTGGCAACCACAGATCTTTTTACTTTTTCCATAGTTGTGCCTTTTCCAGAATATTATATAATTGGAATCATAACAGTAGTAGCCTTTTCAGATTCACTTCTTTCACTTAGTAATATGTAATTTTATGTTTTCCCCATGTCTTTTCATAGCTTTATAGCTTATTTTAAGCACTGAGTAATATTTCATTGTGTGAATGACTACAGTTTGTTCACCTACTAAAGGACATTCTTGATTGCTTCCAAGTTTTGGCAATTATCAATAAAGCTGCTATAAACATTTATATGTAGCTTTTGTATGGAAAGAAGTTTTCAACTCCTTTGGTCAAATACCAAGGAGTGTGACTGCTAGATCATATGGCAAGAGCATGTTTAGTTTTGTAAGGAACCGCTAAACTGACTTATAAAGTGGCTGTACCATTTTGTATTTTCACTAGCAGTGAGAGTTTCACATCCTACAACTTGTTACATGTTGCTTCACATCTTCACCTGTGTTTGGGGTTGTCAGTGTTCCAGATTTTGGCAATTCTAATAGATGTATAGAGGTATCTCCTTTTTTTTTTTTTTTTTTTTCGAGACAGAGTCTCACTCTGTCGCCCAGGCTGGAGTGTAATGGCATGATCTCGGCTCACTGCCTCCTGGGTTTAAGTGATTCTCCTGCCTCAGCCTCCCAAGTAGTTGGGATTACAGTTGTGTGCCACCATATCCTGCTAATGTGTATATATATATATATATATATATATATATATATGTATGAAGAATATATATATTTTTTTTAGTAGAGACAGGGTTTCACCATGTTGGCCAGACTGGTCTCAAATTCCTGACCTCAGGTAATCTGCCCGCCTTAGCCTCCCAGTGCTGGGATTATAGGCATAAGGCACAGTGCCAGGCCCTCATTGTTGTTTTAATTTGCATTTCCCTGATGACACATGATATGGAGGATCTTTTCATATGGTTATTTGCCATCTGTAAACCTCCTTTGGTGAGGTGTGTGTTAAGGTCTTTGGCCCATTTTAAAATCAGGTGTTTGTTTTCTTACTGAGTTTTAGGAGATCTTTGTATATTTTAGATAACAGTCCTTACCAGCTACGTCTTTGCAATTATTTTCTCCTAGTCTATGGCTTGTCTTTTCCTTCTCTTGAATTTGATTTCTTTTTAAGAGTCAGATGTACTGAGGTATAATTTACATGTAGCAAAATTTATCCTTTTTGGGTATACTGTTCTATGAGTTTTGACAAAGGTATAGAGTAGTATCAACAATATCACAATCAATATAAGTGGAACAGCTCCATGACTGCAAAAATGCCTTCTGTAGGCCCTTGTAATAACCCCCTACTCCACCCCTGCTCTCTGACAACCACTGATCTAATTGCCATTCTTTAAAAAAATGTCATTATGAAGTGAGTAAAGACTACATAGTATAGTCTTTATTGTCTGACTTCTTTCATTTAGCATAATGTTTTTATGATTTATCAAGGCTGTTGCATATGTGAGTAGTTTCTTTTTTTCTGTTCTGAATGTACATTTTGTGAATATATCACAATTTGTTTATTCCCAGGTCAATAGGCATCTGAATTGTTTCTAGTTCGCAGGGATTATGAATAAAGCTCCTTTGAACATTTTCATACAGATGTTTGGGTAGATATGTTTTCAGTTTTTTGGATAAATACCTAGTAGTGGATTGCTTATTGTATGTTTAACATCACAGGAAACTGTCAAATCCTTTTTCAAAGCAGCTATAATTCTTACACATTTTCAACAGAAATATATAAAAGATGCAGCTGCTTTGCTTTATTGTCAACACTCAGTATTATCAACTTTTAACATTTTCATCATTCTAATTGATGTATTATAGTCTACTATTGAGGCTCTAATTTCAATTTTCCTAACATTAACAAACATATTTTTATATAAACATATAAAATTTTTATATGTTTGCCATTTGAATCTTTTATTGGCAAAGTATCTGTTCAAATTTTCTACTTATTTTTTTAAACATTGGGCTGTTTTCTTATCACAGTTTGAGAGTTCTATATATATTCTGGGTATCAATTCACTTTATCGTTTTTTTAATTTTATACTTTGTACTTATGTGTCTTATTAAGAAATTTTGCTAGCTCAGTCTTAAAAATTTATTTTTCTTTCCTAAAGTAGTATAATTTCAGATTTAAATTTAGGTCAAAGATTCAAGTTAATTTTTTATATGATATTTTGTATATGGTCTAATATCAATTTTTTTTCTTTTATGGTTTGTGACTTTGAGAAGAAATACTTGTTAGCCTAATGTTCCAAAGATTTTATCTTATGTTTCTTCTAGAAGTTTTATAATTTCAAGTTTTACATTTGTATCTATGATTTATTTTGAATATATATATATATATTTTACTTTTTGTTTTTTAATTAAAAATTTTTCTTTTTAGAGACAGGGTCTCACTCTTGCTCAGCCTGGAGTGAGGTGGTATGATCTTTAGCTCACTGCAGCCTCAAACTCCTGGGTTCAAGCAATTCTGCCTCCTGAGTAGCTGGGACTACAGGAGCAAGCCACCATGTCTAGCTTTTAAATAATTCTTTTTGAGGCTGGGCGCGGTGGCTCACGCCTGTAATCCCAGCACTGGGAGGCCGAGGTGGGTGGATCACGAGGTCAAGAGATCGAGACCATCCTGGCCAGCAAGGTGAAACTCCGTCTCTGCTAAAAATACAAAAATTAGCTGGGCGTAGTGGCACGCGCCCCTGGTCCCAGCTACTGGGAAGGCTGAGGCGGAAGAATCGTTGGAACCCAAGAGGCGGAGGTTGCAGTGAGCAGAGATTGCCCCACTGCACTCCAGCCTGGCGACAGAGCAAGACTCGGTCTAAAAAAAAAAACAATTCTTTTTGGAAATGAGGGTCTTACTGTATTGCCCAAGCTGGTCTCAAACTCCTGGTCTCAAACTCCTGTGCTCAAATGATCCTGCCACCTTAGCCTCCCAAAGTCCTGGAATTACAGGCATAAGCCACTGTACTCAGTCTCATTTTAATTTTTAAAAAATATATAATTGTAGGTTTGCATCAAGGATCAATTTTTATTACATATAAATGCTTAATTGTTCGTCCCATTTATAGAAAAGACCATCTTTTTTTATTGAATTACCTTGATATTTTATCAGTACCAAATAAACCAATACATGGGTCTATTTCTAGGCTTCTGTTCTGTTCCTAGTTAAAAAGATATGTGTATCTTTTTGCCAAGACTACACTTTCTGTATTATGATAGCTTTATAAATCTTGAAATCAGATAGTATAAGTTCTTCAACTTGTTTTTCTTTTTCAAAATCATTTTGGAAATTCTGGGACTTTTGATTTTTCCTGTAAATTTTAGACTCAACTTGTCAATTTTTACAAAAATAACTTCTGGTATTTTGATTGGGAATTACATTAAATCTACAGAGACATTTTGGGAGAACTGATAATAATATTGAATCTTCTGATTCATGAACGTGGTATATCTTGCCATTTTTCTGCTCTTTGATTTATTTCATCAAGTCTTTGTAGTTATTAGCTTTTTGCTGATTATGGAAGATTATGTAGACTTGAAGTAAAAACATTTCTATTTCTTCCTTTCCAATCTGTATGCTTTGTATTTCTTCCCTCTGCTTTATTTCTCTGGCTAGAATCCTCAACACCGTATTCTGCAGTAGTGATGAAAATGGACTTTCTTTACTTCATTCCTGATCTTTGGGAAAAGCATTGTCTTTCATCACTAAGTATGATACTTTAGACTTCACTGATACATGTAATTTTTAATTAAACAAGTTTCTGGGTACACGTGATAGCTTAATACATTCTATAATTTGAAAAGATCAAATCGGTGTACTTGGGATATCCATCACCAAGTACTCTTTTTATAATGTTAGAATCATCCAAATTCTTCTAGCTATTGACTTAATTGATTTTAAAATAATTGACCATGTCCTTTTTTATGAAACATGTCTACATTTTATTTTGTACCTTCATTCTTGTTTAATCTCAATTCTGTATTTGAGTCAATTTAAAGATCATTACCAGTACTTTAGCCACATTCTCTCTACTCATTTCTTGGCTAGTGAAGTTCTTCTTGAAATTTATTTCAGAGAACTTGGATAAACTATACTCCTAATTTTTTGCATGTTTAAAAATAGCTATTCTTATATTTGAATGAATGTTTAATTGGATTTTTCCCTATGATCTTGTATGCATTTCTCCACTATTTTCTAGAGTTGAGTACTACTGTGGAAAAATCCAAAGCAAAGCTAGCTTCTTTAACCCTTTAGATGACATTCTTATTCTTAGGGCCTGGGTTGTCACAAAATTATCTTTTTGATCATTTAAGTTTAAATAGTTAACTTAGAATAGTGTCTTGGATTTAATTACGACCCAGTAAATATTAGCTATCCACATTGACTTCTTTATTTTCCTTTAAAAAATTTAAATTATGAGTGCATAATAGTTGTACATATTGATGGGGTATGTGTGATATTTTGATACAAGCATACAATGTGTAATGATCATATCAGGGTAATTGGGATATTCATCACCTCAAGCATTTATCATTCTTTCTGTTAGTAATGTCCTAATTCCATTCTCTTAGTTATTTTGAAGTATACAATAAATTATTGTTCACGATAGTCACCCTATTGGAGGCTGAGAAGGGAAGTGAGTGGGGGGGGTATAAAGGATGGTTAATAGGTACAAGAACATAAAAGAAATGCTTTGACTTTTTGTTGTATAAAGACTATTCTTTTTTTGAGACAGAGTCTTGCTCTGTCACCAGTGTGGAGTGCAGTGGCATGATCTCGGCTCACTGCCACCTCCATCTCCCGAGTTTAAGCGATTCTCTTTCCTGCCTCAGCCTCCCGAGTAACTGGGATTACAGGCATGTGCCACCATGCCCAGCCAACTGTTGTATTTTTAGTGGAGATGGGGTTTCACCATGTTGGCCAGGATGGCCTCAATCTCTTGATCTCATGATCCGCCCACCTCGGTCTCCAAAATTGCTGGGATTACAGGCATGAGCCACTGTACCCAGTCTGTTTTCTTTTAAGTTTTCTTATTTAATAAAGAGCTCCTTGTTTCATGGTTTTTTTAAAAAAAATTGTGCCTGTGTGTATATGCGTTCTTCATTTGTTTTCTGTCAGTTCTTTTTCTTGAAATATTTTTGTGTAGATTCTAAGCTAATTCTGTTTGTGAAAACTACTGATTTCTAAATAAGGGAAATTCTTCCTGGACTGGCTGTTTTAAGATAAACGTGGGAGAAGAGCCAGGAGACTTGAGCCTAAGGTAGCAGCAGTTTGAGCAATCTTAGTCTTCTGAACCTCTCTCTTTAGCACGCTGGCCTGTGAACATGTCTCTGGGATGGTGTGATTTCTCCTTAGCTTACAGTGAAGTCTTGTACCATATAGGACATGTAGAGTGTGTGTGTGTGTGTGTGTGTGTGTGTGTGCGTGTGTGTGTACGTGCGTGTGTGTGTGCGTGCGTGCACGCACATATATTTGTGTGCATATGTGATTTAGATTTCCATTTCCTCCATATCCTGGACTCTCTTAAGCACTGTTAAGTCTACTTTTTTTAGTTACTGTTTTCTTTGACCTGCTCATTTCGCAAGTTTTCGCATGTCTTTCTATAGTCTAATTGATTTTCTTTGTTTTGCTTTTCTTCCTTTTCACTGGCTGCACAATTCCATTTCTGATTACCATTCATCTTTGAAGAAGAATAGTCTGCTCGTAAGTAGCTATGACCTCAAGAATTTGGAGGAAAGGGACCTAGAGGGTGAGCCGAGGTATCAGACAGTTACAACTCAGAGGATTAAGATAACAGTAGTTTGAGAAGTCTTAGAGTTGATAGAACTCTGAAAGTCTCAGAATGTCTCTTCACCATGTTTTCAGTGTTGTCTGTACCTTCCTTGGGTGAGCAAGTGGCTTGCATTTTAATAATGGTTTTGCATGTGACATTTCCTTTCTTTGTTTCTTCCTTTGTTTTTTGAAAAATTGTTTATATTTCTCTTCGAAGAGGCACTATGACTTAGTGGTTATGAACACAAATGTTGGAAGCACTTTGTTTAGGTATGAATTTAGGTTCTGTCATTCACAAGCTGTGTCCTTGGGAAAGTTACTTAATCCCTCAGTGCCTCAGTTTCCTCACCAGCAACATGGAGATGGTGATAATAATAGTAACTACCTCCTAAGCATATCAGAATCAAGTGACTTAAAATGTGTAAGGATTTTTTAATACTTCCGGGCAAAGAGCAAACACTAGATGTTTCTAAAAATAAAGCTGTCTGTTATCACCTGCTACAAAATCTGATTGCTTCTCTTTGTCTCTTTTCCATGAAATCACACTGGCAGACTTCATGTACAAACGTCATGCCTTGTCATTTCTCACCCAGCACCACATCTTCTGCAGCTAGTAGGTTGAAGCAGGCTTCCAGAATATTTCTGAGCAAACTCTATGAATTTGGTGTTCCAACTGAGGAATCACTGATTGAGCTCTTCAGGGCCATATGCTGATTTGGGGGAATTTGTTTTACTGCATATAATCTGTCATGTGGTGTCTCTCTTCCCAACCTCTTTCAATTTGGTTCAGAGCCTTCTGTCTTTGGCAGCTGTTTTTCATGGCTTTTGGTTTGGGTTTGGGATTATTTTCCAGCTTCATTGGAGATAAAGTTTTTCTCTTTTTTTATTCTGCTTATTGTTTAGGTGGGTTTCAGGGAGGGGAGTAGATCTTTACTAAGTCAAGTGGAACTAGAAGTTGAGTCAAGTTAAATCAATTTTATTAAAATTTTAATTGCTATTCAGAAAGTATAAAACTAGGCATTTATTTTCTGTAAATTAATCACTTGTTCTTTACAACTGCTAGAGACATGTTTCATTTTAAGTCTCTATTTTGAAACAGTTACTGAAACTTTTATTAAATATATTCATCTAGTTACAAATCAAATACAGTTGGTCCTCTGTATTCATGGGTTCTGGATCTGTGGATTCAGCCAACCATGGCTGAAAAACATTAGGAAAAAAACGAATGGTTGCATCTGTACTAAACATATACAGACTTTTTTCTTGCCATTCTCTCAACATACAGTGTACCACATTTATATAGCATTTACATTTTGCTAAGTATTAGAAGTTATCTAGAGATGATTTAAAGTACATGCGAGGATGTGCATAGGTTATGGGCAAATACTATGCCATTTTATATCACAGACTTAAGTGTCTATGGATTTTGGTAGCCAAGGAGGGTCCTCAGCCAGTTCTCTGTGGATATCAATGGGTAACTAGAATACAGAAAAGCCTAAATAAAGAGCTCTCTGCCCTTCTTCTATTCTCCATTTCTTCAGTCCCACTTATCAAGAGCAATTATTTTTCACCTGTTTCTCTTTTGAGTTCTGGCAGCTAGCTTAACATATTTAAATCATCAAACATATATTGATATATAAATATACATCTTTTTTTCTGGTTAATTTTGCAACACGTCAAAAAACAAAATAACAAATTGGCATGTTGGGACATGCTCCATGTTCACTGTCATGACTCCCTTGATAGAGTTACGCTATCTGAATTTTGCATGCAGCTTTATTAACCTAGTCGCAGAGAAGGACTCTTTATGGTTTGCTGTTCTAGTAGACTTTTCTATTTACTTTTATAGAACCAATTCACTGAATCTCAGGTAAATGGGGACAGTTTTTCCTGAAGACTGCCAGAGTAGTCTGCAAAAGCTTTGTTTCTGTTGTCATTCTCCTTATGTTTAAGTTAGACATTGCTTCCCTGCCCAGATTTACTCAGTGTTTTCTTGAAAACACTTTAATTCAATCTTGGATTTTTTTTTTGTTTTGTTTTAACCGAGTCCTTCGATTAGTCATTTGGTAGCTTTTCCTAATACAGGCTCAAGATGTTTTACCCACAATTCCAAAATTAAAAAGCTATGAAAACCACGATTTTTTTTGTTTTTGTTTTTTGGTAACTCTTTCATTGGCAGAGCCTGGCCTGAACTGATTTGAGAGAATATTTACCCCTCAAGTGTTTAATTATGAGCTACTGACCCACGTCCCATTGGAACTATTACATAGTTTAGTGTACATACATGCACTATTGCCTTTCTAAAATATGAAGAGTTCTGAAACATTTCTGGCCCTGAAATCTTTGAATAAGGGATTGTTGACCAGTATCATGACAGTAGAATGTTACTAGTACTGGAATTGTCTGCTTAATTGGATAGGCGAATCCTGTCCTTGAAATACTAGATTAAGCCAACAGTGCTGTTTGTATTTGTGTACACTACTGTCCAGTCATAAACAATTCTAGTTATTTTAAAAGAGAGAATTTAAGACCTTGGCTAACTGGCTGCTTGAGAATAAAAATTATTTTATTCTCAAATGTAAAAAATTCTATTTATTGCATTTATATAAAAGTAGTAATGGCAAGAAGAGCTACCACTCTGGGGCTGGAAGAACAAAGGGAAAAGTTTGAAATTATTAGCACTCAGCAAAATGAAGACTCTGAAGGGCTGGGATTGAGCTTCCGAGGAGGTGGCTCTACCTGGTTAGAGCTGGTATGTCCCAGGTGGTACAATAAGGATGATTCTCAGAGTGTTAGAAAATGTCAAGAGTCCAACCAACTGCCACTGACAGGGTAAAGAGCAGGTGCTGGGGCCCTGCTGACAAGAAGAAAACAGTCATTTCTTGCTCCTCTAGTTAGCCAGTCTTGCTCTAGTGCCCTCCATCGACACGGGCTATCGAAGAGCCAGCTGCCAAAGGAGGAATAGTTTACAGATTTTTAGTGCCAGGATTTCAGAGCAGAGTATAGAAGGATGGGTGTGGAGCTGAGAGGCCATAGCTCAAAAATGGGCACAGCCCAGGCTGGGCACAGTGGCTCATGCCTGTAATCCTAGTACTTTGGGAGGCTGAGGCTGGTGGATCACTTATGGTCAGGAGTTTGAGACCAGCCTGGCCAACACAGTAAAACCCGTCTTTACTAAAAAATACAAAAATTAGCCAGGTGTGGTGGCAGGTGCCTGTAATTTCAGCTACTTGGGAGGCTGAGGCATGAGAATTGCATGAACCTGGGACGCAGAGGTTGCAGTGAGCTGAGATCATGCCACTGCATTGCAGCCTGGGTGACAGAGTGAGACTCTGTGCCCCACTTCCCTCAACATCCCCCCGCAAAAAAAAAACCCAAAGGACACAGTCCAAATTTTAGGCTACTCAGTATCCATATACAGCTGTCTAAACATATGTGAATTTCCTGTCAGCAGCAATAATAAATATATCCAACTATCCTTCATATAAGAGGTATTTTCATTCTCTCCCCAAAATGGGGAGATATAAATTCACTATTGTCAAACTAAATAATATCTTAACATGTTTAATGTTTAATATGGGTGACAATCATGGTATTTACCTCTTGGTGGTATTAATTACTCCTTAAATTTGTTTTCATTCCTTTACAAATATTTTGTAATCTAATAACTAAAGTATGAAGTTAATCACTACCAATATTTTTTTCACAATTAGGGAAAAAGAGAAGGAAATAAAAAAGAAATTTGTTAATATATCCAAGTATATATATTATAAAACACCATATTGCTTATAACACATATCATAGAAGATAAAAATATAACCTATATAATATAATATCAGGCAGTATATCATATTTTATTTATATAACAGAGGAAAATGTACATTGTTGTAATCCTACTTTTATAAGGCTGTAGTGATATTTACAACTTATTTCTTCTATGAAACATCTTGTGTTTTTGTCACCCTCAGCCAGCATTTCAACTGATCTAAACCCTTTACCTGGTGGGGTAACTCAAATTTTCATTATTAAAGTGTCTGTATTTTTAGTGGTCATGCCTTCCGTCACTTCTTATACTTTTCCAATAACTTCTGCCATTGGAAATGGAAGTACTAAGAGACACTTGAAAGAATACTCTGGGTTCTATGTGTATTTTCTTTTCTCCTTTCACTTTATAGCTATAACTTAACTTCGTCTTGGTAATCTCAATCTCTCCAGTAAATAGTGTGGCCCCTTTCTCTGGCTTCTGATCTGGTAGCATAAGGAACTCAAAATGGCCAGGTAACAGTTCCAACTTCCAATTCAGTGGCATCATTGCTGTGTCCTTTGGTGGAAGGATTTCTCTAAGACCTCCAAACCTGCAAAGTTCAAAACTGGGGGGAACAGGCATCAAATAAACTGAGTTGGTGTAATATTGAAAGAAATTAATTCCACTTCTACTCTTTGATGATTTCTGGACCCATCGATTCTGACTTGTGATAAATGATACCATATTGTCACTGAATCATGGCTTATAGAGCAGCCTGTAAGGGAGAAACCAAACATTTCACTATATTGTCTCATAACTGGTATTGTAACAGGATCTTCAGTAAGTCATTCACTGTTCTATCAGACTAGTAATTTCTGAGCATTGCATTGTATCAGAAACACAAGATTAGGTTTATTAGGTTGTTGCAGTAAGAGAATACACATATTGGAAAACCACGGGGTGTCTCACAATGGGTGAATTAGAGAAGAACATTTAAGGAGTTTAGGGAGCTGGAGTTAGTCATGGGATGATATATCAGTCTGTTCTTATGCGGCTAATAAAGACATACCAAAGAGTGGGTAATTTATAAAGGAAAGAGACTTAATTGACTCACCATTCCACTCCATGACTGGGGGTGGGGGAGTCTCACAGTCAAGGCAAAAGGTAAATGAGTAGCAAAGTCATATCTTGCATAATGGCAGGCAAGAGAGCTTATTATGTAGGGAAGTCCCCTTTCTATAATAATCAGATCTTATGAGACTTTCACTAGAACGACATGGGAAAGACCAGCCCTCATGATTCAATTATCTTCCAACAGTCCCTCTCATGACATGTGGGAATTATGGGAGCTAAAATTCAAGATGAGATTTGGGCAGAGAACACAGCCAAACTATATTAGATGGTCTTGCCAGGGATTAGTCAGAATCTATAGACTGGCCAAGTTTCTGGCACAGTCATTGGTCTTATCTCTAACACAGGAGTTCAGGCAGAGTTGCCACTGGGTCAGTTAGTCAGTGGTCTTACCTTGGAACATGTGAGTCTAAATGAGCTGTGTTGAGAGTATGAATTTATATTGCTTGTCTTGCATGTCATCGTTTAGGACAGTTAATCTGTTTTGTGAGTCCCAGTACAGTTTGACAAATTGTGATCTTTGCCTCAATTCTCAAATACCTCTTCACAGCTACCAACAGGGCATATATTTCTGCTTCATCAGAATCCTTATCAGAATCCCTTTCTGATGGATTATTCAAGATATGATCAATCCAGATCTGCACCGCTCTTTGAGGGCTCATAATTGGGTACTGAGTTTTTCATGGTAGTTGTTTTTATCTCTTTAATCATCAGGCCTTCTTGTTTTTTGTTGGATGATCACTTGTTCAGTTATGTGGCATGACAGCAGCTGTGTAGTAACAATTAAGATTCTGGCTTCTGCAACATAGACAAATACTAAGATAAGGATTATTATTAAAGTTTGCAAGGTACTTCAAAACAAAATATTAGATAAACTTCCAAATCTGGGCCTTAAAGACATGCCCATAATCTATTTGGATCTTCCTTAGATGAATCAAGTGGCTTTTCCCATTAATTTGGATATGGATTACTCAACCTAGGCAGTATTTGAATAATTAGTCCCATATCTAGTTACTGTCAGGAATAAGAATCTTAGGCGTACTGTAATTGAAGACTAGGAGTGCTTGTCAACAATTAAGAACATTAAACCAGCAGAGAGGGAAGAAAATAACCAAGAAGTAAGACCCAAAAAATATACAAAGAAGTGAGAGTTAATCAAAGGTTTTTTGCATCTGGGATTCTTGACTGTAATTATCTTGGATGAAGTCAGTCTACTTCAAGAACCATTGGATCTATTGAGCCATAAAGTTGAAGAGGTAGAGCAGCTTACACTGCAGACTGGACTTGTTGCAGAGCCTTTTCTTACACTGAGACCACTGAAATTTACAGCCTTATATGTCAATTTGTCAGAGAAAAATACAAATGTGATATGTTTCCCCCAAATCCAGAGAGGACCAGAGGTTTGGCATTGAGAAACAAAAATTTGAAAACCAGCATACCCTTTAGTTTTCTTGAATCTTAATACTTTCAGAGAGATATGAGAACTGGACTCCAAAGATATACCAGGATGCTTAAGTCTGTTGTCTTTCAGTTCCATTATAATAAGCATGTTAAACAAATGGAAAAACATCCATGCTCATGGATGAGAAGAATCAATATCATTAAAATGGTTATGCCACCCAAAGCAATTTACAGATTCAATGCTATTCCTATCAAACTACCAAGGACATTTTTCACAAAATTAGAAAAAATTATTTTAAAATTTATATGGAACCAAAAAAGAGCTCGAGTAGCCAAGGCAATCCTAAGCAAAAAGAATGAAGCTGGAAGAATCACATTACCTGACTTCAAACTATACTACAAGGCTGCAGTGACCAAAACAGCATGGTTCTGGTACAAACACAGGCACATAGACCAAGGAAACAGAATAGAGAGCCCAGAAATAAGGCTGCACATCTATGACCATCTGATCTTTGATAAAACTGACAAAAACAAGCAATGGGGAAAAGACTCCATATTCAATAAATAGTGCTGGGATAACTGACTAGCCCTATGCAGAAGATTGAAACTGGACCCTCTCCTTATGCCATATACAAAAATCAACTCAGGATGGATTAAAGACATGAATATGAAACCCCAAACTATAAAAACTCTGGAAGACAACCTAGGCAACACCATCCTGGACATAGGAATAGTCAAAGACTTCTTGACAAATCACAACAAAAGCAAAAATTGACAAATGGGATCTAATGACATTTAAGAGCTTTTGCAGAGCAAAAGAAACTATCATCAGAGTAAACAGACAGCTTAGAGTGGGAGAAAATATTTGCAAACTATGTATCTGACAAAGGTCTGATATCCAGCGTCTATAAGGAACTTAAACAAATTTACAAGAGAAAAACAACCATATCAAAAAGTAGACAAAGGACATGAATAGATACTCCTCAAAAGAAGACATAATTTGGCCAAGAAGCATATGAAAAACTCAATATCACTGATTATTAGAGAAATACAAATCAAAACCACAGTGAAATACCATCTCACACTAGTCAGAATAGTGATGATTAAAATGTCAAAATATAATAGTTGCCAGTGAGGTTGCAGAGAAAAGGAAACCCTTATACACTGTTGGTGGGAGTGTAGATTACTTCAACTGTTGTGGAAAGCAGTGTGGCAATTCCTCAAAGAGCTAAAAGCAGAACTACTATTTGACCAGCAATCCCATTACTGTGTATATAACCAGAAGAATATAAAGCATCCTACCATAAAGACATAGGTACATGAATGTTCATTGCAGCACTGTTCACAAAGACATGGAATCAACCCCTAAATGCCCATCGATTACAGACTGCATAAAGGAAATGTGGTACTTACGTACAAGATCATGTTTTTTGTGGGAACACGGATGGAGCTGACGGCTGTTAACCTTAGCAAACTAATGCAGAAACAGGAAACCAAATACTGCATGTTCTCACTTGTAAGTGAGCGCTTAATGACAAGAACTTATGAACATAAAGATGGAAACAACAGACACTGGGGTCTACTTGAGGTTGAAGGGTGAGAGGAGAGAGAACAGCAAAATGATAACTATTGGGTAATGAGCTTAATACCTGGGTGATGTAATAATACGTATCACATAATAATATGTGATACATATTATTACATGTGTTTATGTAACCTTCACATGTACCCCCAAACCTAAAATAAACATTGTTCTCAGTACATAAAAACTGTATAAAGCCTTTTAAATGCATTATCTCATTTAATCCTGACCACACTTTATGGAAGTAAACTGAGCAGAATTTTCAGGTTTTTCCTTAGGAATCCTTGACTGCCTCTGGAGACACAGATCCACATTTTATAAAATCAGGCCGATACTCAATGAGAACATCAAGACTTCCTCAAGGCTGGCCTGAGACTACTTACATCAGAATTGCCTCAAGAGCTTAAGGAAAACTTGCACTCTGGGTTTCATGGCAAAACTTCCAAATTGGTATTTCTGAGGTTAGGGTCCAGGAATCTTCAACTCATTAATCTTGCCACCTTTCAAGGTGATTCTATGAACTTTGAAATTGGAGGGCTGCTGTTCTACCTATACTCATTAATGTCAAATTTCTATTGGATACATTAATTTTTATTTTTTAAGAGACAAAGTCTCACTCTGTCCCCCAGGCTGGAGTGCAGTGGCATGATCACAGCTCCCTGCAGCTTGGAACCCCTGGGTTCAAGGGATTCCCCCCACCTCAGGGTCCCAAGTAACTGGGACTACAGGCACATGCCCCCATGCCTGGCTAATTTAAAATATGTATCTATATATACACACACACACATATATATATATATATAACTTGTGTGTGTGTGTGTGTGTGTGTGTGTGTGTGTGTGTGTGTGTGTGTAGAGACAAGGTCTCATTATGTTGACCAGGCTGGTCTCAAATGCCTGATCTCAAACGCCTGGTCTCAGGTGATTCTCCTGCTTTGGCCTCCCAGAGCTTTGGGATTACAGGCATGAGCCACTGCGTCCAACCAGATGTTAATTTTTTAAGAAGAAATTTACTAAATAATGTGGTGCCTAAGGAACTCTATAATATTAAGTTTATAATAAAGCCTGTTGCACTTATTAGTAGCATCTTAATAAAACATCTATGAGTAAATATCTAATATACCATGTGATAGTCCTCCTGATATGTGAGGCTTAGGCTCCTAAAAACACCATGGAAGGAAAATTCACAGGCAAGAAATTTTAGAATAAAGAAAATTTACAGAAATAAAGAGGTTGATGGATTAATCCTAAGTAAAGCTATTCTTTTATACATTTCTTGTGTGAACACAAAATTAAAATATTAAAGATCTCTGACTAAACAGACTATCACTGGGCCTTTTGCATGCCTCATATTAATGTTTTATTCCAGATTCTGTCTGTTTTAAGTGGAAGAAAGCCCAATCAAACTAACTTAAAAACATATTTTCTCCTTGTCCCACATAACCGGGAAGGCAAGTTGGTAGTCTTGGCAGGATCCAGGTGCACTTGGAGACCCCCCAGGAATTTGTGTGTCTCCTATATGCCCTATGTTGTCCTCATTTGAGACAGCCTTGACCCAGTAGTGCAAAAAGATGACCATCATCAAGTCCAGGACTAGAGCACACCGGTTTGACAATTTCTGGGAAAAAAAATCCTTCTTTCTTCGGTAATTCCATTGAAAATCCCATGGCTGATTATAAGACTCCCATGCACATTGATCAGAATAATGCAGAACTTTTAATGTTCAGGCTGGGAGTGAAGTCAGCCTCACTAGAATTTGCTCTGAGAGCGGGGGAGGATGAATTCTTAAAGGAAAAGCAGGAGGCTCTTTTTAGAAGAGAAGTACGCACAGGTGAAAACCACAGCTACAGTGGGTGGATGGAGAGGTATACAGTTGGTTTTCATTTATTCTTTTTAAGATCTTTTAAGGAAATCTTTAGACTCTTCCTCCTTTTAGAGTTTCAATAAGATGTTTTTGCTGCGGATAACCTTCATAAAAGAGGCTTTTGTTCCTTCCAACCCCTGTTTCTTGTCTTTCTGATTTTTAACTCAATTTTGATTTTCTTCTTTCTGGGCCCAATCATGAATAACTAGAACACTTGGAATGCAAAAATCTTTGTTTAGCTTTTATTTAACCTTTATGGGACAGCCAGCTAAGCATATGCCATATCTGGCCACAGTACAGAGGATAATAGATTTAGTCATAAGGAATGTGCCGTGAATTTCAAGTCTGGAGTCGGACTGGCTGGGTTCAAATCCTGATTTTGCCATTTGCTAGCTGTGACCTGGGGCACAAACATTTCCATGACTCAATGTCTTTTTCTACAGTCAGTCTAATAGTGTCCTTCCAGTAGGTTGCTGTGAGGATGGATTAAATGATCAGATCTATGTAAATATATTGTAAAGGCTCAAAGAGCATTGGCAAGAGTCTTCATTCATGCCAAAGCTTGTGAAGTATGCTGGTTAACCTTTTACCAATATCTCATTTCTGTCTTCCTTACAGAAATAAGTGTGTAGCTTTAAGCTTGAGATTTACTAATCTCTCGATGTTCTTTTCTTCTTTGCAAAAATCTTTATTACAAAACTCTCTACTGCAGTTCCACCACATATTTTACCTTCCTCTCCTATTTCCAGTTCTCTTGTTCCCCTCCTCTCGTTACTGCCAAGAGGACTGACTCAGCATTCTCTTATATGGAAATGAAATTCTTGAAGTTGCTAAAAAGGCAATGTAAAAGAAATTCTCATGAACAAAATTTTGGTGAGGTCAACTCAAGGTAGGGGGAGAATAAGTTCTGTCATACAATTAGTTCTTTCATATATTTCACAAACAGATCTTGACTGCCTTACATCTGTGTTGTAAGACAGTTTGTAAGAGTCATTAGGAGACAGAAAGTTAAATGACACGTTGCCTCTGGCCTTAAGGAGAGGAAAATTTTGAATCTTTTCCATTTTTATGCACTTCAGTTTAACATGAATTAAAACTGTTATAAAATCATTTGATTTAGAACATCTTTTAAAAGTAATTTGTTATTACTTTCTCTGCATCTAATAAATCCACTGAAGAAGATAGAAGGATGAAGCTGATCTTTATTTATTTTTTTGAGATGGAGTCTTACTCTTATCACCCAGGCTGGAGTTCAATGGCTCGATCTCAGCCCACTGCAACCTCTGCCTCCCAGGTTCAAGCGACTCTCCTGCCTCAGCCTCCCACGTAGCTGGGATTACAGGTGCCTCCCACCATGCCCAGCTAATCTTTGTATTTTTAGTAGAGATGGGGTTTTGCCATGTTGGCCACGCTGGTCTTGAACTTCTGACCTTGTGATTTGCCTGTCTTGGCCTCCCAAAGTGCTGGGATTACAGGCATGAGCCACCATGCTGGGACCATAATTTTAACCAATAAAATTATGGCTATTGTGTGTGCTTACTCTATGTCAAGTCCTAAATGCTTTATTTTATTTTATTTTTCCATTTATTTTATTGCATTTTAGGTTTTGGGGTACTTGTGAAGAACATGCAAGATTGTTGCATAGGTACACATGTGGCAGTGTGATTTGCTGCCTTCCTCCCCATCACCTAAATCTGGCATCTCTCCCCTTGCTATCTCTCCCCAACTCCCCACCCCCCACAGTCCCTCCCCTATTTCCCCTCAACTGACCCCAGTGTGTAGTGCTCCCCTCCCTGTGTCCATGTGTTCTCATTGTTCAACACCCGCCTATGAGTGAGAACATGCGGTGTTTGATCTTCTGCTCTTCTATTAGTTTGCTGAGAATGATGGTTTCCAGGTTCATCCATGTCCCTACAAAGGACACGAACTCATCGTTTTTGGTGGCTGCATAATATCCCATGGTGTATATGTGCCACATTTTCCCTGTCCAGTCTATCGTCGATGGGCATTTGGGTTGGTTCCAGGTCTTTGCTATTGTAAACAGTGCTGCGATGAACATTCGTGTGCATGTGTCCTTATAGTAGAATGATTTATAATCCTTTGGATATATACCCAGTAATGGGATTGCTGGGTCAAATGGAATTTCTATTTCTAGGTCCTTGAGGAATCGCCACACTGTCTTCCACAATGGTTGAACTAATTTGCACTCCCACCAACAGTGTGAAAGTGTTCTTATTTCTCCACATCCTCTCCAGCATCTGTTGTCTCTAGGTTTTTTAATGATGGCCATTCTAACTGGCGTGAGATGGTATCTCAATGTAGTTTTGATTTGCATTTCTCTGATGACCAGTGATGATGAGCATTTTTTCATATGTCTGTTGGCCTCACGTATGTCTTCTTTTGTAAA
>NW_016107325.1:4899178-4900289 GCF_001604975.1 Cebus imitator
TCTATGTTCATCATGGATATTGGCCTGAAGTTTTCTCTTCTTGTTGAGTCTCTGCCGGGTTTTGGTATCAGGATGATGTTGGTCTCATAAAATGATTTGGGAAGAATTCCCTCTTTTTGAATTATTTGGAATAGTTTCAGAAGGAATGGTATCAGCTCCTCTTTGTATGTCTGGCAGAATTCGGCTGTGAACCCGTCTGGACCTGGGCTTTTTTTGGGTGGTAAGTTCTTAATTGCTGCCTCAACTTCAGACCTTGTTATGGGTCTGTTCAGGGTTTCGGCTTCTTCCTGGTTTAGGCTTCTTCCTGGTTTAGGCTTGGGAGGAGGCACCTGTCCAGGAATTTATCCATTTCTTCCAGGTTTACTAGTTTATGTGCATAGAGTTGTTTGTAATAATCTCTGATGATGGTTTGAATTTCTGTGGAATCTGTGGTGATATCCCCTTTATCGTTTTTTCTTGCATCAATTTGGTTATCCTCTTTTCTTTTTTAATCTGGCTAGTGGTCTGTCTATTTTGTTGATCTTTTTAAAAAAACCAGCTCCTGGATTTATTGATTTTTTTTGAAGGGTTTCTTGTGTCTCTATCTCCTTCAGTTCTGCTCTGATCTTAGCTATTTCTTGTCTTCTGCTAGGTTTTGAGTTTTTTTGATCTTGCTCCTCTAGCTCTTTCATTTTGATGATAGGGTGTCAATTTTAGATCTCTCCTTGCTTCTCATGTGGGCATTTATTGCCATATATTTTCCTCTAGAGACTGCTTTAAATGTGTCCCAGAGATTCTGGTATGTTGTGTCTTCATTCTCATCGGTTTCGAAGAGCATCTTTATTTCTGCCGTCATTTCATTGTTTATCCAGTCAACATTCAAGAGCAAGTTGTTCAGTTTCCATGAAGCTGTGTGGTTCTGGGTTAGTTTTTGAATTCTGAGTTCTAACTTCATTGCACTGTGGTCTGAGAGACTGTTTGTTGTGATTTCCATTCTTTTGCATTTGCTGAGGAGTGATTTACTCCCAATTACATGGTCAATTTTAGAGTAGGTGTGATGTGGTGCTGAGAAGAATGTATATTCTGTGGATTTGGGGTGGAGAGTTCTGTAAATGTCTATTAGGTTTGCTTG
>NW_016107325.1:4901053-4902101 GCF_001604975.1 Cebus imitator
TTGGCCTGCCTTGCTAGGTTGGGGAAGTTTTCCTGGATCATATCCTGAAGAGTATTTTCCAGCTTGGATTCATTCTCTTCGTCACATTCAGGTACACCTATCAAACGTAGATTAGGTCTTTTCACATAGTCCCACATTTCTTGGAGACTTTGTTCATTCCTTTTTACCCTTTTTACTCTATTCTTGCCTTCCTGCTTTATTTCATTGAGTTGATCTTCGACCTCTGATATCCTTTCTTCTCTTTGGTCAATGCGGTTGTTGAAACTTGTGCATGCTTTGCGACATTCTCGTGTTGCGTTTTTCAGCTCCATCAATTCACTTATGTTCCTTTCTATTTTTGTCAAATCTTTTTTCAAGGTTCTTAGTTTCTTTGCATTGGGTTAGAACATGTTCTTTTAGTTCACAGAAGTTTCTTACTACCCACCTTTTGAAGTCTGATTCTGTCATTTCATCATACTTGTTCTCCATCCAACCTTGTTCCCTTGCTGGTGAGGAGTTGTGATCCCTTGTAGGAGGAGAGGTGTTCTGGTTTCTGGTGTTTTTATCCTTTTTGCGCTGGTTTCTTCCCATCTTTATGGATTTATCCAACTGTTGTCTTTGTTGTTGCTGGCTTTCAGATTGGGTCTCTGAGTGGACGTTCTGTTTGTTGATGATGAAGTTATTTCTGTTTCTTAGTTTTCCTTCTAACAGTCTGGCTCCTCTGCTGTAGGTCTGCTGAGGTCCACTCCAGGCCCCGCTTGCCTGGGGATCACCTGCAGCAGCTGCAGAACAGTAAGGGTTGCTACCAGTTTTCTTCTTCTGCTATCTTTGTCCCAGAAAAATACCTGCCAAGTGTCAGTCTGATCTCTCCTTTATGAGGTGGCTCTTTGGATATACAGGGGTCAGGGAGCTGCTTGAGGAGACAGTCTGTCCTTTATGGGAGCTCAAATGCTGAGCTGTGAGCTCTGTTGTTCATTCAGAGCTGCTGGGCAGGTACGTTTAGGTCTGCTGCAGCAGAACTCATAAACTGCTTTTTGTTCCCAGGTGCTCTGTCCCAGGGATTTAGGGC
>NW_016107325.1:4902491-4947845 GCF_001604975.1 Cebus imitator
TTTTTTTAAGCTGGTGTTCCACTCGCCTGTTGAAGAGGTGCCGGGATCTGTGTGTTTTCCTGTGCGGCAACGCACTGCGCTAGCTTAAACAGTGGCACTGAGATTCGTGACACTTCTTTTGCCCTGGAATCTACTGTCGTGGTTCCCTGTTCAGTCTCCTTTTTAGACAATTGAATGGGTGACTTCCCGGGGCTCCAATCGCCAGCCAAAAGGGCACCCAGACCAGTGTATTTTGTATGGAGAACCGCTGCGCTGGAGAGCTGACAAAGCAGCCGCGCGGGGCAAAGCAGCCATGCCGGCTGATACAGCCACTGAAACAGCCGCGCTGGCCAAAACAGCCACGCTGGTGACTTGTGGGGCTCCTCCACCTGGGAATTTACTAGTCTGTGGGCAATAAAAATGCGGCGTCCACTCACCCTCTGTGCTTTCACTGGGAGCTGCAATTGTGAGGTGTTCCTAAACGGCCATCTTGGATCGATCCCCTCAAGTTCTTTATTAACATGAAATCATTTGTTTACTATGCTTATCATTCCCATATTGCAGATGAAGAAATTGTGTCTCAGGTTAAGTCTCATGTCTAAGGTCATGCAATTTATACATCTGGATTTTTGAAATACACAGGTGTTTTCTTGTTAGGCATATACTTAAAGGAAAATCAGATAATGTGGCAAATAACAAAATGATGTGTGACTATGATATCTTTGACTATTAATCATTATAGTCATCCTATAAGATTCTTCACTTTGAAAATTCAGTTACTTTTTCTCATCTCATAATGTGGTATTTCTATTTGCTTTTGTCTATCCTCTTACTGATTGTTTACTGACTTATTCAATTAATAAGTGTCTACTCTGTTGCAAATCACATAAGACTCAGGTAAATAAAAAACTTGTAATTACTCCAGAAGAGCATGTTGTTTTCATTCTAGGGGTGGTCACCTTAGGCAAGTCCTACTCTATTAAATATTTTTTTAAAAAAGAATGTCATTTTTGGGTGTTATTGACAGGGAAATCTGGGCTAAGTTAAGAAGGAGCTAAAATTTTCACTAGCAATCTACTGGCAAGATTTTCCGGGGAGAAGAAAATGTCTTTTTTGGAGCTTTTGCTTCATTCTACCCAAACTTTGTCCACATGCTTTGGTTATAATTTGCTGTCAAACCTACTGATGTACTAACAATGAAAAGACTGATGCTGTTAACCATTTCAGAATTACAAAACTTTTTTCTCAGTACTATTGTGAATATTTATTAGGATCGTGTACTACATCATTCAGAAAAATAAATATCCTAAAATGTTGATCTATTTGATGATATAAACTCTCTTATTTTTATTGATACTGTTGCATTCCTGGGTTTGATTGTTTCCATCTCACTTCTGATGGAATTCCTAGTAAAACGAAACAAAACAACAAAAAGCCTTATGTTCTTAATATAATAGTAGAGGGAGCATTTCATAGTTCTTTAGAAAGGCCTCCAGATCTAAAGAGGATGCTTTCTAATGAGGAATCTGTATCATCTGGCCCAAGATCTCGTCAACTAAAGAGATTGGAATCCAGAAGTGAAAAATGTGAACTCTGGAAAAGACTCCAAGTTCTCATGATAGAACATCAGATTTTTGACTACTGCAAGACACATTTTTACTGGTGGTTATTTCATTTATTACTGTTTTTTGGTAGCTGTGTTAAATTAGTTTGTATTCTAAAATTTGAGAATAATCTGATTAAATTTCAAGATTACGAAATCTTGAAACCCTTCCCAATGTTGTATTAAAATACATTTGATGTAAAATATCAATCTTGAAAATATATATCTGATTCTTTTCCCCTATAGGTAAAACATGATAACCTAAGATAGGGAAATATAAATATATTTAACCTCAGTTTCATGCTTCTGTCTTCATCTTTGACTGGAGGTCAGTGATTCTGAACATATTTTTTGGTTATTTCCTAAAACTCACAAACCTAGATGCAGTTGAATATTACCAAATTGAAAAAATCATACTGTTACTGTTTGGCGTAAGCCATTCAACTGCGCTGGGAGAGTTGGAAATCTTCCCTTTTCCAAAGCAGCAGAGCTAGTCGTTGAGAAGGAAATTAAGCACTCTTCCATATAATGAGTGAATTCTGCTTCTTAGGCTTAAAAAGAATTCTTACCAATTGAAAACAGATGCCACGTGGGATATGACCAATGGCCTTGTTCACATAAAGGTGCCAGAACTAGCCAGATTTTTCTGGCTTTTCCCCCTCTCTATATGTTTGTGGAGGTACGTGTGGTCTGTGATTGGGGCATCTTCAGAACTCAAATTTCTGAGTTTCCATAGAGGATCTAATAGAGAAAACTTTGGTTCTTTATCCAGGTGTTGTTGACTTTTAGCCCAAAATATTTATGTCTCAAATAAGTAGAGCATTTTAAAGATTTCTTCAAGGTTTTGAGAACAGCAACGACAGAGTGCTTTTTAGCATTCAAAGATATCTTTAAGCTTCTTATTTCCTGTCTCTGGTGCATTCACCTTCAATATTTCTTTCCTATCAACAAATTTCTAAACAGCTCTCCAATAGCATTCCATTTGAAATGAAATTGATTTTGTCTTGATGTAGCTAACATTAAGAGCTAAGTGCACATTTCCTGCTTAATCATTTCAACTTCATTTCCTAAAAAATGAACACACTGAGTGTTTAACCTATTTGGTGGTGGTATTGAGGGGAAGTGCAGTCTCATTGGCCCAGAGCCTAAAAAAACCCAATAAGAGCTTTAAAGGCAGCAGTATAGGAAGCAGTCAAGTATGTAATTAGAAACAAATCTAGAATTCTAAGATTTTCATTGGATAAAAACTAAATTTCTGGGAGTCAATCTTAACAGACACCTAATCCAATCACACATCTGGAGTTTAAGTCCCATCATACCCCTGCCAAGCAGTCAGCCTAATATATAATGCCTTATCATTGTAGGGACAGGGAAGTTAGTACACCCAAAGCAGCTCTTCTGATCACAAGGAAGGTTTTCATTATGTGGAGTCAGAAACTATGTCAGGGTAATTTTTACTCATTAGCTCTGAAGAAATCAATGAGGGGCATGCAAAACAACTTCAAAATTCTATTCCACAGCTCATTAAATTTCTGGACAGTCTAACACCTCCAGTTCTATCAAGAATAGCTGCATTTCAGCTCTGTACTGCACAGACTCTGATTTGCTTGTGAGAGTTTGCTACTATGACACCTGATCTCAACCTCTTGCTCCAGCTGTAGCCTGAGCAAGGCACAGAAAATCATGACTTTCATCATCTTCATTCAAAGCAGTGAGGTTCTATTAAAGTCTCAACAACAACAAAACAACCTGATTCAAAATGTGCCATGACATTTCTCCAAGGAAGATACACAAATGGCTAATAAGCCATGAAAAAGATACTCAAAATCATTAGGGAAATGCAAATCTAAATTGTAATGAGAAACCATCTCATACCCATTAAGATGGCTACTATCAGAAAACACCCCAGAAAAATACCAAGTGTTGGAGAAGATGTGGAATAATTGGAACCCTTTTGCACTGCTGACGGAAATGCAAAATGGAATAGTTGCTGTGAAAACAATACAGTAGTTCCTCAAATAATCAAAAATAGAATTACCATATAATTCAGCAATTCCCCTTTGGGGTGTATACTCAAAAGAATTAAAAGCAGGATTTCAAAAGGATATTTGTGCATCTATATTCATAATAGTTAAAACATGGAACCTGCCCAAGTGTTCATTGATAGATGAATGGAGAAGTAAAATGTGCATATACATCCAATCAAATAGCATTCAGCTTTAAAAAGGAAGAAAACTCTGACATTTTTATAACATAGATGAAACTTGAGGGCATTATGCTTAATGAAATAAGCCAATCACAAAAAATACACTTTATGATTTCATTTCTATGAGGTACCTAGTCAGAAACAGATATAGAAAGTAAAATGGTTGTTATCAGAGGCTAGGGGGAATAGAAATGGGGAGTTATTATTTAATGGGTATAGAGCTTCTTCAAAATAAAAAATTCCAGAGATGCATGAATATAACACAATGTGAATGTACTTAATGCTACTGAAGTGTATGCTTAAAAGTGGTTAAGATGGTAAATTTTGTTACCTGCATTTTACCACAATTAAAAATTGAGCAAAATAGTCTTAAGTGTCATAGACTAGTAACTCTGCCCACAACTGAAATCTATCGAATATAGTATCAGTTAATCTTTTTCATACTATCTAGTAGATATTATAGCCATTAGCACTCCTCCACACACATCACTAGTAAGAAGGAACATTTCTTCTGTTATCTGGGCCAGGGACTATTCAACTGCTTTATGTATGTTAACTCTCTTAAGCTACTATGGAGTGGATATTACTATTGTTTCTGTTTACCGATGTGAAAACGGAGGCACTTGATGAGAGAGAAAGCTAACTTGCTGAAGTTTATACAGGGCACTAGTGGAAGAACTAGAGAATGAACTCAAGCTGTCTAGTACTACATACCAGACATGTCATTCTTAGCTGGCTTTTCTAGATCCAGGTGAAAGGCTGGTCACATATTTCTATTAGAAACCAATTGATATTTGTTCATCACTCTGATCCAGATCTTTATGGATCCTGGGCTGGCATTCACTCTCACCCTAGGTTTCATGCTTTTAGCAATTATGATCTTGTTTTCTAAATTTCATCCAAGACATTGATAAATATGTAAAGCTGGACAGGGCCAAACTAAAAAACACCCTCTGGTGCATTATGAGAAGCCCCCCTCCAGGCTGATATCTTTGCTTAATCAACTACTTTGGGTAGTAGTGTTCAACCATCTGTGTGGCTTTATATTTATACTACTTTTCTAGCTGAAGGTTTCTCAACTTGAATGTCACAACACACTAGTTTGTTGCAATTCACTGTGAGGTGTTTCATAACTAATTCGTTTCTTTAAAATAAATAGAACAGATTAAAGATTTCCACCAAGTTAAAGCTGTTCTCATTCACTTCCACTTTATCAAACATTTTTGCATGTGGTATACAGGGTTAGGTGTTATAGCTGACACGGGAATAATAGTGGTTATGTCCCTGGGAGAGTGAGTATAAAAAAATCAGCTATCAAAAATGTAGTGGTAGGAAAAAAATAATAAATGCTACTCTGCCTCACATATTTTTTTCATCTTGGTTACAAGAATTTAATAAGAAACTTTGTCAAATTCAATTTTAGTATTTCCTCATTCCATTTTCATGGCCATGACCTTGTATCAGTTTCCTAATATTTTTCATAGAGTATCAGAATGGATTTTTCACCTACTTTTTATTGTGAAAAATATAGAAAAACGGAAAGAATATCATAACAAACATCTATATGCCCACCTACATTCAACATTTTACCAAATTTATTTTATCTGTATGAATATGTCTTTACATATTTTGTTCCCTGAACCATTTGAAAGAAGTTGTAAATATCGTAACAATTTTTCCAGGGCCAGTAATTTGCCTTTGATCCATTCCTGCTCCTCCCCCTCCACTGCGAAGATACCTCCAGGAGCCGTTTCCTGCAAAGTAGGTCTTCCCCTTGCAACTGGGTTCTGTTTAGGTTTTGGCCGATGTAAAGCATGGGCTGGAGATTGGATGAGAAAAGAGAAGACAAGGTATTTCTACCACCCTCTCTGTGTTTTGGGAAGTGACTTAGTTTACTTTGTCCGCTCCTTTCTCCACAAACCAGGCTTCCACTGGGAAGTCCTGGTCAGTTCCCACTGGACAGGCTTGGCTCCTGGACTCTGGTAACACTACCTCCTTCCATTGCCACTTCAATCCCAGGGTGGTAGTGACTTCCTGCTTTTGCTAATCTCTGGGTTGCCTTTTCGTCCCGTTGGCTCTTCCACTTCCTCCAACACTTTTTAGGCCAGTTTCTTGTATTGAATCCCATCTTTTGAACATCTTTTTTATTCTTTTTTTCTGGTAAGTCCCGTTTTCCTGATTCTGATTAACACAGCCTTTAAATTCTTCAACACATTTCTCCTAAAAATAAGGACATTCTTTTATTAACCTCGATAACACTACCACTTAAGAAAATTAAGAATACTTCCCTAATATCATATAATACTCCAGCCCATGTTAACATTTCTTAACTTGTTCTCAGATGCTGTTTATAATAACTGTTTCAAACTATATCCAAAGTTTATTCATTGCGTTTGATTGTTAACGTCTTTTAGTCTCTTTTAATCTAGAACAATTTCACTAACTCCTGTCCCCTGCCCCCTGCCCCACCATGTTGACTTCTTAAAGAGACTACATCATTGGTCTTCTAGAACATCCCTGAATTTTCCTGACTTTTCTTCTTGGTGCTGTGGGACTTGTTCATAACTCCATTTTTTATAACCCATAAGCTAGGTATAAAGGCTTGATTAAATTCAAGATAAATATTTTTGGCAATAATACTTAATAGATGCAGCTGTTTATTTCATATTGCACCACACTAGGAAATACACCATGTCAGGATGTCCAACTTCTGGTGATAATACATTTGATCATTTAGCTAAGGCCATGGCTACCAGATCTTCTTGATTATAAAAACATTTTGCATTTTGTTTTTGGCATTCTTGTAGCCTTATATGATAGCTAATTGAATGTTAGTATTTCTGTTTCACATAGTTTAGTTATCTTTACAGTTTCGATAGAATACTACCTTGGGGATTGTACATGTTCTGTGAACACTGAGGAAATGAATGACCTGCCATGAATTTTATAGCTGCATGATTGCTTGCTCATATATCCTAGTTCCTCTTTCCTCTTTTTATTTTTTGTTAATTTCCTTTGCTCTTAGTTTTTACATCAATTAAAGAAACAATGAAATATAAATGAATTGGCACTAAAATCAACTTGCTTTCTGTCCATTCAAATCAGCTGGCTTAATGTGTCTGAAAATGAACTCATCATCTTCCTGCCAAACTTGCTCTTCTCCTTGCATTGCTTAACTCAGTGCATCGCTCCATCAGCCACCAACTAGACTGGAGATTCATCTTTGATTCCTGACTGTCAGTTATTTCCCAAGCTATGTCCATTCTGCCTCCCTGTATGTCAGATCACTCCAGGCACACTCCCTCAAATCTCTCCTCGCTGATTCATTCTGATATGCAGATTTCTTCAGCTCAACCTCCTACTTAAATTCTTGTCAATCACCCTCCATTGTTTGTAGGATGCAAGCTTCGCTTTATCAAGGTACTGCTTGCTCTCCAGTCTCAAATCTTGATGCTGTGACTCCTGCATCCTCTACACCTGCCCCCATGTGCTACAGTCACAGCAAACTGGATTCTTACATCTACATACTTGTGTCCCTGCTGCTCCTCCTCTCTACGGCCCTCCGCATCATATTCCCCTGGTTATCCTCTACTGATGCCTCAAGTCTCAGCTGAAGAGGCACCTCTGTGAATCCTTCCCTGATTCTCTCAGTGTGTTCTTGCATCCCAGCACCTAGCACAGTGCTGACACAATAAGATGACCAATACATGTCTCCCTACTGCACTGAAGGGGGTATCCAGCCATACTTCTCCCTGAAATCCTTAAAAGGCTTTCCCTGTTAGTCTCTCTCTTAAATTTCCTCTATTTTCTAGACTTATCATGGCTAGATATAAATAAGTATTAAAAATATAAAAATATAGGAAAAAAGGGAGGCATCCAGGCTTGAGGCAGAGGTCTCTAGACCAGCAGCAGGTCCACTGAGTAGGTCTTAGAGAAAGCCTGGGGACAAGAAGTCTAGTGACGTCACTGTTAACATCAGGCTGGAGTTCGTCATTGTCAGGAGTAAAGGGCCAACTCCAAATCAGAATGTGGGAATCACAGCAGAGCCAAAGCCTGGAAGTCACAGCCAAAAGAAATCCATGATGCCCCTTCTTTCTATCTCCTCATGCGGTTGTGTAGGCCAGTGATGAATCTAGAAGTTCATGGTTTGCACCAGCCCTGTGAAATCACAAAACAGTGTTGATCATAGTTGCAGAAGAAAAGACCAGGGATTGGTCCTAAATTGCAGTATATTAAATAACCATTTCTTTTTCTTGAATGAATCCCCCTATGTTTTTCTGCCTCTTTTGGAGAATAGCAAATGATAACAGGGACTTGAGAAGGAATAAAAATAAACCAATGATGAATTTTAACAAGGCCAATTCAAAAGAATGCAAATAGTACTGTAGGAATCTGAACAGAAGAAGGAAAAATGTTCAAAGAAAAATGATTATACGAAGAATGTTAAAAATAGGAGGGTGATGTATGGAAAAATGTAACACACGAAAAATAACAAACCAGTAATTTCTAACTTCCTCATTTGCTTAGTGTTTGGTAATCATGTCATTCTTCCTAGAATTCTCCCAGTCCCTTGGCCTGCAAACCTGGGATCTGGCCACTGCCCATATTTCCAGCTGCATCTCACACCTCTCCCTTTCTCTGCACTTGGTCCAACTATATAACTGTCCTTCTATTTTTCAAATACGCCAGGCTTCTTGCCCCAGGGCTTTTGCAGATATTTCCCTCCCTTCCTGGAACAGTTCCCCCACCCTCAACCGAACCTCTGTTACACCAGCTGATCCTTGCGCTATCCTCCCCAGCCATGCTTCCCCAATAACCCTCAGCAGGTTTTTCTTGATCCCATCTTTCATCTGAATTAGCTCCCCTCACCATTAGCCTCTTAGTAAAGTTTTTCTTTATTGCACTAATATAATTTGCAATCATGTATTCATCTGGGTGGTTATTTGTTTAAGGCTTGAGAGCTTCATAAATGCAGGAAACATGCCTGTCTTGTTTTCTTCTAGACAGTAGGAATGCAATAGACAACATTTTGATTGAGTGAAGACTGAAAGGGAGGACAAAGCAATGAACCGCTGTGTTCATCTTTGCAGCAGAGACTGCTATTTATACCTCAGTCTCCCTTAGCATCATCTCTTCTTCATTAATACTATAATAGAGCCTCAATATTACCTAAATATATGGCTCTCCAGGAAAAGACTACATTTTTCTCAGACTACCTTGCAGCAGGCTTGATGGGATATAAGTTCTGGTTAATGGGATTTAAGTAGAAATATCATTTGAAATAAATCAAAAAGGTCTTTGTTGGGAGGGGTGGGGGGGTTTTGTGTGCTGGTTTTGACATTCCTATGCGCTGGGTTAAAGGTATGATGATTGGAATTTAAGCAGCTAAATTGGATATGATGAGGCATTCAAAGAGTTACAAAGTACAAAGTAGAACCACACTGGATCCCTGAGTGTTAGTAATACTAAAGGGCAAATAAGGTGCTTCGAGACAGGTACAAGGCATGGGGCTTAAGGACATCTGAGCCAAGTCTTGAGAACATGGGAGATAAATGAGGAAAGACACTTCAGGGAATGCAAACCCTATTAATAATTATACTAAGTACACTAAGTAGTGAAGTAGCATAGTGTATTAGGTAATGACAAAGCCTTAGTATCATTGGTACACAAAAAAATAGAACAAAAGCAGGTTACAAATAACACATAGACAATTGAGATTGTGGCAGAGATTGCTTCTTATCTAAACATCTATTCTCTCCTTCCTTTTTTACTGTGATAAGTCATCATTCATATTTTCTAAACATTTCTGTTTCTCCCTCTTTTGTTAAATGGTAGAATTACACTTCCCCAACCCCTTGCAGTTAGATGTAGCCAGGTGACTTGCTTTGGCCAATACACTGTGAACTTTAAGAAATAGAGTAGGAATTACCATGTTCTTTGGCCATGTTTCTGATAGTGGTTCTGGGTTTCAGAGTGAAGACACACAGACCCAAGCCCTAACCGATCCAGGATAGTCATGTAATAAAAGAGGAAAGTAAGTCTTTGTTGTGGTAAGCCTCTGAGACTTGAGGGTGGTTTGTTACTGCAGCGTAGTTTATTCAGATAGAGGGGACCCTGGTTTTATTGAGGGTGGCCATGCCCCCAGATGAGATATTTTTCAGACTCCCTTGCAGCTAGGTATTGTCAGGTAACTAAATGCTAGCTATACAACGTAAGTTAAAGTGTTGTCTAAAATTGCTGGGAAGTCTGTATGAAGAGAAGTGACTTAATTGGAGATGTACTATTTTACCCTTTTGCCTTTCCTCCTGTCATCTGAAATTCAGGTAATTATGGTTCTCTCAAAGAGCTATATTGGACTATGAGGCAATACAGTCTCTTATAAAATTGAACATGCAATTATGGTATGTATTAATAGCATACAACCTAGAAACTTCTTGTGATGGTTAATATTGAGTGTCAACTTGATTGGATTGAAGTATGCGAAGTATTGTTCCTGGGTGTGTCTGTGAGGGTGTTGCCAAAAAGGATTAACATTTGAGTCAGTAGCCTGGGAGGGGCAGACCAACCCTCAATCTGGGTGGGCACCATCTAATCAGCTGCCAGTGTGGCTAGAATAAAGCAGGCAGAAGTTGGAAGGTCTTGACTTGCTGAGTCTTCTGGCCTTAATCTTTCTCCTGTGCTGGATGAGTCTGGCCATCAAATGTCAGAATCCAGCTTCAGCTTTCGGACTCTTGGACCTGCACCAGTGATTTGCCAGTGGCTCTCAGGCCTTTGGCCATGGACTGAAGGCTGCATTGCTGGCTTCCCTACTTTCGAGGTTTTGGAACTCAGACTGGCTTCCTTGTTCCTTAGCTTGCAGCTGGCCTGTTTTGGGATTTTACATTGTGATCATGTGAGTCAGTACTCCTTAATAAGCTCTCTTTCATATATACATCTATTGTATTAGTTCTGTCCCCCTAGAGAACATGACTAATACAGTACTCTTGGGCATTTATCCTAGAAAAATGAAAACTTATGTTCACCCAAACATCTGTACCCAAATGTTCGTAATAGTTTTATTCATAACAGTCAAAAACTGTAAACAACCTAGAAGTCCTTCAACAGGCAAATGACTAAACAAATTATGTTACATCATACTGTGGAACACTAAGGAATACAAAGGAGCAAAGTCTTGATACATCATGCAACAAGTTATATGTTCAGTTTTATAAGTGACAATAACATGGAAGAATCTCTAGAGAATCATACTGAGTGATAAAACCCAGAATGTTACATGCTGTACAATTCTATTTATTTATTTATTTATTTATTTGTTGAGACGGAGTTTCGCTCTTGTTACCCAGGCTGGAGTGCAATGGCGCGATCTCGGCTCACCGCAACCTCCGCCTCCTGGGTTCAGGCAATTCTCCTGCCTCAGCCTCCTGACTAGCTGGGGTTACAGGCACGTGCCACCATGCCCAGCTAATTTTTTGTATTTTTAGTAGAGGCGGGGTTTCACCATGTTGACCAGGATGGTGTCGATCTCTTGACCTCGTGATCCACTTGCCTCGGCCTCCCAAAGTGTTGGGATTACAGGCTTGAGCCAATGTGCCCGGCCCTATTTATATAACATTATTAAATTGGAAAAATTATGGAACAGATTAGTGTTTGCAACTTGTGTTCATAAGAAGGGCAGCTTGTATCGATAAAAATACGTATTTTGACTATATCATTGTCAATATCTTGCTTGTGACATTGTACTCAAGTTTTGTAAGATGTTACCATTGGGGAAAACTGGGTAAAGGGTCTATGGAATTGCTCGGTATTATTTTCTACAATTACATGTGAATCTACAATAATCTATACAAGTTAATGAAAAAACAAAACATAAAGTTATAAAAGGGAAAAAAAATCACAAAAATCTGAGAAATACCATAGGCCAATTGAACAAAAGTTTCCTGGGGCTTGGATCTAGGGGCATTGGTATTTTTATTAAGGTTTCCCAGACAAATCTAATTTTCAGCTAGACTCAAAAGACAGCTGCTAAAAACTGGTACCACACATTGCTCCAGGGTTTATTAAAAGACCTTGAAACAGCTTTTTCCTCAGCCCCAAATCAGGTGACTTATGCATAATACTGTAGAGGAGAGAAGAGCATGAGGGTAGGACTGCCCTATTCATCATCACAGATTATCCCTACTGCCCAATGAAAAGGTAGACATTGTTGGTGTTTTCTACCCGAACTTTGCCAAGCTAAATTGGTAGCCAGGACTTTAATATGAGTGTAGAAATCAGAATCTTTTAGGGAGAGCCCAGTCGGATATTGGCTTAGGCAGAGGACTTGTCAGGTTATCATCCTTCCTTTGCCTGAGCAGGACAAAAGAGGATGAGAAAGAAAATGGCAGGGAAAAGACAGAGGTGCAATGGAGAAACCCGTGTGTCCACTGTTTGTCTTGAATTTCCTCTGTGCCAAGGAATATCACTGTGTCACCTGGCCTAGAGTCTTGAGGCTATTTCTCTACCCACAAGAGAGGACCCCTGGTTGTTGGAATCTTAATAGTAAGGAGATTAAATGCTTCCCATGACAGCTCAGGAGGGTCAGCTGGAAGTAGCTCCTCATAACAGAACTAAGAGCCTTCTGAAGAGTTCATAGGGTACCCTACAAATAAACCAGTGGATTTTGAGGTCAGTTCAGCATTAGCCAGAAAAGGAATGAAAGCCAGCAGAGAGCAGACCATAAGAGCAACTAGTTATGCAAGACACACCCATTCCTTGTCAATTCCTTCTTCCTGCCTTGGCACAACAGAAGAGCAGGTGCAGTGGTTCTTAATCTTGGCTGCATGTTTGCATCGCTTAAAGTTTTTAAAAGTACTACCACCCATACTGCACTCCCAGACTGCACTTCTAGACACTAGGATTTAATTGATCATATCCAATACTCCCAATTTCATTCGTGCTAACTGCCTCAAATGCCACCTCTCTCTGGATGACTCACTGTCTTCTGAGATTGAGACTAACATTTTAGCCTCCTACCCAATATGTCCATGAGAATGACTCAAAGGCACCTCAAACTCATCATGCCATTATCTTCCTAAGTAGTTTCTTTCCAAAATTCCCTCTTTCGGATAATGGCTTTTTAATCTATTTGACTGTACAAGCCTGTATCCTTGAAGTTATTCTTGAAATTTCCCTCTTCCTTAGTCATTGTCAATGCCTCTTGATTTTACTACTTTCCATCATCAAAACCAACAGCCTGTCTAAGCTACCATTAACCCTTGTCTATTCTAGTGCACTAGACTGCTAAAAGGACTTCCATGTTAATTTTAATACTCATCTTCAGTTATTTTTTTACATTGCTCCTGAAAGAACTGACTTTTGAAATACAAATATGATTCCATCATCCCCACCCACCTTCCCACTATCTCCAGTTGAAAATATTTGAGTGCTTTTCCATGGCACTTGGGTTCAAGACCCAAATCACAGACATACCGTGCAGGCTTACCAGGCTTGACACCTGCTCATCTCATGTTTTTCAACCACTCTACTTTCTGTACCAGCTACTCTGTTCTGTGTGATATTCTTAATGAGCAAAACTCCCTCTAACCACAGGTCCTTTGCACGTGCTATCCTTTATGCTTGAAATTCTCCTTTTGTTGGGCCTACCTCAGCAACCCTTTACTTTCAGATCTCAGATTGGTCCTCACTTCATTCAGGAAGCCTTCTCTAACATGCTCCAACTAGGGAGCAACCTACACTAGTCATTTTAAATTTACCTATTACCATATGCTGAGGACTATGTATCATTCATTTAACTCATACAACCACCTAATGATGTTAATACTATTGTCAATTGCATTTTACAAATGAGGAAACTGAAGCAAAGAATGATAAAGTAACTTGTCTTTGGCCACAAAACTGGTAATGACTTTGTCTGGTTCTAAAACCCATGTTACATGCACTGTACTGTACCACTCCTCCCCCCAAGACATGGTGCAGGCATTTCCCTTATGGAGCCCCTCTCCCACCTGGTATGCCAGTCACCCATTAAAGGTAGGCCAGAACTCAAGGCTTGCCCTCTAGACCAAGCCGCCATCCACTAGCTCCTGTGGCTTCTCTGTGCTGCATATAAACATGACAGCACAGACATAGGCAAGCTGGAGAGATTACAAAGTAAATTCATGACGGTATAAGGAAAACATGACAAATGAAAGTCATGCAATGGGAGGATGGGAGGATCACTGGGTGGCTTGTAGGGCTTATTTTGCTTATGTACAAGGAATGAATGACCAGTGATAACAACAATAGGGCTTTCTCAGAGATGGAAGAGGCCTTTTACTAAAGGAAACATTACTCAGGACAAATCTCATATTTTAATGTTTACAAAGGAGATAGAGGGAGACAGGCCAGGAAAGAACAGATTTCCCAGCAGAGTAAATTGCAATGAGAATAAGTAATGTGGATCAAGCCAGAGTATGTTTGGACAAAAAGGATACCCAAGGACAGTGGAAACTCTAAGGGTAAGATAGGATTTTATTCATCAGGGATCCCTACTAGCTTTATTTTAGACTGTTTTAAAATGATGAGTAGTCAAATACAAGGCAAGAAGCTCTATGAACTAATACCATTTTCTATAGGTTTTGATGCTTGAAAGTTTCCCTTAACTTCAGAATACGTATTTTAAAATTCAGAATGGCTTTAACATCTAACAATTGGAAAATGTTTAAGTAAATCACAGCCCATGCCATGGTATGGAATACTATACAGCCCTCAAAATGATGCAGATGACAAAATGCAATGACTCATAATAACATTAGTTAGGTTAAAAATCTGTCTGTCTTCCTGGCCCCCTTCCTTACACTGTATATGAAAATTAACTAAGATGGATTAAAGACTTAAATGTAAAACCTCAAACTATAAAAACCTTGGACACAGGGAAAGAAAGATTTCATGACAGAGATGCCAAAAGCAATTTCAACAAAAGCAAAAATTGACAAATGGAATCCTGTTCAACTGAAGAGCTTCTACACAGCAAAATAAACTATCAACAGAGTAAACAGACAACCTACAGAATGGAGGAAAATATTTGCCGACTGTGCATCTGACAAAGCCCTAATACTCAACATCTATAAGGAACTGAAACAGATTTACAAGAAAACACACTCATTAAAAAGTGGGCAAAAGACATGACACTTTTGAAAAGAAGTGTGACAAATAAGCATATCAAAAAAGCTCAACATCACTGATCATTAGAGAAATAGAAATCAAAACCACAATGAGACACTATCTCCCAACAGTCAATGTCTATTTAAAAAGTCATAAAATAACAGATGCTGGTGAGGTTATGGAGAAAAAGAAATGCTTATACACCATTGGGAGTGTGAATTAGTTCAACCATTGTGGAACCATTGTGGAAAACGGTGTGGTGATTTACCAAAGACCTGAAAACAAATACTATTCAACCCAGCAATCTCATTAACGAGTATATATCCAAAGGAATATAAATCATTGTTATAAAGGCACATGCACACATATGTTTAGTACAGCACTATTCACATTAGCAAAGTTATGGAATCAACCTAAATGCCCATCAATGGGAGACTGGATAAAGAAAATGTGGTACTTATACACCATGGAGTAATATGCAGTCATAAAAAAGAAAGAGACTGTGTTCTTGACAGGGACGTGGATGGAGCTGGGGGCCATTATTCTTAGCAAATGCAGGAACACAAAACCAAAGATCACATGTTCTCACTTAAAAGTGGGAGCTAAATGATGACATGACAAGACGTGAACACATGTGGGGGAATAACATACAGTGGGGGTGGGGGAGAGGAGGTAGAGGATTAGGAAAAACTAGTGAGTACTAGGCTTAATACCTGAGTGATGAAATAATCTGTGCAACAAATCCCCATGACCCAAATTACCTATATAATCAACCTTCATGTGTACCCATGAACTTAAAAAAAAAAAAAGCAAAATACAAAACATATAAAATACATGTGATTACAACAATGTCAAAATATATATTTTCTTTTTACATCTTGTTCATTTTTAAACTTTCATCAATGAGTATATATTTTAAGAATGGGAATGAAACACAAATGTTATTTATAATGTTACCCTCTTTCATATCTTATATACATTTTTCTCTTCATGTGCGTACAGAAGGTATTTTCAACACCTCCACTAGGCCCGCGGCCACTTGTTTATTTCCTAGGCTATAAACGCTGATGTTAGTTCCTTGGGCTTCCTGCTCTCACAATGACTTTACGAGGGTTTTAATTTTGCTTTTCTAAGCAATGACTTTTTTTCTGAAGATACCCATATCAACTTCAGGAAAGTTACCTAGAATGCCCTGACTATAAGCTGGGCATTCTCTAATGTTTAGTATATACTGTCTTCTGTAGAGATCGTATTCATTTTCTATTAGTAGACAACAAATTATCATAACTTGGTGACATAAAATGACATTCATTTATTGGCTCACAATTTCTGTGGGTAAAGAGTCCAAGCAAGGATTAACTAGGTCCTCGGCTCAGGGCTCCTCAAGGCTGAAATTCAAGTGTTGGTCAGAGCTGTGATGTCATCTGAGACCCAGAATTCTTTTCCCAACTCAAAGATTTTTGCCAGGATTCAGTCCTTTGTGGTTATAGGACTGAGGTCCCCATTTTCTTGTTGGTTTTTGGCTGGAAGTGCTCCTTGTTTCTAGGGGCTTCCCTTAGTTCCTAGCCATGTGATCATCTCACAACCTGGCCGCTTACTTCTTCAGGGCCAGTGGAGACTATCCACTGCTGCTTTGAGTCTCTCTTTGGTGTTCACCTAATTAGGTCAGACCCACCCAAGGAAACGTCCTTTTGAGGAACTTACAGTCGATTGAATAGAGTCATGAAATGCATGTGCAAAAATCACTTCATCTTTGCCACGTAACAGCCTACTGATGAGAGTGATAGCCCATCATATTCACATATGATGTGGTCCTGCCCACACTCAAGGGGAGGAGATTACACAGAGTGTATATACCAGGAGTTGCAAACCTTGGGGACTATCTTAAATTTTGCCAACCACAAGGTTACAAGCCATAAATTAAAGGTGCTGCAAATATTGGGTTAGAATTTACTTAAAGTATACCTTTTTTTTGGTTTTTTTTTTTTTTTGAGACAGAGTCTCTCTCATCACCAGGCTAGAGTGCGGTGGTGGGATCTTGGCTCACTGCAACCTCTGCCTCCTGGGTTCAAGCGATTCTCCTGCCTCAGTCTCCTGAGTAGCTGGGACTACAGGCACACATTGCCACGCCCAGCTAATTTTTTGTATTTTTAGTAGAGATGGGGTTTCACCACATTAGCCAGGATGGTCTTGATCTTCTAAACTTGTGATCCTCCTGCCTCAGCCTCCCACTTAAGGTACACTTTAACTAGATTAAAATTTATATTTAAAAACACACATTGTTAAGTATACCATATATCAATTTTGCCAGAGTTTGTTGCCATCTTTGTTTACTTGAAGTTTCCCAAGAATATAAGGTAAGATGCTAAGTTTTAAAAAGTACCATTTGCAATTGTTGTCTCTGAGAATCTGGATTTTATTGGTACTGTAAAACCAATGAATGAAATAATAAACACAACCAACCAACCAAACACAGTTTGGAAATAAATGGGGTGCTGAGGAGAACAAAAGAATGCTTATTGTTTTTTTACATTGGGGAGATGACATTTCAGATTTTCTTTAAAACAAAAGTGTCATACTGTGGAAAAATATAAAATTGTTTGCAGAAATAACCATTGAAGAGGGGTGAGAGTGTGATATGCACTGAGTTAGGAGGAGTGAGACAATGAATGGATGTGCCTGATATCCCTGGATCTGTCTAGGGTTAAGCTGTTCTCTTAACACCTGATGCCACAAGAAGCTGCTTCTGGGAAAGAATTTTAAAATCTGGCCTGCGCTCCTACCTCATAGCCACATAGCAGTCAAATATTTCCAACTCAGCTGGGATTGTAACAATACTGGACAGCACTTTTATGGCACTTACCTAGCACTTACCATATATCAGGTATTGTTCAAGGCTCTTTATATATAGTAACTCATTTAGTCCTTATAATAACCCTGTGAGGTGTCCACACTATTACTCTCCCCATTTTACAGGTGAGGACACTGAGGCACAAAGAGGCCTTATAACCTGCTCAAGATTGTATCAGTGAGAGGCAGAGTCCAGGTTTGGATTTAGGCAGCCTGCCTTCGGAGGCTGTGTCCTCCTCCAGTCAGCTATCTGCCGTTTAAAGGCATCATCCTGAGGTCAGCGAACACCATCAGCTCCCATCAGGGACAACTCTACCATTCCCTCTCTCTCTGAGTGAGTTCCTTACTACACAGCTCTTCTGTTAGCATCTAAGCTTCTTTGAATAGAGTTAACTATATTTTGATTATCTTTTTATTTCTTGCAAGCCAAGAATGCTTTGCTCCACTAATACATTTTTTTTTTAATTAAACATTTCCAAAACAGAATGGCCAACATAAAGTCAAAGATTAGGGGCCTCCCAATGTCTGGTTTAATTGTGGGAGTACGTGGCAGGAGAGTGGCTGAGGTGATCTGATTGGTGGGCTGTTAGACACAGTCTGGACCTCATGGTCCCCCAGGAATGGCCTACAGTACAGAGATCTTGGAGCCATGCTGTGGTTGGCCTGGTTCTGGTATTCCCTTGGAATTTAAGCATGTCCTCCCCCTATTTTCCCTTTAAAACCTACATTTTGAAAGCATGTTTCTGGATGTAATTTGCTTGGATGTATTTGCAGTGATGTGATATTTCTTACTTGTCTTCCGTGGTTAAACCTGTAGATGTTTTTTATCTCCTTTTCTGCTTGGCTGCTCTCTTTCTTTTTGTTTTTTGATACTGTAACTCCTGCCTTTTATTCCTTTTTCGCTTTAGTCATTTTATGCTGTTGCTGATCTTGTGGCTTACTTCCTTACCTGGAAGCTTTCTAATACTTTTGTCACAGACCTTTCCTTGGTATCTACTAGTACTCAATCCTGTTCTGTGCTCACCCTAATTAGACAAGGGCTGACATTCTCGTCTGTTTCTTGGAATTTTCTTGGGAACAAGGCAGTCTCTAGTACATTTCCGTCAATCTCAAGTTAGACAGAGTGTTTTTGGTAGCAGTGACTGAAACCCAAGACTAAGCGTAAAATAATGAATTAGCTCTGATGGATTTTAAGATACTGGAGACTCATAGAAGTGAGCTCACAGAAAATGCTCAAGAAGATATAGTGACTCACAGAAGAGCTTTAAGTGCTAGAGCTGTAGGGACTAGAACTGTGGACTTATCTCTTGCCTCTGCTGAGCCTCATTTTACAGCGTGGTTCTCTCTACCCTCTCCATGTGGCAGAGCTCCAAAGCTGCACCAACCCATTGTATCCAACCCTACATTCAGCATCTGAGTATTATTCTCAGGGAAAGATTCTGACTGGCATGGCTTGTGAGGATATGACACCTTGTGACTGGTCTCGCCCATGTGAGCCTTTTCCTGTGCTTCAGTGGTGAAGCTCTGTCTTTAGCTTCACAAGGGCAAGCATAGGAGCTCCTCAAAGAAAAGAGGGCTGTGTTTGAAACAGGATGGAAAATCATGCGATGTGACAAAATCCCTGGCTGCCACAGCCTGATGTAGTAGGGAGATCCTCCAGTATAACTTGGCCTCCAACAAAGTGTGTAAATAATTTCCTCCCACCATTCAGTTTCCATTTATGTGATATGATTTAAGGTTATCATTGGGGTTGAATGTGAGCTGTGGAATACAAGTTAGTAAGAAAATCATAGTATGCCCAAGCCATGGCGGATGTCATGGCTATGTAAATCTACAAGTTAAAAATCACCAGTAGTGGGAGCTAGGGCAAGAATGAGTCAGAGTAGGGCCCCAGTGAGCCCCAAGTAAGATTACTATTCAGAATGATACAAACAGCTATTACAGAGAACTATTGCCTTGAGTGTGTACCGGGGCTCAACTTGAATAGAAAACAGAAGGGGTCCCAATACATAGGCAGGGGTACTTTTCATCCTGCTGGGGAATCAGCAAAAAGTACTACTCAATTCTTTGCTCCAATGGTGATATTTAAAAAAAATTTTTTTTTAAATGGACAAATAATGATTGGAGTTATTCATGGGATACATAGTGATATTTCAATACACAGAATATATAGTGATCAGATCAGAATAATTAGCATATCCATCATCCCAAACATTTACCATTTCTTTGTGTTGGAAACATCCAATATCCTGCTTCTAGCTGTTTGAGAGTATATAATATATTAATGTTAACTACAGTCATCCTACAGTGGTATAGAACACTAGAACTTATTCCTTGACCAGCTCTAAGACTAGTTTTTGCTACAAGGGTCTGGAGACAATTTAAGAAGGAAAGTAGAGTGGGGAAGGGGAAAGGAAAAGATGCACTTATGAAATACTTCACTAATCTAAATTTGTGGAGAGAGTTCTGGGACTTTCTCATAGGACCAGAACTCAAAAGCCCCCATCTGGGTAAAATCAAGATAAAATGTTGCTTATACCCTATGGGTGAGATGCTCTTTCTAAGAGCCTCTCAAAGCTTTGTTTCAAGCAAGCCCCTGTCATAAAAAAGAGAATAGGATGGTTACAGTTTTCTTTTTTTTTTTGGTAAATTTTGGCTGATGGTAATTTAGAACCATGCTTAGCAATGTTTAGTTTTCTATGCAGACAGTGCAATGCTTGGACATGTCATGAACTTTGCAAAGAAAAAGAATATGCCTTTTAAAAATTTTAGAACCCAAATTTTGGGACCCAGAAAATAGAAATCTGTGAAGAATGCATATCTACGTCTTTAACATAGTGCCTTGGGGATGGGGATGGGGGGTAGCAGGAGGGAGGGGGATGTAATTCAAATACCAGCCTGGAGGAATCTTTTCCATTATGTTTAAGAAATGTAAGAAGTTATTATAATGAGGTCAGTTCTGGTCCTTATGTTATTAGCTGACCAGTGAGGACAGAGACAAGGTAGAACAGATATTAATTAGTATTATGGGGGCTTTATAATCCAAGGTATTCGGAAACTTAGCAAAACTAGGTCTGTGTTCTTTAAAAAAAAAAAAAAGATTATAGCGAGACCTTATTAAAGCACAGAAGGCTCAGCTATTTAAGATGGTGACATACATAGAGGCAGGAATGTGCAGAGAGAAGCTGAAAGGCAGCCAGGCCCTGAAGGAATTTCAGTGGAATTTCTTCACCGGAGGAGTAGTTAATAAATAGAGCAGATTTCTAAGGGCAGAAACTAGAGCAGTTACTACAAATAGTTTTTTCCCCCCTCCTTTAAAGAAGGGAGTGATAGGAAGTTGGAGAGGAAAATGTTGAAACAAAGAAAAACAAGCTTCTTACTAGCTCTCCAGGCCACCTCCCATGCAAAAATTTCTGTTCCCAGACATTCACAATGTTGTATCATTTAGTAATCATAAAACATACTGCAGCGCTGACCTTGGGTGTTAGTTTTAGATGAATATTAGATATCATTAAGAACTGCATGTAATATAATACTTTTCAAGAGTCTGAAACACCATTTGTTTTGTCTTGCTGCCAGCATTTCTGCTATTTTCCATTGCACAGGACAGAAATGAGGGTTAGAAAATCCTTTTGTGCTCTGCAATTGTCCCCTCCTCCTGCCTTTGATGCGGGTTCTTCATCACAGTCTGATACACAAAGCCTTTTCTGGGACAGTGTTAATACACTGGATGTTTACAAATCTGAGGTTCTGAGTTATTTCTGCTCCCCCTTGATCAGGTAGTTTGGCTAGCTCATTGTGCAAATGCATTTTCATTCTTCAGATTGTAAAATGATGACAAAAAGGTAATGGGTATAAATTTGTATATCTTTTCACCAACATCTCTACAGTTTTATCAATATGCAGATTTTCTCTCACCTCACCAGTCAAAAAAAAATTTGACCGAGAATCAGCTTGGCAAAAACTGTTAACTCTGAAATTTGCCAGTTGATTCCTGGGGCTGGAACTGTTTTCTGTTGTTCCTGTTACCATTTCTCTATTTTTGTGTCTCTCTCACTATCCATGAAAGTAAAAAGAATATTTACCCAAAGTCTTGTGATCTTGCAAAAGAAGGGTTCTGTCAGGGTGATAGCTCAGGCAGCCCCAGCGAATAGCTCAGCTGACAGGCATGTGGCATGACTGGAGTCAACGCACAGCAGCAGTTCTCAGACCATCGGCTGTGTGATCACCTGGGGTGTGTGTAGAGATGAAGATTCCTAGGTTCCACACCAGACCTACTGAAACAGCATTCCTGGGCTTGGAGCCTGTGAATCTGCATTTAATTCTGTCATCCAGGTGATTCTGAGACACGTGGGCCTAGATAGAGGAATGGAGTGTGTCTTTGAAGGAGAAGACATGACGGGGCTAAGAAGGCAACTTAATGGATATGTCCTTTCATTTCAGGCCAAACCTTCTAGAGAAGAGCAATAGCAATAGCACAGGTTACACTGCACCCCAAGCAGCAGCCATTTGGAGGTGCCAGGCAAGCACATGTGGTACTGCAGGGTCTGTGCAGGAGTGAACTGGGGCCAAGTGATCAGTAAGCATTCAGGGAGTATAGTATTAGAAATATCAAGCCATGAGCAGAACATGTTGATGTCCTATGTATGTTAGAGATCACTGGTTGGAAATCTAGTGGACTCAATCACAAAGCATGTCACTAAAAGGCTGGGGAGGCCTTCAAAGATTAAGGAAAGGCTGAAGGTTGAGCTAGAAAGAGAGGATAGTAGATCTATTGGTTAGATGAAGGCATGGTACCTTGATCAACATCCTCCAGTCTGTATCCAATGAGAGAGACGAACTCCCTTAAAGGAACTTATGGTGCATTTGTTCAAAGTAAGGACATGGAATGGAGAGGATGTGGAACAGTCAAAACAATTGGCTCCTCAGTGAAAAAACAAGCAAACCAGTGAAAGCCAATCTCAGTATGCAAAAAGCCATCTATCAGCTATCAGGGACATCCAATAAGCAGAATGAGATGATGGTCAAAGAGCCAGAGAAGAATTCAGAATTTCATAGGAAGAGGGACAGGTACAGAGTTAGCAGGAGGGCAGGTACTCAGCAAGGGCAGGCCTGCAATAATGTTGTTTTGCTTATGAATAATCAGAGGGCTGGCCTTTGCTTCTTTGCCCATGAATTCCTCCCAGTCCAGTCTGCGATAGTCTCTAATTTGCAAACCCTCTCCGAGCAGGAGGCCCTCTGCTCTGCATTTTGAGCACTTCATCTCTCCTTGGATGACCCATGGGATACTACTCAATCCCTTCCTTGCCTCTTCTACCACTGGAATTTCCCTAACTCCACATTTCCTTGGGCACTGTTAAGTTGCAAGGGGCCTCCATTGCCTTGCCTATTTGCCTCCATGTCACTCTCATTTAGGGAACCCCGTGGCTTAGGACAGGTATCCCAGCACCATGGTTGGTGCTGCAAATAGGCCTTTGGGATTTGTCCTGGGAACCATACCACTATTTATCATGATGCTTTTTTTTTTTTCTATGAGGAAATTCTTTGAGTTCCAAATACCCCATTGACTAATGACCTTTCTGAACACAGCTGTCCCATCTGGGCTCAGCAATGGGGTGAGATGACTAGGAATTTTCAGAGCCAAGATGGGAACAACAAACGAGGTCCAGGGCAGGCTAGGGTCAGAAGCAAGGCATAGGGAGGCATTTGTGAAGGGAACAGCAGATTTGGGGCACGAAGAGGTTAGTTAGGGAGTTCATAACAGGAAGGTGTCCAAGTCAAGTACAGATGTGAATGCCTAGGTATAAGGATGAATTTAGAATCAAACTGCTGGAAGGAGGGGTTGGAAGAGGAGAGAGTAGATGACATGACAAGCAGACAATGGATCCAGGATGAGTAAAATGTGGTGGAACTGTCAAAGGGCAGAAGACCTACTGAGGCATTGTGTTTATTATCACTCCCCTCTTGGGCCTGACTGCCTAGAGCCGAGGAACTTGGCCAGTGGTGTTTATATCTGTTCTCACTCAGAGAAGCACAGTCCCCAGGGTGATGGGTACATAGAAGCCTTTTTAGGAGCCACAGTCTTGGGTTGTTGGCCTTATTCCTCACAGAGGCATTGTTCCCACCCAGATCCCTCAGGCCCACTGCATGGATGCCTGGTGGCTACTTCTCTTCCCTTTCTGACTGCTCTTCCTCTCTCACCACTTTTCTTTGCAAGCTCCATGGAAGGGAGTCCTGGGTCAAGGTCTTCATTTCCTGCCTCATGTGACCATAAACTTGAAGGAGATAGAGTGAAGGAGAGAGCAGATAAAACTGGAGAGGGGCTAGTGAAAATAGCGATGCTGAAAAGGTATTTGCAGGAGAATTGGAGTTCTTCTTAAGAATTCGAGGGCTCCAGAAGCTTCCTTTCAAGAAGTGTTAGTCATAGAAGCATTATTCATAATAGTGTAAAACTAGAAACAATCCAATGTCTATCAAGTGATGAATGGGTAAATGGGTAAACAAAATGTCATATAATCGTATAATGGGATCTTATTCAGGTGTAAAAAATGAAGTACTGATACATGCTACAACATGAATGAATCTTGAAAATATAGTAAAGAAGCCAGGCACAAAATATTATATATTCTCTGATTTTGTTTATATGAAATTCATAGACACAGAAAATAGGTTCATGGTTGCCAGGAGTTGCAGTAAGTGAGGAATGGGGAATGACTTCTAATGGGCATAGGATTTCTTTCTGGAGTCATGTTCTATAATTAGTGGTGAGTATCACAATCTTGTGAATGTACTAAAAACCACTGAATTGTACACTTGAAGATGGTGACTTTTATGGTATGTGAATTATGTCTCAATTTTTAAAAAGGGATTGGCATTGGCAATGGCTTGCTGAGGAGGAGTTAATTTTCACCTGCACTTGTTTTCAGAGTTTGGATTCCCTGCTGTTCTTCCCAGGCTGCTTTTAGTGATTGGCACTTGTAGACCTCAGAGAATCTGGTGTAACCATTACTGAGTTAAGTGTTTCATAGTTAAGAAATGCATTCAAATGGTGACAGTGAGGTGGGTTGACTCTTTGGCCCTCAACAATCTCTATCAGCTTTCCCAAAGCTACTCTAAATAACAAGAATAACAAAAGCCAAATACAAATACATCACACTATAGAAACTCTCATAAAAAGTACTACTAAGCATTTATAGAAAACTTGTCATTTTAATTGATCTGTTTCATACAATGTAGGTAAAACGTGGGTTTTCTAAACAAAGTAGTGTCGCCTGAAGTTCCCTAAGTCATCTTTTCACCTGATGACTACCCTGAAGCCCCTGCTGCATGGGATGCCTGACATGGCTGTTTGTGCTGTGATCCTCTTTGCGTGGCCACCAGTGTTTTGTATGCTTGATCTGGAGCTGCCCTAAGACCCTGTCTCAAAGTATTTATTTATGGACAGAGTTTGGCTCTGTCAGCCAGGCTGGAGTGTAGTGGCACTATCTTGGCTCACTGCAACCTCCACCTCTCGAGTTCAAGCAATTCTGCCTCAGTCTCCTGAGTAGCTGGGACAACAGGTGCACGCCACCATGACTGGCTAATTTCTTTTTTTTTTTGTATTTTAGTAGAGATGGGGTTTCACCATGTAGCCCAGGCTGGTCTTGAGCACTTGAGCTTAGGCAATCTGCCCACCTTGGCCTCCCAAAGTGCTATAATTACAGGCATGAGCCACCATGCCTGGCCTCAAAGTCTTCTAAATGGTACAGTATGCCTAAGTAGGCATTTATCCTTTTCGGTATTAGCAAAGATGTTGGCTGGTTAACAAGGCTCGCATTCTGAACCAAATACTTTGTTTAAGCAGAGTGTAAGAGGAGGGAAGTCCTAGATTCTGCTTGCTGTTTGATCATCAACTTGCGTTTGGAGGTCAGGCTGCAACCTCTAGCTCATAACCCCCTCTCTAGTTTTAGCTAATAGGAGATTTTTGACTGAAGTTTTAAGAACATGTAAGAAGAAATGCAGAAGAAAACAGATTGGAAAGTAGAAAGGAAGAGAGAAAATGAATCCTATGATAGAGTGAAGTAAGATCAGAGGCATGAGGGATGAAAGATGGACACGTTAACATTTGCAGCTACGGCGCTCTAGTTGAAAGTCTAGTTTCTAGTTGAAAGTCTTCTGAAACTTCTTTTTAGTGTTTTTTAAGTTGGCACATAATTATACATATTTATTGGGTATGTGTGATATTTTGATACATGCATACAATGTGTATCATCAAATCAAGTGTAATTAGGATATATATCACTTCAAACATCTATCATTTCTTTGTGTTGGGAATATTTCAAATCTACCCTTCCAGCTATTTAAAAATATATAGTAAATTATTTTTAGCTATAGTCACCCTATGATGCTATCAAACATTGTAACTTATTCCTTCTATTAATATCTAACTGTATGTTTATACACATTAATCAACCTCTCTATCCCCCTTTTCTGCAGTCTTTCCCAGCCTCTGGTATTTATCATTCTACTCTCTACCTCTGTGATATCCACTATTTTCACTCCCACATATGAGTCAGAATATATGATATGCCTGGCTTATTTCACTTAACATAATTACCTCCAGTTCTATCCACGTTGCTACAAGTGACAGAATTCCATTCTCTTTGGTGGTTAAATAATATTTCACTGTGTATGTATACCACATTTTCTTTAAACATTCATCCATTGATTGACAATTAGGTTGATTTCATATCTTGGCTATTGTGAACTGTGATAAAATAAACATGGTCATGCAGATATCTCTTCAATACACCAGTTTCCTTTATTTATTTATTTATTTATTTATTTATTTATTTATTTTGAGACAGAGTCTTGCTCTTGTCACCCAGGCTGGAGTGCAGTAGCACAATCTCTGCTCAGTGCAACCTCTGCCTCCTGGGTTCAAGCAATTCTTCTGCCTTAGCCTTCTGAGTAGCTGGGATTACAGGCGCCTGCCACCAGACCTGGCTAATTTTTGTATGTTTATTAGAGNGCACGACAGAGTAAGACTCCATTTTAAAAAAAAATGAGATTTGCACGGGGACACAGCCAAACTGCACAGGATTTTCTCATGTTGGCCAGGCTGGTCTCAAACTCCTGATCCGCCTGCCTTGGCCTCCCAAAATGCTGGGATTACAGGCATGAGCCACCATGCCTAGCCCAATTTCCTTTCTTTTGGATGTCTACCTAGCAGCAGGGTTGCTGGGTCATATGTAGATCTATTTTTGGTTGGTTGAGGAAATTTTATACTGGTTTCCATAGTGATTACACTAATTTGCATTACCACCGGAAATTTACTAGTATTTCTATTTCTCCACATCCTTATTTTTTGTCTTTGATATTAGCCACTTTAGCTGGAGATATCTCATTAATTTGATTTGCATTTCCCTGGTGATTAGTGATATGGAGAATTTTTTCAAATGCTGGCCATTTGTTGGTCTTTGAAAAATGTATATTTGGGTCTTTTGCCCATTTAAAAATCAGGTCATTTGTTTTCTTGCTATTGAGTTGTTTGAGTTCCTTATATATCCTGATTATTAATCCCTTGTCATATGGATAGTTTGCAAATACTTTCTTGTATTCCGTAGGCTGTCTCTTCGCTGTGTTGATTGTATCCTTCATTGTGTAGAAGTTTTTAGCTTAATATAATCCTATTTGTATATTTTTGCTTTTGTCATCTGTGCTTTTGAGGCCTTCCCCACCCCCCACTCCCGGCCCCGCAAATTTTTGGTCAGATGAGTGGAACTGAAGTCCTTTCCCAAGGTTTTCTTCTAGCAGTTTTGTTAGTTTCAGGTTTTATATTTAAGTCTTTACTACATTTGCAGTTGATTTTTGTATATGGCAAGAAATAGAAATCTAATTTCATTTTTCTGTATATAGGTATATCATTTTCCCAGCACCAGTTATTGAAGAGACTTGTGCTTTCCCCACTGAATATTCTTGGTGCATTTGTCAAAAACCGGAATACTGGTTGTAAATACTAGCTGTAAATACATGGATTTATTTTTGTGTTTTCTATTCTGTTCCATTGCTCTATACATTTATTTTTATGCCAGTACCATTCTGGTTTTGTTAATATTGGCTTTGTAGTATATCAAAGTCAGGTAGTATGATATCTCTAGCTTTGTTCATTTTGCTTAGCATTGCTTTGGCTATTTGTAGTGTTTTGTGGTTCTTTGTGATTTTTAGGATTTTTTTTCTTTCTATTTCTTTGAAGAATGTCATTGGTATTTTGATACACCTGCATTAAATATGTAGATTGCTTTTGGTAGTATTGTTATTTTCAGAATGTTAATTCTTCCAGTCCGTAAACTTGGGATATCTTCCCTTTTTTTTTTTTTTTTTTTGACCTCTTTGGTTTCTTTCATTTGTGTTTTATAGTTTCTCTTGTAGAGATTATTTACTTCTTGGTTAGATTTATTCTTAGTTATTTTGTTTTATTTTGCAGCTATTGTAAATGGAATTGCTTTATTTGTGTAAAATTAAGGGATACAAGTGCACTTTTGTTACATAGGCATATTGCATAGTAGTAAAGTTGGCTTTTAGTATAACCATCACCTGAATAATGTACATTGTACCTATTAAGTCATTTCCCATTCTTCACCTCTCCTCCCACCCTCTCACCCTTCTGAGTCTCTGATATCTATTATTCCACACTCTATGTTAATGTATACACATTATTTAACTCCCACTTTTGAGAACTTGCAATATTTGATTTTTTTCTGAGTTGTTTAACTTAAGGTAATGACTTCTAGTTCCATCCAGTTCCATCCACGCAGCTGTGAAAGGCATGATTTCATTATTTTTTCTGGCTTGATAGTATTTCTGTGTGTGTGTGTGTGTGTGTGTGTGTGTGTGTGTGTGTGTATAAAACAGGTTGAGTCCGTATCTTTGCTATTGTGAATAGCACTGCAGTAAACATACTTGCACAGGTGAAATTCACTTCTCGATTTTTTTTACTAGTTCATAGTTGATGTATAGAAATGCAACAGATTTTTGTATGTTAATTTTGTACTCTGTACAAAATTACTGAATTCATTTATCAGTACTAAGGTTTTTTGGTGGAGCTTTTAGGATTTTCTGTACATCAGATCATGTCATCTAAAAACAGGGACCATTTTACTTCTTCTTTTCCAATTTGGATCCTCTTTATCTGTTTCTCTTGAGTAACTGTTCTAGCTAGGACTTCCAGGACTATATTGAATGAGCGTGGTAAGAGGGGAGGCCTTTGTCTTGTTTCAGTTCTTAGAATGAAAGCTTTCAGTCTTTTCCCAATTAGTATAATGTTAGCTGTCAGTTTGTCAGGTCTTACATTTCAGTCTTCACTCCATTTTCAGTTGATTTTTCTATATGGTAAGAGATAAAAATCTAATTATTACTATGTTGGAGCATGTTCACTTAATACCTAGTTTGTTGATGGTTTTTATCATAAAGCATTGTTAAATTTTATTGAATGCTTTTTTTGTCTCTGTTGAGATGATCATGTAATTTTTATCTTGCATTCAGTTGATGTGATGTATCATGTTTATTGGTTTGTATATGCTGAGCCATCCCTTCATCCCTGAGATAAATCCTACTTGATCGTGCTGCATGATCTTTTTAAAGTACTACTGGATTTGTCTTGCTAGTATTCTGATGGGATTTTTTTGCTTCTATGTTCATCAGGGATATTGTCTTATAGTTCTCTTATTGCGTGTGTGTACTTGCCTGGTTTTGGTATCAAAGTAATGTTGCCTTTGTAGAATGGGTTTGGAAGAATTCCCTTCTCAATTTTATATAAGAATTTGAGAAGAATTGGTTTGTGTATTTGCTTCATATATGTGAGTGCTGCGGTGTTGGGTACATATATATTTACAATTGTTTTATCCTCTTGCCGAATTGATTCATTTATCATTATGTAATAACCTTATTTGTCTTTTTATAGTTTTTGATTTAAAATGTTTTATCTGATATAATTATAGCTACTCCTGCTTGCTTTTGGTTTCCATTTGCATGAGATATCTTTCCCCATCCTTTAACTTTCAGTTTATATGTGTTTACTATTTTTTACAGGCAGGATAGAGTGAGATTTTTTTTTTTTCCTTTTTTTTTTAAATCCACTCAACCAACCAATCTTAGAGGAAATTACTTCATTACATTCAAGGTTATCATTGTTTTGCTCTTGTCATTTTGTTAATTGTTTTTTGGTTGTTTTTTATCTTTGTTCCTTTTATCATCTCTTGTATAACATTGTGCTTTGGTGTTTTGCGCGTGTGTGTGTGTGTGTGTGTGTGTGCATGTGAGAGAGAGAGAGAGAGATAAGTCTTGATTATTTTCTCTTTCTCCCTTGTGTATTATTCTATCGGTAAATTTTATACTTTTGGTTTTTTTTCATGATGAAGATTATCATCTTTTTGCTTTCTGAGGAATAAGACTCCCTTAAGTATTTCTTGCAAGCTCAGTCTAGTGGTGACAAATTCCCTCAGTTTTTACTTGTTCTGGAAAGACTTTGTTTCTTTCTCATTTCTAAAGCACAGCTTTGCTGGGTACAGTATTTTTAACTAACATTTTTCTTCCTTTAGTTCTTTGAATGTATGATCTCATTTTCCCCTTGCCTGTAAGGTTTCTCCTGAGAAATCTCTTAATCTACTGGGGATTCCTTTACATGTAACTTGACACTTTTTTCTTGCTATAATTATATGTCTTTCATGTTTTCTTCTTATTTTTCATGTTTCTTATGTCCCTGTGTCCCTGCATTGATGGCTGTGCATCTGGTGAAACAAATGCCTCTTCCAAACTTTCTAGGGTGGCTTTTGTAGAAAATGACTTTTACTTGCAATTGGGTCTTAATATGCTTGTTGGGAAGGGTGTGGTGACCCTTTTTTTTGGGTAGGTGTCATAGCATAGTCTCTATGAAGCTTTTTTTGACTGTGTTCAATGTCAGCAATAACTTTGGAAACCTCAGTGGTCTAAGCTGTATACATTTTCAGTAGTGGTAGTGATGGCATAGTTTGTGAATATCCTTGGTGGCAAGGGCTTTTGCGGTCCTTTTAGTCTTATATTACCCATGATGGAGAGACATAGCCAATGGAATGCCTTTTGGTGTTAGGTCTGATGAAACCTACAAGCAACTGCAGTGGTGTGGGTTCCAGGTACAGGTTGTTGGAGCAGCTATGGGCCTGGGGTCCTATGCTCATGGTTTTGCAAATCTGTTGTGGCACTTTGGTCTTGGAGTACAGATTTGCCTCTGTGGCAGGGTTGGATATATGTTGCCCACAGCACCGGGATTTGTAGCTCCAAGACAACCCCTAGCAGCTTGTGTCCAGGGGGTTCAGTTGTAGGTATCATTCTATCCCTCAGGGACAGGACATAGTCCTGGCCCAACTCTGGGGAAGAAAGGATGCTCTGGAGGTTTGATCCAAGGGCAAAGGGTATGTTTGTAATTTGGGAACCTGAGCCAGTTGGGCTCAGTGGTAACTTGATTGCCTAGAATGAGACATCATGTAGCAGTGACTCTAGACCCTAGGATAGTGGGACTCAGCAGTTTCCCAGAATCTGTGAGGCTATGTCCAGTGACAGCAAGTACCCCAGAATGGCTGAACATAGCTGTTATATGAACCCATAGCACAGAGAAGCATAGCCATGACTCCACTCCCTGGAATGAGGTGTGTCCTAGTAACTCAGATTCTAGGGGCTAGTCCAGATATAAGGAAGCACGGTACTGGAGTTTTGTAGTTTATAGGGTGTGGTGTCTTCTAGCAACTGCTTCTTTCCCTGATATGTGGGGTATTATATCAGCTCAGGCCTGGGATATGGAGCTGTGTGCTCCTTCAGCTCAGGCCCAGAGCTGTGACTGTTCTGGGTGGCCCAGGCACTGTTTCCTTGGAATGCAGGGCTCTGTCAAAGTACTTTTTCTTCAGGAGACAGTGTGCAGTTTCAGCTCTGGTACTAGGGGGAGAAAAGAGGGTGGTAGGTGGAGGAGCTTCACTACTTGGTCCCACTGGGAGGGGTATAACAATTGCTCAGAGCTTGTCTTGGGGATGTGGGGCAAGCAGGCAGGGGTTATTATACAGCAGTTTAGCTTCAGGGGTAAAGAGGCTCTAGCTACTTGCCCCTAGAGCAAGACATAGTCCAGTATTAGTTCCAGTTTCAAGATAGCACATGCAGTAGCTGCATAGGCCTCAGAGCTGGGTCACAGTATTGGCTCCTTCTCTTGGGGAAGCACAGCTCTGTGAACTTGGGGTACATCCTTCAACTGGGCTTACTGCCCATGAGGACTGCAGGGGACCCCAGTAGTGAACACTGTGATGTTCAAGATATTGGTGGGGGCTTTTGAGATCCTATGGCTGACCTTTTCACTGTAGGGAGAAGTTCCTCCTGGTTCCCAGCTGATCTGGCTAAGGGATGGGATGGTGTAGCCCTGGTGCCTTTTATTCTCTGTGTGATTATCCTGAGTTTTCTGTGTTCACCAGGGTTTCTACTACTTTTTGGAAATACTTTGGTGCTCTCTTTTAGTTATTTTCATTAAAATATAGATGTTTATTCTTCTGGCTATCATTTTGGAAGGGACACATGCTAGGGTCTTCTAGTTGGCCATCTTGCTGATGTTTTGAAACTCTTTGACTGTGACACAAACTAAAAAATACATTTCACATCATGACCCAGGACCCACTACCTTTATGCATATATACATATATGGTTTAGCTTTGTGTCCCCACCCAAATTTCTTGAATTGTAGCTCCCATAATTCTCGTATGTTGTGGGAGGTAATTGAATCATGGGGGAGGTTTCCCTGTGCTGTTCTCATGATAGTAAATCTCATGAGATCTGATGGCTTTATAAAGGCTAGTTCCCCTGCACATATTCTCTTTCCTGCTGCCATGTAATATGTGTCTTTGCCCCTCCTTCACCTTCCACCATGATTGTGAGGCCTCCCCAGTCAAGTGGAACTGGGAGTCCATTAAACCTCTTTGAAACTCACTTCTCTACCCTTTTTTCTTCAAGAGGCCCACAAAACTTAATCTATTGCTCACTCTTTGCTAGGAGGGTTGCTGTTGAGCTTTGATTACCTTAACTGTTGCTGCCAAATGCAGTGGACTCCTCAAAGGTGGTCTGGGGAGACTGCTGAAGTGGGATGCTTTCAGGAACTGGGTCAAGTGGCTTTGAGAGCTCCAGCTGCAGTGTCAGGCTTTCCTTTGTAGTTGTTCTTTCCTCATCTCTAGTGCATCAGCTCTAAAATAATCTTTTTTTCCTCATTGCTTCATGATGGCAATACTTCAACTATTTGTGTGATTTTCCTTTAAAACAAAGTCATCCACTTTTTCATAGGATATAAACAGATGTATTCATAACAAAGCTTGCTGAATGGTTGGTTCACGCAGCCCAGAAATGTTGTGAGTCTGTGCCCTATCAGTTTTCTAATATTTTAAGGACATCCAACAGTTGTACCTGGAATGCAAAAATACTGAGATGTATAAAGATAGGATCTATTGTATCATAACTTCTCCCATCATGGAGAAGCAGGCATCGGCTGTAATTGGAGGCTCATAATTTCGATGTTTACTTCCACCTAAATTTTCTTTGGTTAACTAATTACACATAGATTGTGTAATTAATTTAGTGGTATATGTGAGTGGGCCTGTATCTGTGTATTTCCAGTGATGGACTTCATTTATTTTTAACCTCTTCTCTGACTAATCCCTTTACATTCTTGCTCTAATACACGAATTCTCAATATAGGCAAAAATTAGTTCTTGTTGCGCAGGGGTGGTGAAGAAAATCATACTCTTTATGTACAAAACATAGATCTGTGGTTTCGCAATTTCCTGGGGACAATTGGGTAATACCTCAAAAGGCTCCTTAGGGAGGTAATAATACAAAACAAGTTAGCAAATACTGACTGAAACCTGACTGTTCCTGAGGTCTTTGTGTTTCTTGCACCTGATTCTCCTTCAGGAACCAGAGGTGGGCAAGTCATCCTCTTACTTCCTCTTTGCCATTTGCAAGCCGATCATTTTTTTAAAATTTCTTTCTAAAATTCCTAAAATAATTATTTGCAAAATTTCTTAACTCCTTTAAAGTATCTTTAAAGCACACACTAATCCTCTTGGTTCAGATAACTATTGACTTTAGGTCACTGTCCTTCATTCTCTGAAGAATTTAGCACCTGACTCACTGTCTCTCCATCACTACGTGGTGATTCCATATTGACATAAGTGATCAATCTAATCTTGGTTCCTTTACTGCTCCTGAGCTACCCACCTCCATGCTCATAACTGAGCATACTGCAGGATTGTTGCATAGGTACATACATGCCTTAGTGGTTTACTGTCTCCATCCCGCCCCCTGCGCACCGGCATCTCTCCCCTTGCTATCCCTCCCCAGCATCCCCCCCCCCCCCCCCATCCACCCCCCCCGCTGCCGCCCCACCTACATCAGGCATTTCTCTCTTGGTTTTACCTCTTCCTCCCTGCCTCTCCACCCACCTACCTAGCCCAGTGAGTGTTGTTGTCTTCCCTGTGCCCAAGTGTTCTCATTGTTCACCACCCACCTATGAGGGAAAATATGTGGTGTTTGGTTTCTGTTCTTGTGTTCCTGACCTCATTTTTAAGCATCCTTCTCTCTGACCACAATTCTCCCTCCCTCCCTGAAAACTAAATATGGCCCGAGACGAACTCTGTACTTCTATATTTGAGTCCTTGTGGACAAATTGCAACGTAACTTAATAGGTAGACAAGATTGAGAACCTAACTTGGAAATGTGTGCCTGTAACAGTGGCTGGGTCCTGGCCAATCCTAGCAGCCACATGTCAACCACTCATAAAATGTTCAGTGTTCAAACTGTGTTCAAGTAAGGTAAATGCTGAGCTGTAACCAATACAGTTGTTCCTGTACCTTACTTCTGATATCTGTATGTCACTTCCCATTTTTTGTTTATACATCGTCTTCCACCCTGTGACTGCACTGGAGTCTCTCTGAATCTGCTGTGATTCTGGGTGCTGCCTGATTCACAAGTCGTTCATTGCTCAATTAAACTCCTTTAAATTTAATTCAGCTGAAGTTTATCTTTTAACACTTCTTCTTTCCTTCTTTTCCTCCTTCCTCCCTGGTTCCTTCCTATTTTCCTTCCTCTCCTTCCCCCCTCCTTTCCTCTCCTTCCCTCCACTATCTTCCCTTTGACAAATCTCTCACCCTTCCAGGACTTCTAATCCACTGACTTAACTTTCTACAGTTTGTTACCTAGCCCACCCAATACTCACCAATTACACCCTTGTAAAATTCAACCTTCCTGCCTTCTCTTGACATGACCCTAAGCATCTGAAAGATAAATATATTCAGCTGTACTGGGTGGTCTCATTTTAATCTTGTAATCACAAACAGTTGTTAGGCTCTTAGTACTACCTGACAGTCATAATATTTTTCTGCACTTTATTCGCTTTATGACTCTCTTACTCTTCTCAATGATTATTCTATACTTTCTCCTCTTCAAAATATCAACTCCACCCTTTCCCTTTTCACAAAGAATTTCTCATGTCTACAGCACCAGTCTGCCAACATTTCTGCATCTGTACTTTCTGCCAGCCCTATTGCAGTGGATGAGTCGAACTGCAAGTTATGGTTTGACTTAAGGCTACCTCCTCTACTTCTGCGATAGCTCTTATCACTTCCTAATTGCAAGTGTGCTTTCTCTCTCTTGCATCATCCTCTAGAACATTAACTAAAATACAAACATATGAAATATCTTTTATTTAGAAATTAGTCATACCTTGACCCCACATTTCTGTCAGGCTGCTGTCTCATTTCTCTGCCCCAATTAGAGCAAACTCATTGAAAGAACTATTCTTCTCAATGTCCTAATTCTCTCAGCCTCTGTCTTTTTAGTTATAGCTTTATTGAAATATAGTTCACATGGCACTATGATTAACCCACTTAAATCATATAATTCAATATTTTTTTAGTATGTTTATGGACTTGTACAACCATTACCACAATCTTAGACCATTTTTATCATCTCAAAAAAAAAAAAAAAACAACTCAATTGGTGATTGATGCATAAGTTATTTTTGGAGTCTGAATTCTATTCCATTCACCTATTTGTCTATCCTCATGCAAATACCACACTGTCTTATGAGTTTTAAAATTGGGATTTGAAATTTCTGCAACTTTACTTTTTAAAGATTGATAGGTCTCTTGAATTGTCATATGAATTTTGGTATCAGGTTACCAATTTCTCAAAGTCAGCTAAGATTGTGATAGAAAGTGCATGGAATCTATGGATCAATTTGGGGAGTATTGCCATCATAATATTAAGTCTTCCAGTCTATGAACATGGGATATCTCTCTTTTTATTTAGATCTTTTCTAATATCTTTCAACAATGTTTTGTAGTTTTCAAAGTATGAGTTTTATACTTCCTTTATTAGATTTATTTCTAAATTTTTGGTAAAATTGTAGGTGAAATTCTTTTCTGAATTTCACTTTTGGATTATTCAATTCTAGTGTATAGAAATACAATAGATTTTTTTATATCGATGTTGTATCCTGCAACCTTGTTAGACTTGTATATTAGTTCTAAAAGCTTTTTAGTGGATTTATAGAGTTTTTTACATACAAGATCCTTATGGTCTATATGCAAGACTATGTTATGTGCAAATATAGAGTTTTACTTCTCTCTTTCCAGTCAGGATGCCTTTTACTTAATTTTATCTTAAAAATACCTGATTGCCCTGGCTAGAATCTCTAGTATAGTGTTGAATAGAAGTGGTGAGACTATACATCCTTGTTTCGTTCCTAATCTTAGGGGAAAAGCTTTCAGTCTTTCAAGTGTAAGTCATTAATTGTAATGTTAGCTGTGGGTTTTTGTAGATGCCCTTCATCAGGTTGAGGATTTTTTCCTCTGTTCCTAGTTTGTTGTTTTTATCATGAAGGAGTGTTGCATGTTGTCAAATGCCTTTTCTGCATCTATTGAGATGATCATATGGCTTTTGTTTTTTTATCCTGTTGGTATGGTGTAATGTATATATTAACTGATTTTTCAGATGTTAAACTTTCTGGAATAAATCTCACTTGGTTATGGTGTACAGTACTTTTAATATGTTGTTAGATTCAGTTTGCTAGTATGTTTTGATAATTTTTTGTCTATATTCATAAGAGTTATTGGTGTGTAGTTTTCTTGTGATGCCTTTGTCTGGATTTGACATCACAGTAACATAGGCCTCATATAATGAGTTAGGAGTAGTTGTTACACAATTTCTTAGAAAAGTTTGTTAAGGCTCAATACTGATACTTTAAACATTTGGTAGAGTTTACCAATGAAGACATCTGGGCATGAACTTTCCTTTGTGTTTTTTGATTACTGATTCAATCTCCTTACTTATTATAGGTCTATTTAGATCATCCATTTCTTCTTGAGTCAATTTCTGTAGTTTGTGTCTCTCTAGTAATCTACTTGTTTCATCTATGTTATCTAATTTATTGGCATATAGTTGTTCATAGGAGTTCCTATAGTCCTTTAAATTTCTGTGAGATTTGTAGTAATGTCTATTTTATTCTTAATTATAGTAATTTGAATTGTCTTTTTGCTTCATCAGTCTAGATAAAGATCTGACAATTTTCTCGATATTTTTGAAGAACCAACTTTTGGTTTTGTTGCTTGTCTCTATATTTTTTATTATTTAGTTCACTAATGTGTGCTCTAATTGTTATTATTTGTTTCCTTCTGCTTGCTTTTATTCTCTCCCCACAACAGTATTTTAAAGTTTTGAGGTTAAATTTTTTATTTGAGATCTCTTTTATAATGTAAACAATGGGATGCATATAATGTACAAATTTATGGGATACAGATAAATCAGTGCTTAGAGGGAAATTTACAGGTAAAAATTTGCCTCTAAGCACTGATTTATCTGCATCTCATCTGTTTTAGTACATAATGTCCCAATTTTTTATTCATCTCAAGGTATTTTCTATGCGATTTCTTCTGAAATTTACTTTATGATTTCTTCCTTGACCTATTTGTTATCTAGGACTATGTTGTTTAATTTCCACATATTGTGGATTTTCCAAATTTTTACTATTCCTTTAATTTCTGTCCAGAGTGGTTGGAGAACATAGTGGTTTGCATGATTTAAGCCCTTTTAAATATGTTGATGCTTATTTTATAGCTTAATATGTGGTCTATCTTGGAGAAAGTTTCATATATGTTTGAGAGGAATGTGTATACTGCTGCTGTTGGGTGGAGTATTCTATAGTATCTATTGGGGTAAGTTGGCTCATAACATTATTTAAGTCTTCTATTGTTTTGTTGATTCTCTGTCTGATGCTTCTATACCTCATTGAAATGGGAGTATTGAAGTCTTCAGTTATTATTTTTGATTTGTCTTTTTCTCCCTTCAATTCTGTCAGTTCTTGCCACATATATTTTGTGTTTGTATATACAGAATAGGATGTGGAAGAATTTGGTCTAAGGTGTTATAGTAGGAATGTAATATTCTAATTTTTTAATGTATGTGTGTCTGTATTTTTTATTTTAACATTATGCACATACTACTTATGTTTTAATAAAATGTTGTGAGGTTTTTGTTTGTTTTAAAAGGCACTACATTTAGAATGTCTTGTTTCCAGTCCATAGTTCTGGTCCTGTCTTAATACTGTGAACTTGGGCAAGTTGTTTACCTCTGTAAGCCTTAAAAAAAAAAATCAACTCTGAAATGGCGCTGGTAAAAGCACATCTCTATACAGTTATGTGAGGATTAGAGAGATAATGAATATGAAGTACTTAGTGCTTAGCACAAAGTTTTGTTGTGTAGTCATAGCTTAATAAATGTTAACTATTATCATGCTTCACTGTTACCAGCAAACATTTGAACATAGCTTTCATCTGAAAAACTGAGCCAATGCTTTGCTTAAAATCATGTCTTTGGGTCAAATGGAGGCATATTATATAGTCGGAAGTTCATGAATAAGATTCTTTTGATTCATAAGCTAAGGGTCATTCATTATGGTTTAAATGTAAACCAAATAAAGGCCTTGAACCAAAGCACACTTTGTTCCTAATGATCTGTGGGATCCAAACACATGCCAATGCATGCAAGGCATCTGATGAACTTGGGGCTTTATCCAATGCATGTTTCCTTCCAGTACCCTTAATCATCATTCAGAGGTTTAAATTTCACTAAAGGAATCTTACCACTACAAAGGCACTACTATTTACTACTCACACTACAGAGCTGCACCGTCAGTCTCAAAACAACAATTTTGTAAATTGTTTTTGATGATGTATTGTAGACTTGCCCTGTATATGAAGTTCATGATGAAATCCTCCAGTGAGGCCTCTTTGGTTGAATCAAAATCAACATATTAATGACTTCCATCTATCCCACCAAAAAGAAAAGAAAATGCTAACATCCACATTCTGCTTGATGGATCAAAGATGCAGGATGCAGATTCCATGAGATGGTTTCTTTCCACCAGATTGACATCCAGAAACTGTTAGTATTCCAGATCACCTTGAATTAAGTAATCTTAATTATCCACATGTCAGTGGAAGACTGAAGGACTTGAATCAAATTTAGAAGAATCATTGGCTCCACATCTCACCAATTACCCACCCTTCCTCCCCTAAAATGTCCTGGGAAACATCAAGAAAATGTAACGCAGGAATATGTAGAGAAAAATGTCAAGAGGGCCCATTAAAGGTTAAAAAATGATAGTAAAGAAACCTTGTCAATCGGTCAATCAAACAATATAAATATCATAAGAGAGAGCAAAATAATAGAGGAAATGGACAGTGTACTTCTCTATTTGTTTAATTAACACCAGTTGCATAATAGATACGCCCAGATATCTCTGTAGTTTAACCCAACAAAAATGTACTTTTTGCTCCTGTCATAGTCTGTTGAAAGATTTCCTGGTCAGTAGCCTTCTGTGCGAATTTTCAGGGACCCCATTTCCTTCCATGTTGTATGGTCCTCACAAGCACTTATTGGGCATTTTGGTTTTTAAGATGCTTGCATCACCGTGGCTCATGTTCTGTGGGGAAGAAGTACACGTTAACCCAACCTGTATGTAAGCAGCTGGGAAATATGGTTCCTGTCTGAGAATGCATTTACCAGCTACATCTCTACCCTGGAGAAGGACAGCACAAATGTTGGGTGATTGGCTAAACATCATTGCATCCCTTTTCTTCTTTTGTCACCTTTTTGGAGTAGACACTCCAAGTATGTGGGTGGTAGTGATGGTAAAATCTTTTGTGACATGTCAATAATATATTTTCACAAGGCCCAGTTGGTGGGTGCTTATTGACATCACCAAGAATTACCCAATTCAATAAACATTTGTTAACACTTTAATGTATGCCAGGTTCTACTCACTGCTTAGGGAAAGATGAATGGACGTGGTCTGAAGGAAAAGTGGTGAGACAGACATATACATAATTAACATTAATTGAAGGTGAGATAAAGTACCAAAATTGAAGTATAAATAAAAAGGATTAGTGGAATGCCAAGCAGGAGGATATTAAATCTTGAACAGCGAGCAGAGAAACCTAATCTCTAGTCAAGGCTCTTTGTTTTCCATAAGAGACCTGCTCATGCTAACCCAGGTAAAGGAGGGATTGTTGAAAAAATGTGAAGATCACAGGAAATCAAAATGCATCCAGGCCTCATGGGAAAGGAAGCCTGAGGCAGATAAACTGCTGCCAAAGTGGTCTCTGGTCCCTCTGCGTCCTCTGTTTCCATTGGCTTCCTCTACTCTCACTCAGCACTACAATGTTGCCCATCCTAGTTTGACAGGACCTTTTGAGCCTTGTATTCAGCCCCACTTGGCCTCTTTCTCTTTTAGAGATAAAGTTAGCAATCTAATTGGTTGTTAACTAGTTGATGGACAGGCTGGTCTTGGGTCAGCCGTTGCTGAGGGGAGTCAGTGTGTAAAAGAATGCACCACATGGCCTATCAGGCTGCCCCTTGCAGGAATTTTGATAGGGGCAGGTAAGTTAACTGGCTAATATAGGGAGCAACTTTTAATTGGCCCTTAAAAAAGATCCTGGGTTTCAACTGGGGTTAAAGGATAGAGAACATTTCTGACCTAGAGCATGAGCAAAGACAAGAAATAAGGAAAGTTCAAATATATATGGGGAATGACTAGACCCCTAGAATGATTGGAGTAAGAGATCCATGGGACTGGTGGAGTTTAGAGTGAATTATTAAGTTCTAAGGCTAGAGCTAGGGAGTTTAGAGTCTGTAGATAATGGGAAGAGCTTGAAGATGCTTACCAGGGAGATATTATACAAAAGATAAAAACCACAATGCATACACAGGCAATGTGTGGAGTGTTCAGCATGGTTTCTTCATGGATAACTTTTCATCTAGCATCTTAATGGTGACAAAAATTCTCTGATGAAGGAACTGGTCACTTAAGGGAAACATGTATGGTAACAAGAAGGATATATCAAGACTTGGAATCAGGCAGATATTCAAATCTCAACTCTTCCATTTTCTAGCTATATATCTTGGACAGGTTACTCAGACTCTCTAAGCCTCAGTTTTCTCACCTGTAAAATGTGATTTGTCTTTGGCCAGTTATACACTGGCATGTCATGATGACTGGAGGGGGTATGGATGAGTTAAGTGTCCATTAAATTGGCCAGGTGCTGTCTCTCATACCTCTAATCCCAGCACTTAGGGAGGCTGAGATGGGCAGATCACCTGAGGTCAGGAGTTGAAGACCAGCCTGGCAAACGTGGTGAAACCCTGTCTCTACTAGAAATACAAAAATTAGCTGGGTGCGGTAGCACACACCTGTAATCCCGGCTACTCGGGAGACTGAGGCAGGAGAATCACTTGAACCTGGGAGGCAGAAGTTGCAGTGAGCCGAGATCGTACCACTGTTCTCCAGCCTGGGCAACAGAGCAAAACTCCATCTCAAAAAAAAAAAAAAAAAAAAAAAAAAAAAAAAAAAAAACAAAAAAAAAAAAAAAAAAAAAAAAAAAAAAAAGTGTCCATTAAATTAGTTGGTCAGGGCCAGAGTCGTAATTGTTGTAGAGTATAATATTTTGAATGACATCCCACTTCTTAGGTTTGTAGTGAGGATTAATTAACATAATGCTAATAAAATGCATACCTAAGTGCCTGGCACATGGCACATAGTCATTCCACATGTTTTCTTTTCTTAACCATTTTTTCTTGAAAATTTCAAATCTCTAATACGAAGAGTTTGACTCAAGGAGCCCTTGAACTGTTTAGTCATACAGTGACTTTCTAAGGCACCTCAGCAGCTCCAGGCTGGCCTTGGGTCAGCCTTCCCAGCAGACAGGGAAGGAAGCTCCTCACTGTGCTTTTAGGGAGATAAGTCTTTTCAGTAATGGCTCTTGCTCAAAATGGTGCATGTTAATACTGTAGATGCCCAGTCATCATTCCTGGGTTCTCTGTTGCCTCAATCAGGTACTGCCTTCTAGAACCTAGATGTGTTACCTCATTTGGATTCCTTAGTTTTACAGTTGACAGAGGGCAAACTCATGGTTAGGTTTTATATAGGCTCACATCATTACAATAATAGCTGTCAAAAAAAAAAATCAGGAACATCCAGTGTCTCCTTTGTAAAGTACTTGGTATTAATTCCAGCCAAGAAAGAGAAAATGGAATCATCTGTGATAGGCCCAGGCTGCAAATGAAACAAGAATGTGGTCCTGCTAGAGCTGTTCAACTTTACAGATTGAAAGGAATCCAATAACTTTGGATTTCCAAGCATGAGGATCTTTCTAGAATATTAAAAAAAAATCCACCGGTTTTTGAATCCATGGTATTGTAACCATCACAGTTTTGGGTGAGAAATGACCCACAGAGAACACCTGAAGCCAGTTTTAATGGAGGAATGTTTATTATGAATAGTATTACTTAGAAAGTATTGTGGTATCCATTTTTTCCCATTGCTACAGCTTAAAGAAGAATGCTGCCCGTGATGAATGTCAACTTGATTGAAGTACGCAAAGTATTGTTCCTGGCTGTGTCTGTGAGGGTGTTGCCAAAGGAGATTAACATTTGAGTCAGTGGACTGGTAGAGGTAGACCCATCCTCAGTCTGGGTGGGCATCATCTAATCAGCTGCCAGCATGGCTAGAATAAAGCAGGCAGGAAAAGATGGAAGAACAGACTGCTAAGTTTCTGGCCTTTATCTTTCTCCTGTGCTGGATGCTTCCTGCTCTTGAGCATCAGACTCTAGGTTTTTCAGCTTTTGGACTCTTAGACTTACATCAGTAGTTTGCCAGGGGCTCTTAGGCCTTTGGCCACAGACTGAAGGCTGCACTGGCTTCCTTGCTTCTCATCCTGAAGACAGCCCATCATGGAATTTTACTTGGTGATTGCGTGAGTCAATTCTCCTGAATAAACTCCATCTCATATATCCATATATCCTATTAGTTCTGTCCCTCTACAGAACCCTGTTTAGAACATTGCCCTTGTGTGTGGCAGGAGCAATATAAAAAATTTGAAAAATACTGCGAAAATATAAGCTGCCTTTCTTACCACCTGTGACTCTTCCTACTGCTCTCAGGGCAGAGATCAATGGTGTGAGAGAACTAAGTTTGAACTTAGTCAGAGAGATGCAGACCTGCAGACTCCTGGTGTCCCCTGGAGACCAGCATCTTCCCTCTTTTTCGTCTTTGTTTCATCTACATTTTTCTAAGTAAGAATGCTTTTTATACTCCTTATCTCAGTTTTCCAAAGATCTGTAGCATGACTTTGTTATTCTCAGGCATTGACTTGACTGTCCCAGCACAGATGAGAAAATGTAAGTTAAGGGACATGCAAAGCTCTAAAGAGGACCCAGACTGGACCACACTGTTCCTTTATTACTCCAGTTAAAGGTTGTCAGTTCCATAGTGAGGCAGAGCTGGAGAGTCATTTATTTCTTGTTGTAGCTCATTGTGTACAAATGTGTAAAGTAAAAGGAATCAAATTCTCACTACTGAATGTAGTTTAGCCATTCTCAGCAAGTCCTCTGTCATCTTCATAGTCTCTGAAGTTGATAATCCCTTCAAGGATTGTTACTTGTGATTTTTGAGTAATTACTTAACTAAGTAATTCAATGTTTTGATGTCAAGAGTGAGAAAACCAGGCAAGACTGGTTGACAGATGAATTTGTAGGGTATATTTCAACAGTACATCAAAATGATCAAAACACCCACCATATCTTGTTTCTGACTCTTCACCTCAGTGTTGGGATTGGGTAGAGTCAAGTGCAAGTACAAGAAACATGGAAGCACTAATTCCTAATATTCAAGAACAGCGTAATCTGTCATGCAGAACTACAGCGAAATGGATTACAAAGCTCTTGCTTTTGAGAAGTTTCACAATTACCTCTAAAGGTGCCTCTAAAATTGGTGCTGTCTCTTTTAGCTTCTTTTCTAGAAAGAAACTTTTTAACTGTGGCCCTCTAAAACAGTTTGGAATCTTGTCCAATCTCTACTACTATAATCTTGTCTATAAATCTGGAAAAGCATCATCAGATGTCCTCTGTCTTTGCCTTAGCTCTTTCGTCCTACAGATCCAGATCTCTTGTCCCACCTCCACTGGAAATGTTAGTATTCAAAAGCTTCCTGTTTTACCTGCTAAAGCTGATTGAACTCTGTGACTGATTCTGTGATTGATTAACTGTGTGAAGTCCCACATAGTAAACTATTTCTTTTGTTTGTTTGTTTTGAGACAAGGCCTCACCCACGCTGGAGTGCAGTGGTACCATCATGGCTCACTGCAACCTTGACCTCCTGGGCTCAAGTGATCCTCCCCTCTTCAGCCTTCCGAGTAGCTGGGGCTATAGGTGTGCACCATCATACTTGAATAATCTTTTTAAAAAAAATTTTTAGTAGAGACGAGGTCTCACTATGTTGCCCAGAGTGGTCTCAAATCCTTGAGCTCAAGCAATCCTCCCATCTCCCAAATCTTCAGATAGATGTGGAGAAGGTAGAACGCCATCCTGAGGAATTTAAGTCAGTCAACATGATTTGCCATTCATAAAGAATCCCTTTTCTGTTAACGATAGTTATTCTGGAAAAACAATCATTTTATATATATATATATAATTATATAATATATATATATATTAATATATATATATAATTATATAATATATATATATAATTATATAATATATATATATAATTATATAATATATATATATATAATTATATAATATATATATATAATTATATAATATATATATAATATATATAAACAATCATTTTATATATATATAAACAATCACTTTATATATATATAATATATATAATATATATAATATATATATAAATATATATAAATTATATATATAAAATATATATTATATATATAAATATATATATAAATTATATATATAAAATATATATTATATATATAAATATATATATAAATTATATATATAAAATATATATTATATATATAAAATGATTGTATATATATATTATGTATATATAAAATGATTGTATATATATATTATGTATATATAAAATGATTGTATACATATACACACATACATATATAAAATGATTGTATACATATACACACATACATATATAAAATGATTGTATACATAT